>NC_064820.1:8045603-8349827 GCF_024166365.1 Elephas maximus indicus | reverse complement strand
TCTAGAATAAACCACATATTAGGTCATAAAGCAAGCCTTCGCAGAATCTAAAACATGGAAATATTACAAAGCAACTTCTCTGACCATAAGGCCATAAAAGTAGAAATCAATAACAGACGAACCAGGGAAAAGAAATCAAATACTTGGAAACTGAACAATGCTCTGCTAAAACAAGACTGGGTTATAGAATACATTGAAGAAGTAATAAAGAAATTCACAGAATCCAATGAGAATGAAAACGCTTCCTATCAGAACCTTTGGAACACAGCAAAAGCAATGCTCAGAGGTCAATTTATATCAATAAATGCACACATACAAAAAGAAGGGCCAAAATCAAAGAACTATCCCTACAGCTCGAATAAATAGAAAGAGAGCAACAAAAGAAACCGTCAGGCACCAGAGGAAAGAAAATAATGAAAATCGGAGCAGAATTAAATGAAATAGAGAACAGAAAAACAATTGAAAGAATTAACAAGACCAAAAGCTGGTTCTTAGAAAAAATTAACTAAATTGATAAACCATTGGCCAGACTGACAAAAGGAAAACAGGAAAGGAAGCACATAACCTGAATAAGAAATGAGATGGGCAATATCACAACAGACTCAACTGAAATTAAAAGAATCATATCAGATTACTATGATAAATTGTACTCTAACAAATCTGAAAACCTAGAAGAAATGGATGAATTCCTAGAAACGTACTACCACCTAAACTAACACAAACAGGAGGTAGAACAACTAAATAGACCAATAACAAAAGAAGAGACTGAAAAGGTAATCAAATACTCCAAAAAAAAAAAAAAAAAAGCCCTGGCCCAGACGCCTTCACTGCAGAGTTCTACCAAACTTTCAGAGAAGAGGTAATGCCAATACTACTAAAGGTATTTCAGAGCATAGAAAAGGATGGAATACTCCAAATTCATTCTATGAAGCCAGATATCCCTGATACAAAAACCAGGTAAAGACATCAAAAAAACAGAAAATTAGAGACCTATACCCCCTCATGAACGTAGATGCAAAAATTCTCCACAAAATACTAGCCAAGCGAATTCAACAACATATCAAAAAAATAATTCACCATGACAAGTGGGATTCATACCAGGTATGCAGGGATGGTTCAACATTAGAAAAACAATTAATGTAATTCATCATATAAATAAAACAAAAGACAAGAACCACAAGATTTTATCAATTGATGCAGAAAAGGCATTTGACGAAGTCCGACACCCATCCATGATAAAAACTCTCAGCAAAATAGGAATAGAAGGAAAATTCCTAAACATATTAAAGGGCATTTACACAAAGCCAACAGCCAACATCATCTTAAATGGAGAAATTCTGAAATCATTCCCCTTGAGAACAGGAACCAGACAAGGATGGGCCTTATCACCACTCTTATTCAACATTGTGCTGGAAGCTATAGCCAGAGCCATTAGGCTAGATAAATAAAGGGCGTCCAGATTGGTAAGGAAGAAGTAAAAGTATCTCTATTTGCAGATGACATGATCTTATATACAGAAAACCCTAAAGATCCTCAAAGAAACTACTGAAACTAATTGAGGAGTTCAGCAGATTATCAAGATACAAGATAAACATACAAAAATCTGTTGGAGCCCTCTACACCATGAAAAAGAACATCAAGGAGAAAATCGCCAAATCAATACCATTTACAGTAGCCCCCAAGAAGATAAAATACTTAGGAATAAATCTTACCAGAGATGTAAAAAACCTCTAGAAAGAAAACTACAAGACACTACTGCAAGAAACCAAAAGAGATGTACGTAAGTGGAAAAACATACCTTGAACATGGATAAAAAGACTTAGCATTGTAAAAGTGTCTATTCTACCAAAAGCCATCTACAGATACGATGCAATTCCGATCCAAATTCCAATGACATTTTTTAATGAGATTGAGAAACAAATCACCAATTTCATGTGGAAGGACAAGACATACTGGATAATTAAAGCACTACTGAAAAAGAACAAAGTGGGAGGCCTCACTCTACCTGGTTTTAGAACCTATTATACAGCCACAGTAGTCAAAACAGCCTGGTACTGGTACAACGACAGATACATTGACCAATGGAATAGAATTGAGAATTCAGGCATGAATCTATCCACATATGAGCAGCTGAAATTTGGCAAAGGCCCCAAAGCAGGTAAATGGGGAAAAGACAGTCTTTTTAACAAATGGTGTTGGCATAACTGGATATCCATCTGCAAAAAAAATGAAACAAGACCCATACCTCACACAATGCGCAACAACAAACTCAAAATGGATCAAAGACCTAAATACAAAATCTAAAGTGATAAAGATCATGGAAGAAAAAATAGGGACATTAAGAGCCCTAATACATGGCATAAACACTGTACAAAACATAACTAATGATGCAGAAGAGAAATCAGATAACTGCGAGTTCCTAAAAATCAAACACCTATGCTCATCAAAAGACTTCATCAAAAGAGTAAAAAGACGACCTACAGACTGGGAAAAAGTTTTTAGCTATGACATTTCTGATCAGCACCTGATGTCTAAAATCTACACGGTACTGCAAAAACTCAACTACAAAAAGACAAATAACCCTATTAAAAATGGGCAAAGGATATGAATGGGCACTTCACTAAAGAAGACATTCAGGTAGCTAACAGATACATGAGGATATGCTAATGATCATTAGCCATTAGAAAAATGCAAATCAAAACTACAATGAGATCCATCTCACCCCAACAAGGCTGGCATTAATCCAAAAAACACATAATAATAAATGCTGGAGAGGTTGTGGAGAGACTGGAACACTTATACACTGCTGGTGGGAATGGAAAATGGTACAACCACTTTGGAAATTGATTTAGCTTTTCATTAAAAAACTAGAAATAGAACTACCGTATGATCCAGCAATCCCACTCCTTGCAATATATCCTAGAGAAATAAGAATCCTCAGATGAATAGGTATATGCACACCCATGTTCATGGCAGCACTGTTTACAATAGCAAAAATTTGGAAGCACCCAAGGTGCCTACTGGTGGATGAATGGATAAATAAATTATGGTATATTCACACAATGGAATACTATGCATCGATAAAGAACAATGATGAATCCAGGAAACATTTCATAACAAGGAGAAATCTGGAAGACATTATGCTGAGTGAAATTAGTCTGTTGCAAAAGGATAAGTATTATATAAGATTAGTATTATAAGAACTGGAGAAATAGTTTACAGATATGAAAATATTCTTTGGTGGTTATAAGAAAGGGGAGGGTGGGAGGGAGGGAGAGGGTTTCCACTAATTAAATAGTAGATAAGTTTTATTTTAGGTGAAGGGAAAGACAACACACAATACAGGAGAGGTCAACACAACTGGACTAAACCAAAAGCAAAGAAGTTTTCTTAATAAACTGAACACTTTGAAGGACAATGTAGCAGGGGCAGGGGTTTGGGGACCATGGTTTCAGGGGACATCTAAATCAATTGGCATAATAAAATCTATTAAGAAAACATTCTGCATCCCACTTTGAAGAGTAGTGTCTGGTGTCTTAAATGCTAGCAAGTGGCCATCTAAGATGCATCAATTGGTCTAAACCCACCTAGAGCAAGGAAGAATGAAGAACACTGAAGACACAAGGTAATTATGAGCCTAAGAAACAGAAAGGACCACAGAAACCAGAGGCTACACCAGCTTGAGACTAGAAGAACTAGTTGGTGCCCGGCTACAACCGATGACTCCCCTGACAGGTGACACAACAGACAACCCCTGAGGGAGCAAGATAGCAGTGGGTTGCAGACCCCAAATTCTCATAAAATGACCAGATTTAATGGTCAGAATAGGACTAGAGGGTCCCCAGAGGCAATGGTCCCCAGACCTTCTGTTAGCCCAAGACAGGAACCATTTCCAAAGGCAACTCTTCAGACAGGGATTGGACTGGAATATGGGATAGAAAATGATACTGGTGAAGAATGAGCTTCTTGGATCAAGAAGACACATGAGACTATGTTGACATATCCTGTCTGGAGGGAAGATGAGAGGTCAGAGGGGGCCGGAAGCTGCCCGAATGGACACAAGGAGAGAAAGTGGAGAGAAGGACTGTGCTGTCTCATTAGGGGGAGAGCAATTAGGAGTGTATACCAAGGTATATATAAATTTTTATATGAGAGCCTGATTTGATTTGTATACTTTCACTTAAAGCACAATAAAAATTAATTAAAAAAACACAAAGATGTACAATCTTGGAAACCCTATGTGGTAGTTCTACCCTGTCCTATAGGGTAGCTATGAGTGGGATTCAACCCTACAGCAATAAGTTTGGTTTTAGGTTCAAGCATGCCTGGTTTGCCATGTCATTAGTTGAGTCCCATTTTGTTCAACCTTTCCACCTTAAAGAACTCAACCAGATTTGTTCCTAATTTTCCTTTCATAATTCTTTATCCTCATCTTATGTCAAATCCCCACCTGTCCCTATTTGCAAAGCAAAATTCCTTTTCACTTAAATCTGAATGCCATGGGTAATCAGCCCTTGAAGACTGATCTTCTACCCTAAATTAACTTCTCAAGTCATCCCACCAAAGCTGGTAAATCTCTGTCTGCTTGGCACTATGTATCACAACCAAAGGGAATTAAGTTGTGTTAGTGCTCTTCCTTCTGACTTTCACACATTGCGGCCTTCACTCATGGACTGAAATCTGGCCACCAAGCAAATGTTATTTTTGGCAGTGCTCCATCCCACCCATCATGTGTCCAGAAAGAATTGACTATATACGTTTGGGAATTACAGGATTCCAAAGATACACTCAGTGTGTTGCTTTGCATTTGTTCCTACTGAACCAAAAATACCTATGGGGTTATGGAGAGCAGTGACTAACTCGAACTTGGAACCAAAAAAATGGATCAGGATATAAAAAGTAGGAACTAACTCAGAAATGCTGAAGGAGTGAATCACATGAGTGTCTTCATCATCAAGTGTGTGAGCAGCAAGTTTCTGCTCAATTTGTTTTGTTCAGGACCTAGGAAAAATCCTTTTTTCCTTTGACTCTCTGGAGCAAGGAAACCAACTTGTAAATTATGGAATTTAGGTATCAGATTTACTACTTTCCCCAAAATGGAGAGTAGGCTAAGTGATCTTTAACATTACAAAATTTAATGAAAATTGTCTAATGTACAGAAAGGTTTTCAATGGCTAATGCTTTTCAGAAGTAGACTGTCTGGTCCTTCTTCCTAGTCTGTCTTAGTCTGGAAGCTCAGCTGAAACCTGTCCTCCATGGGTGACCCTGCTGGTATCTGAATACTGGTGGCATAGCTTCCAGCATCACAACAACATGTAAGCACCCACAGTACGACAAACTGACAGACATGTGAGGACAGCAGAACATTGTCTGATGTAGTGCTAGAAGATGAGCCCCCCGGGTTGGAAGGCACTCAAAAGGTGACTGGGGAAGAGCTGCCCCCTCAAAGTAGAGTCGGCCTTAATGACGTTGATGGAGTAAAGCTTTAGGGACCTTCATTTGCTGACATGGCACAACTCAAATAGAGAAGAAACAGCTGTAAACATCCATTAATAATTGGAACCTAGTATGTACGAAGTATGAATGTAGGAAAATTGGAAATCGTCAAAAATGAAATAACATCAATGTCCTAGGTATTAGTAAAATAAAATTGACTGGTATTGGCCGTTTTGAATGAAACAATCATATACTATACTATGCTGGGAATGACAACTTGAAGAGGAATGGTGTTGCATTCATTATCAAAAAGAATGTTTCAAGATGTGTACTGAAGTACAACACTGTCAGTGATAGGATAATATCCATACGCCTACTACGCCTACAATGAATATCCGTTAATACGACTATTATTCAAATTTACACACCAACCACTAGGGCCAAAGATGAAGAAATAGAAGATTTTTATCAGCTGCTGCAGTCTGAAATTGATTGAACGTGCAATCAAGATGCATTGATAATTACTGTCCACTGGAATGCAAAAGCTGGAAACAAAGAAGAAGGATCAGTAGTTGGAGAATATAGCCTTGGTGATAGAAACAATGCCAGAGATTGAATGATAGAATTTTGCAAGACCAACGACTTCATTGCAAATACCTTCTTTCACCAACATAGATGGGGACTAAACACATGGACCTCACCAGATGGAACACACAGAAATCAAACTGACTACATCTGTGGAAAAAGACAACGGAAAAGCTCAATATCATCAGTCAGAACAAAGCCAGGGGCCGACCGTGGAACTGACCATCAATTGCTCATATGCAAGTTCAAGTTGAAACTGAAGAAAATCAGAGCAAGTCCACGAGACCCAAAATATGACCTTGAGTATATTCCACATGAATTTAGAGACCATCTGAAGAATAGATTTGACTCATCGAACACTAGTGACCAAAAAAAAAAGTGACCAAAGACCAGATGAATTGTGGAATGACATCAAGTACATCATCCATGAAGAAAGCAAGAGGTCACTGAAAAGACAGGAAAGAAAGAAAAGACCAAGATGGATGTCAGAGGAGACTCTGAAACTTGCTCATGAAAGTCGAGCACCTAATGCAAAAAGAAGAAATGATAAAGTAAAAGAACTGAACTGAAGATTTCAAAGGGCGTCTCGAGAAGGCAAAGTATTATAATCACATGTGCAAAGAGCTGGAGATAGAAAACCAAAAGGGAAGAACACACTTGGTGTTTCTCAAGCTGAAAGAACTGAAGAAAAAATTCAAGCCTTGAGTTGCAATAGTGAAGGATTCCTTGGGGAAAATATTAAATGATGCAGGAAGCATCCAAAGAAGATGGAAGCAATACACAGAGTAATTATACCAAAAAGAATTAGTCGATATTCAACCATTTGAAGAGGTGGCATATGATCAGGAACCAATGGTACTGAAGGAAGAATTCGAAGCTTCTCTGAAGGCATTGGTGAAAAACAAGGCTCCAGGAATTGATGGAATATCAGTTGAGATGTTTCAACAAACAGAGGCAGCACTGGAGGTGCTCACTTATCTATGCCAAGAAATATGGAAGACAGGTTCCTGGCCAAAGATGTCACCCTGAAGACTAAGGTGCACCTGACCCAACCCATGGTATTTTCAATCACATCATATGCATGTGAAAGCTGGACAATGAATAAGGAAGACCGAAGAAGAGTTGACGCCTTTGAATTGTGGTGTTGGCGAAGAATATTAAATATACCATGGACTGCCAAAAGAGCGAACAAATCTGTCTTGGAAAAAGTGCAGCCAGAATGCTCCTTAGAGGCAAGGATGGCAAGGCTGGGTCTTACATACTTTGGACATGTTGTCAGAAGGGATCAGTCCCTGGAGAAGGACATCATGCTTGGCAGAGTACAGGGTCAGTGGAAAAGAGGAAGGCACTCAATGAGGTGGATTGACACAGTGGCTGCAACAATGAGCTCAAGCATAACAACAATTGTGAGGATGACGCAGGACTGGGCAGTGTTTCATTCTGTTGTGTATAAGGTCGCTATGAGTCAGAACCGACTCGACGGTACCTGACAACAACGACAACAACAACAATGTACAGAAAAGTTAGAACAATAGTACAACCATCCCTTGACATCCATAGTATATCATCTACATTTCACTATTAAATATGCAAAATGTTAACCATGTGTATATCTACACACATGTCTGCATAAGATATTGCACTTATTATATTTAGTACATAGATTATTTTTATTTATTTCATTTGTTACACCTGTATAAATTATTACATGAGTAAATTAACAATCCTTTATTATCCATTGCTCAAACTTTTCTAATCAACACTAAATTCTCTTATAGCTTATTATTCCAACAAAATCACAATCAACAATCATCTTCATGTCCCTTTAGTCTCACTTGTTCTAAAACAGTCTCCTATTCCCTCCCTGACATTGATTTTTTTAATGGCACAAGTTAGTGGTAGGACATCCCATATCTTGTTTTGTGTGTTTCCGTGTGGTATCATTTAGCTTGTTCCTTTAACTCCTGTATTTCTCATAAGCTGGAAGCTATAACCAAGGGCTCCATTAGATTCAGGTTAGACATTCATTCCAGGCTGTGTGCTTCACATAGCACCACATCAGGGTGCATAAGGCCACAAGGTTGCATTTTTAATGATGCCAAACTTGATTCCTCAGTTTAGGTGTTAACAGACCAATCTCTTCACTGTAAATTGTCTTCTTCTTTTTTTTTTTTTCTTTAGCAACTTGAAAGTGATGGTTTTTGAACTATTGACAAAATTCTCATCAATCAATTAACTTTGATGGGTACAGAGTGATTTTCTAGTACGGCTGTACTTTTTTGATTATTAGAAAGCATTTTTATGTAAACAATTTTCTTTCAATAACTGGAGATGTACTACTTTCTGTTCGAAAGAAACAAACATGGTGGGTTGTTTGCTCAGTTTTTTTTTTCTTTTTTTACCTTTAGTTATTAATTTTTACAATAAGGTTTTGGTGTAATGATGAACTCCAATGTTGGCAAGTGAATTTTCTCTGTCTCTCTCTTACTACCACTACTATGATATCACAGAAATGTTTTTACTGATGATCTCTTGCACTTATTTTTCTTTGGGATGGCAAAATTATTCAATATGGCTGGTGGTCACCTTTAAACCTTGCTTTTTTTTGGCATAGTCTGAAAATACCACCATTAGTTTTTCTGGAACAATAAGACATCATAGGTTAATTTTGTACATTGTCTGCCCAAACCTAAAATCATCCATTTCTCCAAGGAACAGTGGCTTCTGTTAGTAGGGAGTGATATTTAGAAACCACAATGTAAGTCCTTGAATAAACGTGAAATAAAAGAGCTGAACGAAAGATTTCAAAGGGTGGCTCAAGAAGACAAAGTATTATAATGACATCTGCAAAGACCTGGAGATAGAAAACCAAAAGGGAAGAACATACTCGACATTTCTCAAGCTGAAAGAACTGAAGAAAAAATTCAAGCCTCCAGTTGCAGCAGGGAAGAATTCTACAGGAAAAATATTAAACTACACAGGAAGCATCAAAAGAAGTTGGAAGGAATACACAGAGTCACTATACCAAAAAGAATTGGTCTGCTTTCAACCATTGCAGGACATAACATATGATCCGGAATCTATGGTACTGAAGGAAGAAGTCCAAGCTGCTCTGAAGGCATTGGTGAAAAACAAGCCTCCAGGAACTGGCAGAATACAAATTGAGATGCTTCAACAAATGGATGCTGTGAAGAAAGGGCTTATTCATCTATGCCAAGAAATTTTGAAGGCAGCTACTTGGCCAACTGACTGGAAGAGATCCATATTTATGCCTATTACAAAGAAAGGCAATCCAGCCCAATGAGGAAATTATCGAACAATATCCTTAACATCATATGTTAAGTAAAATTTTGCTGAAGGTCATTCAAAAACACCTGCAGCAGAATATGGACAGAGAACTGACGGAAATTCAAACCAGATTCAGAAGAGGACATGAAAACAGGGATATCATTGCCAATGTCAGATGGATCCTTGTTGAAAGCAGAGAATACAAGAAAGATGTTTACCTGTGTTTTATTGACTATGCAAAGGCACTCAACTGTGTGGATCATAACAAATTATGGGTAATATTGCAAAGAATGGGAATTCCAGAGCATGTAATTGTGTTCATAAGGAACCTGTGCATAGATCGAGAGGCAGTCTTTTGAACAGAACAAGGAGATACTGCTTGGTTTAAAGTCAGGAAAGGTGTGAACCAAGGTAGTATCCTTTCACCATACCTATTCAATCTGAGCAAATAATCCAAGAAACTGGACTGTATGAGGAAGAACAGGGATCAGGGTTGGAGGAAGACTCATTAACAATCTGCATTAAGCAGATGACACAACTTTGCTTGCTGAAAGTGAAGAGGATTTGAAGCACTTACTGATGAAGATCAAAGACCACAGCCTTCAGTACGGATTTCACCTCAAAATAATGGAAACAAAAATCCTCACAACTGGACCGATAGGCAACATCATGATAAATGGAGAAAAGACTGGCATTTTCAAGGATTTCACTTTACTTGCATCCACAATGAGCATCATGGAAATAGCAGTCAAGAAATCAAAGGAAGCATTGCATTGGGCAAATCTGCTGGGAAAAAAACTCTTTAAACTGTTGAGGAGCAGAAATGTCACCTTTAACACTAAGGTGCCTGATTGAAGCCATGGTGTTTTCCATCTCCTCATATACATCAAAAGCTGAAGAATGAATAAGAAAGACAGAAGAAGAATTGATGCCTTTGAATTTTGGTGTTAGCAAAAAATATTGAACATACCATGGAGTGCCAAAAGAACAAGCAAATCTTTCTTGGAAGAAGGATAGCCAGAAAGTCCCTTAAAAGCAAGAATGGAGAGACCACATCTCACCTACTTTGGACATCTTATCAAGAGGGATCAGTTTCATGCTTGGTAAAGTACAGGGTCAGCAAAGAAGAGGAAGACCCTCAACAAAATGAATTGACACAGTGGCTGCAACAATGAGCTTCAGCATAAGAATGATTGTGAGGATGGTGCAGGACCAGGCAGTGTTTAGTTCTGTAGTACATAGGTCGCTATGAGTCAGCAATGACTCGATGGCTCCTAACAACAACAACATGGGCAAAATATTGAATGATGCAGAAAGCATCCAAAGGAGATGGAAGGAATACGCAGAGCTCCTGTACCACAAAGAATTGGTTGACATTCAATCATTTCAGGAGGTAGCATAAAATCAAGAACTGACGGTACCAAAGGAAGAAGTCCAAACTGCACTGAAAGCATTGGTGAAAAACAAGACTCCAGGAATTGGTGAAATACCAATTGAAATGTTTCAACAAACTGATGTAATGCTGAAAGCGCTCAATCATCTATGCCAAGAAATGTGGAAAACATTTACCTGGACAATAGACGGGGAAGGATGCATATACATCTCATTCTAAATAAAGGCACTCCAAAGGAATGCAGAAATTGTGGAACACTACCATTAGCATCACATGCAAATGAAATTTTTGACATGAAAGGAGGGATATCATTGCTGATGTCAGATGGGTATTGGCTGAGAACAGTGAATATCAGAAAGATGTTTACCTGTGTTTTATTGACTGTGCAAAGACATTTGACTGTGTGGATCATAACAAATTATGGATAATATTATGAAGAATGAGAATTCTGGAACACTTAGTTGTACTCATGAGGGACCTGTGCATAGACTAAGAGGCAGTGGTTTAAATAGAGCAATGGGATACTGAGTGTTTCAAATCAGGAAAGGTGCACATCAGGGTTGTACCTTTTCACCATACTAATTCAATCTGAATGCTGAGCAAATAATCTGAAAAGCTGGACTATATGAATAACAACACAGCATCAGGATTGAAGGAAGACTCATTGACAACCTGCAACATGCAGATGACACAACCTTGCTTGCTGAAAGTGAAGAGGACTTGAAGTACTTACTGATGAAGAACAAAGACTAGAACCTTCGGTATGGATTACTTTTCAGCATAAAGAAAACTAAAATCCTCACAACTGGACAAAGAAAAACATCCTAATAAACAAATTAAATATTGAAGTTGTCAAAGATTTTGTTTTATTGGATACACAATCAACATCCATGGAAGCAGCAGTCAAGAAACCAGACTTTGCATTACATTCAATAAGTCTGCTGCAAAAGACCCCTTTAAAGTTCAGGAAAAGCAAAGATGTCATTTTGAGGACTAACATATGTCTGACTCAACTCATGGTATTTTCAAACACCTTATATGTATGTGAAAGCTGGACAATGAAAAAGGAAGACTGAAGAAGAACTGATGCCCTTGAATTAAGGTGTTGGCCAAGAATATGGAATATATACCATGGACTGACAGATGAAATAATAAATCTGTCTTGGAACAAGTACAATCCAAATGATCCTTAGCAGACAGGATAGCAAGAGTTTGCCTCATGTACTCTGGACATGTTATTAGGAGGGACCAGTCTCTGGAGAAGGACACCATGCTTGGTAAATTAGAGGGTCAATGAAAAAGAGGGAGTCTTTCAACAATACGGATTGACACAGTGCCTGCAACAATGGACTCAAGCATAGCAACAATTTTGAGTGTGGCACAGGCCTGAGCACTGTTTTGATCTGTTTTACTTATAGGGTCACTATAAAATGGAACCAACTTGATGGCACCTAAAAATGACAACATATGTTTGAGTATTTTCTGTCTGTCATTTCTCCTGTGATCATTAATTTTATGTGTTAACTTGGCTTGGCTATTTTTTCTAGTGATTTGTCCAAACACTAGACTAGTTTCTATTCCAACATGTAAAGTAATGTATTATAATGTAATGTACTGTAATAACCTTCTAGAATGAAATCTAATATAATGTAAGTAATCAATCAGTTAAAAAAGAAGTTTCCTTAGGGTGTGTTCTGCCTGTTGTTGTTATTGTTAGGTGCCATTGAGTTGATTCCTACTCATAGTGACCCTATGTACAATAGGACTAAGCCCTGCCTGGTCTTGCACCATCCTCACAATCATTGTTATGCTTAAGCCCATTGTTGTAGCCATTGTGTCAAGCCATCACACTAAGGGTCTTCCTCTTCTTTGCTGACCCTTTACTTTACCAAGCATGATGTCTTTCTCCAGGGACTGATCCCTACTGACAACATGTCCAAAGTATGTGAGAAGTAATCTAGATATCCTTGTTTCTAAGGAGCATTCTGATTGTACATCTTCCAAGAGTGTTCTGCCTACAGATCATAAATAGACATTTTGGCAGAACTTGCTCTATCTCTTCATTCTGAATTCTTTCTGTCATTTGACCTACGGAAATTGGGACTTGACAGCCCCTCACAATCCCATGAGCCAGTAGGAGTCTCTGGCCTACTGGTTGACCTACAGATTTTGGACTCCCTCAAATTGCATGAGTCAGTTCATTGAAGTAAATCTCTCTCTTTACATACGTACACACACACACACACACACACACATACACACAGGTTCTGTTTCTCTAGAGAACTCAGACTAAGACATTTTCTAACTGAGTTCTTGGTTCCTGGTGGCTTGTGGACAGTGAAAGCTGTATGTTTTCTCTCTAACTTCCAAGAGCAGTTTTCAAGCCCTGTGTATTTAATAAAATATTTTAACTGCCTAATTCAATTAAAATTCTTATTTAATGTTGTTAATTCTAATTTTTTTTTTTCCATTTGTAGTAAATGTTACTGTTCCAGTCAAGTCAGTAGTTGGGAATATTATTCAAGCAACAGTTCTCTGGGTATCTTCAGACTTGCAGGACTGTAACCCACACTGTAATTCATAAATGAGATGGACTGACACAGTGGCTGCAACAATGGGCTCAAACATAGCAACAATTGTGAGGGTGACACAGGACTGAGTAGTGTTTCATCCTGTTGCACACAGGGTCATGAGTCGGAACTGACTTGATGGCACCTAACAACAACAACAACAGTCCACTCTGAAACCACTCCTGTGAAACGCTGCCCTGTACCTGCCAGGTGCTCAATGGATATTTGCTGGTTTGATTTGATCCCCTGGTAAATATATATTCAAGAGTAGAATAATTTGTATGCACTAATGTGAACACAGCCTCTGTTTGAAAAACAAACTCAGGGAAAAATGAAAATAAACATGAAGCAGACAGACCTTAACCAGAGATTTTAAAGTGCACCATAAGTAGTAATCTGTCGTCATCATCTTTGCTATGACATTTCTTTGGAGGTCAAAAGACGATCACATAAACGAATAGTTTTAGCTTCCCAACCAGTTCAAAGCTCTGGACAAAATAGTCAAGACCTGAAGCCTAGGCAGTATGCCAACACTGTGGATAAGTTTCAACTTTTTGATAAAAACTGAACACAGAGAAAGGCAGTAAATAATTCAGTGTTTACTCTTAAAATCTGCTCTCAGCAACTCAGTCTAAAGTTATAATTAACAACTCATATATGCTCACATACAGAGGGCAAACTGCCTGTTAACATCTCAGTAATTTGCTTTCAAATGCTTGGGAATAGAGAGGGTGAGTTAAATATGGGTTAGTTACCTTAAGCTATTGTCTAGGGAAGGTTTGTTCTCTGATCTTCAATCCACGCACTAAGGACATAGCATGATGACCAGAAAGGCCACGGTCCAGAGCTGGCTACTGCAAGGGATGATGGTGTTCATTTCACTCATTAACAATAGATGTTTGTTAACTTAAGTAATTAATGTCAGACATTTTCCTCCCTTTGGTGAAACTAGGAGCATGTTAATTAGCATAAGCAATGACTTGGAGAAAACTCATGGCAATTAACAACAACAAACAGACTCACTTTGATAGTGGGCTTTCATTAGAATTACCTATGTCAAAATTCTACTAATATACCATGAGAGAGGTTCTACTATCCCCAAAATTACTCTTATATTTCAGTCTTTCTTTTGGTAGCCTTCTTAACTGATTGTTCTCAACAGCTACCCCATTTACTCTTTTCTTCTTTCAGCATGGTCTAGCTTTGGTCATCTTCTATTTCCTTTCTACCCAACCAATACAGTGTAGCCAAATCTGTGTTTTTCGCCATGAGTCAGGGGCCAACTTGATGGCAATTAACAACTACTACCATGCATATTCAGTTCTTTTGACAGTGTTTGTGCATAGTTGTTCAGTGGAGTTCAGTGGAGTCTCATTGAACTACTATGCACAAACACTGTCAAAAGAACTGAATATGCATGGTAGTAGTTGTTAATTGCCATCAAGTTGGCCCCTGACTCATGGCAATGCCATGCACAATCGAACAAAACACTACCTGGTCCTAAGTGATCTTTGTGATGGGTTGTAGATCAAACCATTCAGATCCACACGGGTTTTAATGGGCAGATATTCAGAAGTAGATCACAAAACCTTCCTTCCTAGTCTGTCTTAGTCTGGAAGCACTGCTGAAACCTGTTCAGCATCATAGCAAAATGTAAGCCTCCAGTGACAGACAGGTGGTGGCTGTACATGAGACAAATTGTCCGGGAATGGAATACGAGTCTCCACTGAGCCACCATGGCTCCTATAGAACAGCACCTAGGAGAATGTTGCTGTTCTCAGGCACTGTAGAGTCTGTCCCAACTCATAGTGATCCTGTGCAAAACAGAAGGAAACACTGCCCAGTTCTGAGTCATCACCACAAGTGTGCTATGCTTGAGCCCATTGTTGCAGGCACTGTGTCAGTCTACCTCACTGAGGGTCTTCCTCTTTCGCTGACCCTCTATTTGATCAATCATGATGTCCTTCAGGGATTGATCCCACCTGACAATATGACCAACGTATGAGAGCTTTTAAGGAGCATTCTGTCCGTACTTCTTCCAAGACAAATCTGTTTGTTCTTCTGGCAGTCCATAGTATATTTAATATTCTTCACCAACACCACAATTCAAAGGCATCAATTCTTCTTCCTTACTCATTGTCCAGCTTTCACATGCATATGAGGCAGTTGAAAATACCATAGCATGGTTCAGGTGCAATTTAGCCCTCAAAGTGACTTCTTCACTTTTTAACACTTTAAAGAGGTCTTTCCTAGAAGATTTGCTCAATGTAATACCTCATTTGATTTCTTGACTGCAGCTTCTATGGACATTGATTGTGAATCCAAGTAAAATGAAATCCTTGACAACTTCAGTATTTTCTCCATTTATCATGATGTTGCTTATTGGTCCAGTTGAGAGGATTTTTGTTTTCTTTATGTTAAGGTGTAATCCATATTGAAGGCTGTGATCTGCGGTCTTCATCAGTAAGTACTTCCAGTCCTCTTCACTTCCAGCATCCAAAGTTGTGTCATCTGCAAAAAACAAGTTGTTAATTGATGTCACTTCCTTCCTCAGATAGTCCAGCTTCTCAGATTATTTGTTCAGCATACTAATTGAATAAGTATGGTGAAAGGATACAACCCAGATACACAAGTTTCTTATTTTAAGCCACTCAGTATTCCCTTGCTCTTTTCAAATCACTGCCTCTTGGTCTATGTACAGATTTCTCATGAGTACAATTAAGCATTCTAGATTTCCCATTCTTCACAATATTGTCCATAATGTGTTATGTGTGTAAACTGAAATACTCTGGGTACATGCTCCACCGTTGCATGAAAAGAAAATGAGAATAGCTTGTACCCTTAGAAGTGGTGCAGTACAAACTGATCGGTTGGTTGCTAACTGTAACGGTTGATGGTTTAAATTCATTAGCAGCTCTGTGGGAGAAAGATGTGGCAATCTGCTTCCTTAAAGAATACTGCCTTGAAAGCCTTATGGGGTAGTTCTACGCCATCCTGTAAGGTCACTGCGAATTGGAATCAACTTGAAGGCAATGGGTTTGTATTCTTTGGCTAGAGGCGGTGTCCAAAGTTTGATTCCTAAACGTTCAATATCCAGCTATTAGAACAAAAGGGTTTTTTTTTTTTTTTTCCTCGTGCTTGTTCTAAAGGTAGGGGCAAAGCTCCTCTGGAATGTAGTTGCATCTACCATGAATTAAGGAATAAGTAGGAGGAATGGTGATGGCTATGTGCAAAATAAATGAGACCCCTTGTGTCGAGTTGATTCTGACTCATAGCGACCCTATAGGACAGAGTAGAACTGCCCCACACAGTGCCTGGTGAATTCAAACTGCCGACCTTTTGTTAGCAGCTGTAGCTTTTAACCACTGCATCACCAGGGTTTCCGAATATGTGAGAAGGCTACCAAAATAGGTCTGGAGCGTGAAAGTAGTTTTGGGCAGGCTGGACCTTGTAAAATGGTGTGGTGGTTTTTCAGTAGACAATTCTCATAATAAAAATAGGCAGAGTCATCGCAGTAGTAATAGAAATAACTCAATGAACTGTATAACCAATAAATAAACTGAAATCGAAACTGAAAATGCATGGTAACAGATAAAAAGGATAGTATAATTTTAAGCCTTGGAATTGGGAAAATGGGGATATAAAGACTGGGACTTCTAGAGAGGAAATGGAGTCCCATGGTTGCAGAAGTGGTTACACACTCTACCACTAGCCTGGTGATCTGCTTCTGAAAGTTCACAGCTTTGAAAACTCTATAGAGCACAGTTCTACTCCGAATACGTAAAGTCACCGTGAGTCGGAATCGAACTGAGGGCAACTAACAACAATAATGATAACAGAGGATACAAGTTTGGGGAGAGAATATAGAAAGTAAGAATTTAGAGTTAAACAAGTTAAACTTGATAGCTGGTTACTGATAATGCCCAGCTGATCAGTAGTAAAATATGTGATTTTTTTATTCTATCAAAACTCAGATTTGAGACTGTGGATGGGAAACCCTGGTGGTGTAGTGGTTAAGTGCTACGGCTGCTAACCAAAGGGTCAGCAGTTCGAATCCGCCAAGCGCTCCTTAGAAACTCTATGGAGCAGTTCTACTCTGTCCTATAGGGTGGCTATGAGTCGGAGTCGACTTGATGGCACTGGGTTTGTTTTTTTGTTTTTTAATGGGTGGATGATGACTAAAGATTTTAAATTGTGTGACCTTAAATCCATATCAAGTATGTCTCTAGAAAGGCCAAAACAGTTTCATTTATGAATTTATAAAATTAAACATAAAAAAGGACATATAATTTCCATGTAGATGTTGTGGTATGTTAATTATTTCCAGAATGTTAATCAGAATGTTAATTAGTACTCGCATAATATCTGCCTTACCACCATTCAAATTCAAATATTTAAAATGCCCCCCCAATTACATCAGAAAGTAGCAAATTAATTTTATTATACTGGAATAATTGCTCTCAAATAGATTCCTTGTAAATCTGTTTTGATTGCTTACTTAGTTCATGAGGAGGCTGCTAACCACTAGATTGGAGGTTCAAACCCACCCAGCAGCACCGTGGGAGAAAGAACTGGCCATCTGCTCCCATAAAGATAACAGCTTAGAAAACACGAAAGAGACCCCCCTAGGGTTACTACTATGAATGGAAATTGACTCGACATGACCTAACAACAATAACAACAACACTTAATTCATAATGAAACAGAGAGAAAAAAATATATGCACCTTGTTGTTGTTAGGTGCCCTAAGGTTGATTCGAACTCATAGCAGCCCTATGTACAACAGAAAAAAACAGCCTGGTCCTGTGCCATCTTCACAATTCTTCACAATTCATTGTTGCTTCCACTGTGTCAATCCATCTCATTGAGGGTCTTCCTCTTTTTGGATGACCCTCTACTTTGCCAAGCAGGATGTCCTTCTCCATGGACTGATCCCTCCCTATAACATGTCCAAAGCATATGAGACATAGTCTCCCCACCTTTGCTTCTAAGGAGCATTCTGGTAGTACTTCTTTGAAGACAGATTTGTTTGTTCTTTTGGTAGTCCATGGTATTCTTCACCAACACCACAATTCAAAGCTGTCAATTCTTCTTTGGTTTTCCTTATTCATTGTCCAGCTTTTACATGCATGTGAGGCAAGTAGATACACCCTGGCTTCCTTCAGGTGCACCTTAGTCTTCAAGGTGACATCTTTGCTTTTCAACACTTTAAAGAGATGTTTTGCAGCAGATTTGTCCAATGCAATGCATATTTTGATTTCTCGACTGCTGCTTCCATGGGTATTGATTGTGGATCCGAGTAAAATGAAATCCTTGAGAACGTCAATCTTTTCTCTGTTTATCATGATGTTGCTTATTGGTCCAGTTGTTGGGATTTTTGTTTTCTTTATGTTGAGGCGTAAACCATACTGAAGGCTTCATCAATAAATTCTTCAAGTTTTCTTCACTTTCAGCAAGCAATGTTCTGTCATCTGAATAACGAAGTTTGATAACGGATCTTCCCTCAATCCTGATGACCTGTTCTTCTTCATATAGTCCAGTTTATTGGATTATTTGCTCAGCATACAGATTGAATAGGTACGGTGAAAGGATTCAACCCTGACACACACTTTTCCTGACTTTAAACCATGCAGTATGCCTTTGTTCTGTTCAAATGACTGCCTCTTGGTGTACGTACAGGTTCCTCATGAGCACAATTAAGTGTTCTGTAATTCCCATTCTTCACAATGTTACCCATAATTTGTTATAATCCACACAATTGAATGCCTTTGCATAGTCAATAAAACCCAGGTAAACATCTTTCTGTTATGCTCTTCTTTTGGCATGAATCTATCTGACATCAGCAACGATATCTCTCATTCTAAGTCCTATTCTGAGTTCAGCTTGAATTTCTGGCAGTTCCCTGTAGATATTCTTCTACAGCTGCTTTTGAATGATCTTCAGCAAAATTTTACTTGCATGTGATATTAATGATATTGTTTGTTAATTTCCACATTCGTTGAATAAGCTTTCTTGGGAATAGGCATAAACATAGATCTCTTCCAGTTGGTTAGCCAGCTAGCTGCCTTCCAAATTTCTCGTCATAGCTGAGGGAGCGCTTCCAGCACAGCATTCGTTTGTTGAAACATCTCAACTGATATTCCGTCAATTCCTGGAGCCTTGTTTTTTGCCAATGCCTTCAGTGCAGCTTGGACTTCTTCCTTCAATATCATTGGTTCCTGATCATATGCTACATCCTGAAATAGTTGAACATCGAGCCATTCTTTTTGGTATAGTGACTATGTATTCCTTCCATCTTCTTTGGATGCTTCATGGGTCTTTTAATATTTTCCCATTAGAATCCTTCACTATTGCAACTTGAGCCTTGAATTTTTTCTCCAGTTCTTTCAGCTTAAGAAATGCCAAATGTGTTCTTCCCTTTTGATTTTCTATCTCCAGATGTTTGCACATGCCATTATAATACTTTACTTTGTCTTTTCAAACTGCCCTTTGAAATCATCTGTTACCTCTCTTACTTCATTTCTTCCATTTGCTTTAGCTACTTGATGTTTGTTTCAGAGTCTTTTCTCACAGCCATTTTTGTTTTCTTTCTTTCCTTTCTTTTTAATGACCTTTTGCTTCATGTATGATGTCCTTGATGTCACTCCACAACTTACCTGGTCTTCAGTCTTTAGTGTTCAATGTGTCAAATCTATTCCTGAGATCATCTGTAAATTCAGGCGGGATATACTTAAGGTCATAATTTGGCTCTCATGGACTCTTTCTAATTTTCTTCAGTTTCAGCCTGAACTTGCATGTGAGCAATTGATGGTCTGTTCTGCAGTCAATCCTTGGTCTTGTTCTAACTGATGATATTGAGCTTTTCTATCATCTCTTTCCACAGATATAGCCAATTTTGATTCCCGTATATTCCATTTTGTGAGGTCCATGTGTATAGTTGCCATTTATGTTGGTGAAAAAAGGTGTTTGTAGTGAAAAAAATCATTGGTCTTGAAAAATTAAGGCATAGTTTCTATCACCAAGGTGATATTTTCCAACTACCAATCCTTCTACTTTGTTTCCAATTTTCACATTCCAATCACCAGTAATTATCATGCACCCTGACTGCATGTTGGATCAATTTCAGACTGCAGAAGATGGTAAAAGTCTTCAATTTCTTCATCTTTGGCCTTAGTGCTTGGTGCTTAAATTTGAATAATAGTTATATTAACTGGTCTTCCTCATAGTCATACAGATATTATCCTATCACTGACAGTATTGTACTTCAGAATAGATCTTGAAATATTCTTTTTGGTGATGAAGCAATGTCATTCCTCTTCAAATTATCATTCCCGGCATAGTAGACCATATAATTGTCTGATTCAAAATGGCCAATACTAGCCCATTTCAGGTCACTAATGCCTAGGATACCTATGTTTATGCTTTCCATTTCATTTTAGACGATTTCCAATTTTCCTAGATTCATACTTCATACATTCCAGGTTCTGATTATTAATGGATGTTTGCAGCTGTTTCTTCTCATTTTGAGTCATTCCACATCAGCAGATGAAGATCCCGAAACCTTGACTCCATTCACACCATTAAAGTTGACTCTACTTTGAGGAGGCAGCTCTTCCCCAGTCACCTTTCGAGTGTCTCCCAACGTGGGGGGCTCATCTTCTGGCACTGTATCAGACAATGTTCTGCTGCTATTCATAAAGTTGTCACTGGCTAACTCTTTTCTGAAGTAGATCGCAGGGTCCTCCTTCCTTATCTGTCTTAGCCTTGAAGCTCAGCTGAAACCCGTCTGCCATGGATGGCCTTGCTGATATTCGAATACTCGTGACATACCTTCCAGTATCGCAGCAACATGCAAGCCCCCACCTTACGACAAACTGACATATGTATGGGTGGTATGCAATTTATGCTCTTCTTATCATGAGTTCATAAAGTTAGATCAAATGCAGAAGGACTTTCTGAGGAGAAGTAAGAAATAAAATAAGAAAGAGGAAAGGTCTGCTCAAGAATAAAATTGACATAGAAGTACACAAGGATAGGCAAGTTTTTTGCCCCATTCCTCCTTCTGAGCTTTTTCAAGAGTAACTCATACAGTTCAACCTGCTATTCCTTAATTCTATGCCTCTGTCTAGCTCTTCCTTGCTTAGCCCCCTTACAGAATCAAAATACTGACTTTTTCTTTCTTCTGTGGTCACAGTTTTGAATTTTTGAAGAGGAAATAGCAATGGTGTTTGCTGCCTCCACTTCAGCTTTAAAGAAAATTAATTAAAACCTAAAGTGAGAAGGGTAGAGCTTGGTGAAAAATGTAGAGAAGGTGAGAGTGAAGACCTGGAACTTGGTCTGCCATGTTGGAATGAAGCAGGGAATGATTCATAAAAACACTGTGTGAAATTGCTGATTTAAATTTAACTGGCCACCTTATGATGACCAGGTCTGAAATGGGCTCAAAAACATGTTCCCCAGAAGTGATCCATTTAAAATGAGTAGCATTGTTTCACATTTAAATTGTATCTGTCAGTTTTCAGAGAAACTGCAACTAGGCTACAAAACACGCCCTTTTTAAATTTAATTGTTTATGTATATATATAATATATTTATATACACACGTGCGTGCGTGCGTGCGTGTGTGTGTATACACATATATATATATTGGATACCAGGACATTTTTATTTTCACAGCTTCATTTTGGTGAAATTAGCTTGATGATTTTGAACAATTTTCATTCATGAGTAATTTGTACGTTTAAAAATAGTCATTATTTTTAATTCCTCTTGCAAACGTAGATTGATAAACTGGCAAGCTTATAATTGACACTAATAAGAAACAGTGTTGTCTCCTGTTTACTGGGCCTGAGTCAAGAGCTGATGGGTTCAGTTCTGAAGGCTGCTCTTATCAAATGGTTGGTTTACATTTCAATGAAAAAAAGTTAGAGCACTTAGGTTTTCTCCTAAGGCCTAAGGCGGTCCTAAGGCAGAGGATCAGAAATTCACAATATGGAGAGTCAGCAGTAAGGATTTCACATTTAAAACCATTCATGTCCTATTTTGGCTTTATGTCTCAGTCTTTTCTGACCTGAAGGACTTTTTTAGATGGAGTAATAACTGTAAGGTTCCTTGGAAAATGTGCTCTGTATTAGCTGAGTTGCCACAAGGCAGCTGTTCTTTGAAAGTGGAGTTTGGTCTGAGAATCCAAGCCTCTCATCCCAAAATAACAGGGCTGTCCTCTAATATCCTCTTTCCACCCCAAACCTGGCCTACAGCATTCCTCTGGAGATCTGGGAATGGCCCCTGAGTGACTCAGGAAGCTTACCACCCCCAAGTGCCGCCTTTCATTTGTTGTTCTTTGTTATTTTTGTTATTCTCTTGCTTTGTTTTTGATTTTGCTTTTCATAAATGTTGATTTGTTACTACAATCAAGTTGATGGTAAATGTAAAGACTTCAGATGTAAATCATTGTCCGTGCTCATCAGCCTAGAAGTCATTACTGACCTCAATAATATTCTGCAAAAATCAGCCTAATAATGATTGTGCTGCCCTTGTTTTTCATTTTTGAAGTGGAAACATCAAATGGTTACAGAAAGTGTGAGACCCTATGCTGTTTACAACATCATCTACTGAAAGCTCATTGGCGGACAGAAACCGTACCTGCAGTCTCATTATGAAATCCATATTACCCAGAAGGGAGAGTTTGTATATTCTGTAAACTATCAGTTGACAGAAAACTTTGCTTTCACTCCTCAACCTCTACAGGTAATTTTTTTTTTTTAATTAACTTTTATTGAGCTTCAAGTGAACGTTTACAAATTAAGTCAGACTGTCACATATAAGTTTATATACATCTTACTCTGTACTCCCACTTGCTCTCCCCCTAATGAGTCAGCCTTCCAGTCTCTCCTTTCGTGACAATTTTGCCAGCTTCCAACTCTCTCTATCCTCCCATCCCCCCTCCAGACAGGAGATGCCAACACAGTCTCAAGTGTCCACCTGATATAATTAGCTCACTCTTCATCAGCATCTCTCTCCTACCCACTGTCCAGTCCCTTTCATGTCTGCTGAGTTGTCTTCAGGGACGGTTCCTGTCCTGTGCCAACAGGAGGTTTGGGGACTATGACCACCGGGATTCCTCTAGTCTCAGTCAGACCATTAAGTATGGTCTTTTTATGAGAATTTCGGGTCTGCATCCCACTGATCTCCTGCTCCCTCAGGGGTTCTCTGTTGTGCTCCCTGTCAGGGAAGTCATTGATTGTGGCCGGGCACCAACTAGTTCTTCTGGTCTCAGGATGATG
This sequence comes from Elephas maximus indicus, assembly GCF_024166365.1. NCBI lineage: Eukaryota > Metazoa > Chordata > Mammalia > Proboscidea > Elephantidae > Elephas > Elephas maximus. Next base: position 8,326,272 of record NC_064820.1, on the reverse strand, counting down.
TAGGTCTCTGGTTCATGTGGCCCTTTCTGTCTCTTGGGCTCTTAGTTGTCATGTGACCTTGGTGTTCTTCATTCTCCTTTTATCCAGGCGGGTTGAGACCAATTGATGCATCTTAGATGGCCGCTTGTTAGCATTTAAGACCCCAGACGCCACATTTCAAAGTGGGATGCAGAATGTTTTCATAATAGAATTATTTTGCCAATTGACTTAGAAGTCCCTTAAACCATGGTCCCCAAACCCCCGCCCTTGCTCCGCTGACCTTTGAAGCATTCATTTTATCCTGGAAACTTCTTTGCTTTTGGTCCAGTCCAGTTGAGCTGACCTTCCGTGTATTGAGTATTGTCCTTCCCTTCACCTAAAGCAGTTCTTATCTACTAATTAATCAGTAAAAACCCCTCTCCCTCCCTCCCTCCCTCCCCCGCTCGTAACCACAAAAGAATGTTTTCTTCTCAGTTTATACTATTTCTCAAGATCTTATAATAGTGGTCTTATACAATATTTGTCCTTTTGCCTCTGACTAATTTCGCTCAGCATAATGCCTTCCAGGTTCCTCCATGTTATGGAATGTTTCACAGATTCGTCACTGTTCTTTATCGATGCATAGTATTCCATTGTGTGAATATACCACAATTTATTTACCCATTCATCCGTTGATGGACACCTTGGTTGCTTCCAGCTTTTTGCTATTGTAAACAGAGCTGCAATAAACATGGGTGTGCATATATCTGTTTGTGTGAAGGCTCTTGTTTCTCTAGGGTATATTCCGAGAGTGGGATTTCTGGGTTGTACGGTAGTTCTATTTCTAACTGTTTAAGATAACGCCAAATAGATTTCCAAAGTGGTTTTACCATTTTACATTCCCACCAGCAGTGTATAAGAGTTCCAATCTCTCCGCAGCCTCTCCAACATTTATTATTTTGTGTTTTTTGGATTAATGCCAGCCTTGTTGGAGTGAGATGGAATCTCATCGTAGTTTTAATCTGCATTTCTCTAATGGCTAATGATCGAGAGCATTTTCTCATGTATCTGTTAGCTGCCTGAATATCTTCTTTAGTGAAGTGTGTGTTCATATCCTTTGCCCACTTCTTGATTGGGTTGTTTGTCTTTTTGTGGTTGAGTTTTGACAGAATCATATAGATTTTAGAGACCAGGCGCTGGTCGGAGATGTCATAGCTGAAAATTCTTTCCCAGTCTATAGGTGGTCTTTTTACTCTTTTGGTGAAGTCTTTAGATGAGCATAGGTGTTTGATTTTTAGGAGCTCCCAGTTATCGGGTTTCTCTTCATCATTTTTGGTAATGTTTTGTATTCTGTTTATGCCTTGTATTAGGGCTCCTAGGGTTGTCCCTATTTTTCTTCCTTGATCTTTATCGTTTTAGTCTTTATGTTTAGGTCTTTGATCCACTTGGAGTTAGTTTTTGTGCTTGGTGTGAGGTATGGGTCCTGTTTCATTTTTTTGCAAATGGATATCCAGTTATGCCAGCACCATTTGTTAAAAAGACTATCTTTTCCCCAATTAACTGACTCTGAGCCTTTGTCAAATATCAGCTACTCATATGTGGATGGATTTATATCTGGGTTCTCAATTCTGTTCCATTGGTCTATGTGCCTGTTGTACCAATACCAGGCTGTTTTGACCACTGTGGCTGTATAACAGGTTCTGAAATCAGGTAGAGTGAGGCCTCCCACTTTCTTCTTCTTTTTCAGTAATGCTTTGCTTATCCGAGGCTTCTTTCCCTTCCATATGAAATTGGTGATTTGTTTCTCTATCACCTTAAAAAATGACATTGGAATTTGGATCGGAAGTGCATTGTATGTATAGATGGCTTTTGGTAGAATAGACATTTTTACTATGTTAAGTCTTCCTATCCATGAGCAAGGTATGTTTTTCCACTTAAGTAGGTCCTTTTGAATTTCTTGTAGTAGAGCTTTGTAGTTTTCTTTGTATAGGTCTTTTACATCCTTGGTAAGATTTATTCCTAAGTATTTTATCTTCTTGGGGGCTACTGTGAATGGTATTGATTTGGTTATTCCCTCTTCGATGTTCTTTTTGTTGATGTAGAGGAATCCAAGTGATTTTTGTATGTTTATCTTATACCCTGAGACTCTGCCAAACTCTTCTATTAGTTTCAGTAGTTTTCTGGAGGATTCCTTAGGGTTTTCAGTGTATAAGATCATGTCATCTGCAAATAGAGATAATTTTACTTCCTCTTGGCCAATCCGGATGCCCTTTATTTCTTTGTCTAGCCTAATTGCTCTGGCTAGGACTTCTAGCACAATGTTGAATAAGAGCGGTGATAAAGGGCATCCTTGTCTGGTTCCCGTTCTCAAGGGAAATGCTTTCAGGTTCTCTCCATTTAGAGTGATGCTGGCTGTTGGCTTTGCATAGATGCCCTTTATTATGTTGAGGAATTTTCCTTCAATTCCTATTTTGGTGAGAGTTTTTATCATAAATGGGTGTTGGACTTTGTCAAATGCCTTTTCTGCATCAATTGATAAGATCATGTGGTTTTTGTCTTTTGTTTTATTTTTGTGGTGGGTTACATTAATGGTTTTTCTAATATTAAACCAGCCTTGCATACCTGGTATAAATCCCACTTGGTCGTGGTGAATTATTTTTTTGATATGTTGTTGAGTTCTATTGACTAGTATTTTGTTGAGGATTTTTGCATCTATGTTCATGAGGGATATAAGTCTGTAATTTTCTTTTTTGTGATGTCTTTACCTGGTTTTGGTATCAGGGAGATGGTGGCTTCATAGAATGACTTAGGTAGTATTCCGTCATTTTCTATGCTTTGAAATACCTTCAGTAGTCGTGGGGTTAACTCTTCTCTGAAAGTTTGGTAGAACTCTGCAGTTAAGCCGTCCGGGCCAGGACTTTTTTTGTTGGGAGTTTTTTGATTACCGTTTCAATCTCTTTTTTTGTTATGGGTCTATTTAGTTGTTCTACTTCTGAATGTGTTAGTTTAGGTAGGTAGTGTTTTTCCAGGAATTCATCCATTTCTTCTAGGTTTTCAAATTTGTTAGAGTACAATTTTTCATAATAATCTGAAATGATTCTTTTAATTTCATTTGGTTCTGTTGTGATGTGGTCCTTCTCGTTTCTTATTCGAGTTATTTGTTTCCTTTCCTGTATTTCTTTAGTCAGTCTAGCCAATGGTTTATCAATTTTGTTAATTTTTTCAAAGAACCAGCTTTTGGCTTTGTTAATTCTTTCAATTGTTTTTCTGTTCTCTAATTCATTTAGTTCAGCTCTAATTTTTATTATTTGTTTTCTTCTGGTGCACGATGGATTCTTTTGTTGCTCTTTCTATTTGTTCAAGTTGTAGGGACAGTTCTCTGATTATGGCTCTTTCTTCTTTTTGTATGTGTGCATTTATTGATATAAATTGGCCTCTGAGCACTGCTTTTGCTGCGTCCCAGAGGTTTTGATAGGAAGTATTTTCATTCTCGTTGCATTCTATGAATTTCCTTATTCCCTCCTTAATGTCTTCTATAACCCAGTCTTTTTTCAGGAGGGTATTGTTCAGTTTCCAAGTATTTGATTTCTTTTCCCTAGTTTTTCTGTTATTGATTTCTAGCTTCATTGCTTTGTGGTCTGAGAAGATGCTTTGTAATATTTCGATGTTTTGGATTCTGCAAAGGTTTGTTTTATGACCTAATATGTGATCTATTCTAGAGAATGTTCCATGTGCACTAGAAAAAAAAGTATACTTTGCAGCAGTTGGGTGGAGAGTTCTGTATAAGTCAATGAGGTCAAGTTGGTTGATTGTTGTAATTATGTCTTCCATGTCTCTATTGAGCTTCTTACTGGATGTCCTGTCCTTCTCCGAAAGTGGTGTGTTGAAGTCTCCTACTATAATTGTAGAGGTGTCTATCTCACTTTTCAATTCTGTTAAAATTTGATTTATGTATCTTGCAGCCCTGTCATTGGGTGCATAAATATTTAATATGGTTATGTCTTCCTGATCAATTGTCCCTTTTATCATTATGTAGTGTCCTTCTTTATCCTTTGTGGCAGATTTAAGTCTAAAGTCTATTTTGTCAGAAATTAATATTGCTACTCCTCTTCTTTTTTGCTTATTGTTTGCTTGATATATTTTTTTCTATCCTTTGAGTTTTAGTTTGTTTGTGTCTCTAAGTCTAAGGTGTGTCTCTTGTAGGCAGCATATAGATGGATCGTGTTTCTTTATCCAGTCCGAGACTCTCTGTCTCTTTATTGGTGCATTTAGTCCATTTACATTCAGCATAATTATAGATAAATAAGTGTTTAGTGTTGTCATTTTGATGTCTTTTTATGTGTGTTGTTGACAATTTCATTTTTCTAGTTACTTTTTTGTGCTGAGACTTTTTCTTAGTAAATTGTGAGATCCTCATTTTCGTAGTGTTTGACTTTATGTTTGTTGAGTCGTTATGGTTTTCTTGGCTTTTATCTTGAGTTATGGAGTTGTTATATCTCTTTGTGGTTGCCTTAATATTTACCCCTATTTTTCTAGGTAAAAACCTAACTTGTATTGTTCTCTATCGCCTTGTCTCACTCTCCATATGGCAGTTCTATGCCACCTGTATTTAGTCCCTCTTTTTGATTATTATGATCTTTTACATATTGACTTCAACGATTCCCTGCTATGAGCATTTTTTTTTTAATTAATCTTAATTTGTTTTTGTGATTTCCCTATTTGAGTTGATATCAGGATGTTCTGTTTTGTGACGTTGTGTTGTGCTGGTATCTGATATTATTGGTTTTCTGACCAAACAATATCCTTATTTCTTGTAGCTTTGGTTTGGTTTTTGTAAATTCTCTAAGCTTGTGTTTATCTGTAAATACCTTAATTTCGCCTTCATATTTCAGAGAGAGTTTTGCTGGATATATGATCCTTGGCTGGCAGTTTTTCTCCTTCAGTGTTCTGTATATGTCATCCCATTGCCTTCTTGCCTGCATGGTTTCTGCTGAGTAGTCTGAACTTATTCTTATTGATTCTCCCTTGAAGGAGACCTTTCTTTTCTCCTTGGCTGCTTTTAAAATTTTCTCTTTATCTTTGGTTTTGGCAACTTTGATGATAATATGTCTTGGTGTTTTTCTTTTTGGATCAGTCTTAAATGGGGTTCGATGAGCATCTTGGATAGATATCCTTTCATCTTTCATGATGTCATGGAAGTTTTCTGTCAGGAGATCTTCAACCATTTTCTCTGTGTTTTCTGTCCTCCCTCCCTCTTCTGGGATTCCAGTCACATGCAAGTTATCCTTCTTGATAGAGTCCCACATGATTCTTAGGGTTTCTTCATTTTTTTAAATTCTTTTATCTGATTTTTTTTCAGCTATGTTGGTGTTAATTCTCTGGTCCTCCAGATGTCCCAGTCTGCATTCTAATTGCTCGAGTCTGCTCCTCTGACTTCCTATTGCGTTGTCTAATTCTGTAATTTTATTGTTAATCTTTTGGATTTCTACATGCTGTCTCTCTATGGATTCTTGCAACTTATTAATTTTTCCACTATGTTCTTGAATAATCTTTTTGAGTTCTTCAACTGTTTTATCAGTGTGTTCCTTGGCCTTTTCTGCAGTTTGCCTTATTTCGTTTCTGATGTCTTGAAGCATTCTGTAAATTAGTTTTTTATATTCTGTATCTGATAATTTCAGGATTGTATCTTCATTTGGGAAAGATTTTGATTCTTTTGTTTGGGGGGTTGTAGGAGCTGTCATGGTCTGCTTCTTTATGTGGTTTGATATCGACTGCTGTCTCCAAGCCATCACTAAGATATAAAAAAAAGATATAGTAGTGGTTTATTCTGTAATTGCTCACTGAGTCTTATCTTGTTTTGTTTTCTTTCAATATACATGGATGGGCTACTAGATTGTGCTGTCTTGTTTGTTGTAGCCCTTGACTTACTTATGACCTATTACCAGCTGGTTTGGGCTGTTGCCAGATATATATGCCTGAGTCTATTCACTATTCTTGAGTAGAATCTGATTTTGGGTCATCAAGTATGTACTGCACCCTAACACCTATCCACCTCGAGAAGTAGTGGTGATAGTTGTGTGCACCAGATTCTATTAGCAGCTGGGGTTCACACTCCAGGGGGGGCAGGATGCTGACAGGGTTCCCCCAAGTGTCAGTGAGGTAGGTGTGTCTCTATTCCTATAGCACCTTGGTGGTAGGGCACTGCAGCTGTACCTTAGGCCCCCAATGCAAGTACCTCTACTGATTGGTAGATGTCACCCTCCTTAGACCCCTAAGGCAAGAGGCTGGGTGGTCTGGGGGGAGCTTCAGCCCTCAGTTCCCTGTTATGGGTCAGTTAGGGCTCTGTTGAATAAGCAGAGATATCAGATGTGGGAAACTTGTTTTTCCAGAAAATCTGCAACTGATTTTTTCTGTTTTTTCTCTCTCTTTTTTTAGAGGTGATAAAATGGAGAAAAAGGAAGGAGAAATTGTGGAAAGTTGTACCCTCTAATCCGTAACACAGCAAGCTAGACTTCATCCAAAAAGTGTTAAGGATTAGTGTATAAGTTGAAGGTTATATAGGAGGGGTACATATTATCAGATTTTCATTTGGTAAAAATACATTAATAAAAAATCTCATACAATGATATAGAGTTGGCTTTGAAAATTGTTCAACTCAAGGCAGGGTGGATCTCTAAGATCAAGACAATAAATGCAGGCAAATCAGAAGGAAGAGCAGGTGAGATTCAGGGAGAAGGATGTTCAATAGATGAGCCAAAATTTCTGGAGAAAGCAACATACTAGGAGGCATTAAAAACAAACCAAATCTCTTGCTGTTGAATTTGTGGTAGAGCCATTGAGAGAGACATACAGCAAAGATCAAAATAGAGGAAGAGATGGAAGTTGGAGAGAATATAACAAGTCTGGGTTTGAAGGCGTTGGTTTGAAGGCCTTCACTGAGAGGTTACAAAATGGTCAAGTTTGGGGTTCATGAGAAAAGTCTGAGATAAAGACGGAGATTTTGGACTTGCCAACATATGAGTGGTAGAAAAGCCTTTGCACAATTGAGAGTTGAACCAAGGACAGAACTCTGAGGCTGGTCAGGGGAAAACCTCAATACCCCACTTGTCTGTCAGTTTGTCATACTGTGGTGGCTTGCATGTTGTAGTGATGCTGGTAGCTATGTCACGGGTATTTAAGTACCAGCAGGGTCACTTTTGGTGGACAGATTTCAACAGAGCCTCCAGAATAAGACAGACTAGGAAGAAGGGTCTAGTAGTCTACTTCTGAAAAAACTGAACAGTGAAAACCTTATGAAACGTATTTCTCAAGCTGGAAGAACAGAAGGAAAAATTCAAACCTCCAGTTGCAATACTGAAGGATTCTATGGGAAAAATATTGAATGATGCAGGAAGCATCAAAAGAATACTAAAGGAATACACAGAACAACTGTACCAAAAAGAATTGGTTGATATGCAACCATTTCAGGAGACAGTATATGATCAAGAACCAATGGTACTGAAGGAAGAAGTCTAAGCTGCGTTGAAGGGAATGGTGAAAAACAGGGCTCCAGGAATTGACTGAATACTAACCGAGATGTTTCAACAAAGTGATGTAGTCCTGTAGTTGCTCACTCATCTATGCCAAGAAATTGGAAGACAGCTTCTGACCAGCTGACTGGTGGAGAGCCACATTTATGTCCATTCCAAAGAAAGGTGATTTAACAGGATGTGAAAATTATTGAATGATGTCATTAATATCACACTTAAGTAAAATTTTACTGAAGTTCATTCATAAGCAGTTGCAGCAGTACATCGACAGAGACCTCACAGAAACTCCAGCCGGATTCAGAAGAGGATTTGGCAAGAGGCATATCATTGCTAATGTTAGGTGGATCTCGGCTGAAAACAAAATACCAGAAAGATATTTACCTATGTTTGATTGACTATGCAAAGGCATTCAACTGTGTGGATCATTACAAATTGCAGATAACATTGCAAAGAATGGGAATTCCAGAATACTTAATTGTGCTCATGTGGAAACTGTTCATAGACCAGGAGGCAGTCGTTCAGACAGAACAAGGGGATACAGCATGGCTTAAAGTCAGGAAAGGTGTGCATCAGCGTTGTATCCTTTCACTGTACTTATACAGTCTGTATGCTGAGCAAATAATTCAAGAAGCAAAGGACCTCTTTAAAGTGTTAAAAAACAGAGATGTCATCTTTAAGGACTAAGGTGTGTCTAACCTAAGCCTGATATTTTCAATTGTCTTATATGCATGAGAAGGTTGGGCAATGAGTAATGAAGACTGAAGAAATGATGCCTTTGAATTATGGTGTTGATCAAAGAATATTGAATATACCATGGACTGCCAGAAGAATGTACAAATCTGTCTTGGAAGATGTACGGGCAGAATGCTCCTCAGAAAGGAGATGGCAAGACTTTGGACATGTTATCAGGAGGGACCAGTCCCTGGGGAAGAACATCATGATTGGTAAAATAAAGGGTCAGGGAAAAAGAGGAAAACCCTCATCGAGGTAGACTGATATAGTGACTGCAGCAATGGACTTGAGCATAACAAGAGATGTGAGGATGGCACAGGACCAGGCAGTGTTTTGTTCTGTTCTACATAGGGTCGCTATGAGTCGGAAGCAACTTGAAGAACCTAACAATATTACCTTCGACTGAAGGCAGAGAAAGGAGTCAGCCCAGGAGGCTGAACAGAACAATCCTGGAAGACAAGGGTTAACATAATTTACATCCAAACTAAACACTCCAATGACGTTTTAATAACTTTATAAACTTTAAGAATTTCCCACTGAAAAGTGCCTAGTTTTTTAACCTATTTCTACAAAACTCAAGCAGCAAAAGTGGAAGTCTAAAATAGAGTGTGGAAAATGAGAAAATTCTGTGAGCACTCTTATCTCATTAATTTCTTTTCTATTAGTCCAGAAGTATTGAAGGGGACCTTCTACTTTTCCTCAGATCCAGAATATTTGGAATCTGCCTCACCGACATTGTCTCATGTATTTAGGCAAATACACAAAGACTTCTGCAGGCTCACGGTAGATTTATTTGCAGATTCTCAAGGCACTGAAAATCCCTATGATCCATAAATACTGATAGGCAGGTGACGGTTAAATGGAAGAGTGCATTTTATTATTGTCATAAACATTTTTGAAGGGAATAATTGTTTTTCCATAAAAAAGTAAATACACAAATAACTACTACAAAATAGTAATATTTAAATATATTTATAAACAAGTGCACTGCTAAAATTATATTTTATATCGAGTTTTTACCATGCAGGTCGGTCACACAGGACCTTTGATAGTTATTGTTCAACCATTTCCTTCGTTCTATTTTTATTCTCAATAAAGCTGACATTTCAGTGCCTTGGAGGGCAAAGGGGTGCTTGTTAAAATATAACTGTCTGGCTCCACCCTGCAATCTTCAATCAGAATCCTTGGGGTGAGAAGCTGGAGTTTTCCTCTCTTTTTAATGAGCTCTCCCAGATAATTTTGATGTACCTCAAAGTTTGAGAATATTGTCTTTTAGACATTAAAAGGTAAAAAAAAAGGAAAAATTTCCTTTTTAGCCTGTGAAAATAGTTCATAGTACCACTTTGTGGCTTCTGTATGGCCTCCCACCCACCCCAGAGGATACACATACATTACTTTATCCCAAATTTGAGAATTAAGAGTACAAACAGCTGAAACGCTGTTGAAGTTCAATGAAAGTGCCAACTTTCCCAAAAGACATCACTTGTCAGCAGATCCACAAAGAGGGCATATGTCTGGGCTTGCGAGCTCATGCACTGGCTGCAGGGGAAATAAGAAACTTGAAGAGTCTGTTCAGAAATAAATGCTCAGGGCAACCTCGCTCTGAAGTGAGAGTGCTGATGGAAATACCAGCGACAACAAGCACCAACCAGTGTGGAGGTCAACATGGGTACCAGGACCTCTGCCAAAAGCTTGACCTGCATCACTCATGGAAGGTGGACAGCTCTCATGCCTAGTGCTCCTGGGTTGTCCGCCGGACCCCACAGAGGTAGTCCTGATTCCAAGCTACAGCTACTGCCTGGGGCCTGGTCATAGCTGGGGACAACTGGACCCTGGGCTGCCCTATTCATTCTATACCTGCCTCCCTCACCCCCAGATCTTTCTGCTTCTGCATAGCCATCTCTCACACATAGGACTTATGCAGCCTACTTCAGCCAGTTGTTAGCTGCTTCCCAGATCATTAAAAAAAAAAAAAAAAAAAAAGTTGCCAGCAAGACGTCCAGTAATCTCTGACTCTTCGTGACCCTATCTGTGTCAGAGTAGACTCATACTCATACAGTTTTCCAATGGGTGATTTTTTGGAAGCAGATTGCCAGGCCTTTCTTCCAAGGAGCTTCTAGGTGATCTTGAACCTCAAATTTTTGTCTGTAGCTGAGCACCTTAACAGTTTGCACCACCCAGGGATCACCTAGACCACAGTCCTTTGCAAACATTCTCCCTTTCAGAGTTTGTCCATTGTTGTTGGTGTTATTAGGTGCCGTCAAGTCATCTCAGGCTCATAGCAACCCTAAGTACGATAGAATGAAACATTGCCCGGTCCTGTGCTTTCCTCACAATTGTTGTTATGCTTTAAGCCCATTGTAGCAGCCACTGTGTCAATCCATCTCATTGAGGATCTTCTTCATCTTTGATGACCCTCTAATTTACCACCCCTGCATGTCTGTCAGTTTATCATACTGTGGGGGCTTGTGTGTTGCTGTGATGCTGGAAGCTATGCCACCAGTATTCAAATATCAGCAGGGTCACCCATGGAGGGCAGGTTTAAGCTGATACAGACTAAGACAGACAAGAAGAATCCGGCAGCCTTCTACTGAAAACAATTAGTCAGGGAAAACCTTATGAGTAGCAGCAGAAAGTTGTCTGATATAGCACCAGAAGATAAGCCCCCCAGGCTGGAAGTCACTCAAAAAGTGACCAGTAAAGAGCTGCATCCTCAAAGTAGAGTCAACCTTAATGACGTGGATGGAGTCAAGCTTTCGGAACCTTCATTTGCTGATGTAGCACGACTCAAAATGGGAAAAAAGAGTTGCAAATATCCATTAATAATTGGAACCTGGAATGTATGAAGTATGAATCTAGGAAAATTGGAAATCGTCAAAAATGAGATGTAGTGCATAAAGATTGATTGCTTAGGCATTTGTGAGTTGAAATGGACTGGTATTGGTCATTTTGAATTGGACAAACATATGGTCTACTAGGCCAGAAATGACAACTTGAAGAGGAATGGCATTGCATTTACTGTCAAAAAGAACATTTCAAGATCTACCCTGAAGTACAATGCTGTGAGTGATAGGATAATATCCAAGTGCCTACAAGGAAGTCCAGTGAATATGAAGATTATTCAAATTTACCCACCAAACACTAAGGCCAAAGATGAAAAAATTGAAGATTTTTACCCATTTCTGCATTCTGAAATTCATGAAGCAGGCAACCAGGATGCATTGATCATTACTGGAGGTTGGAATGTGAAAGTTGGAAACAAAGAAGAATGATCGGTAGTTGGAAAATATGGCTTTGGTGTTAGAAACGATGCTAGAAGTGGCATGATTGAATTTTGCAAGACCAACAACTTCTTCATTGCAAATACCTCCTTTCACCAACATAAACGGCGACAATATACATGGATCTCACCAGATGGAATACACTGGAATCAAACTGGCTATATCTGTGGAAAGAGATGATGGAAAAGCTCAATATCATCAGTGAGAAAAAGGCCAGGGGCTGACTGAGGATCAGGCCATAAATTACACATAGGCAAGTTCTAGGGGAAACTGAAGAAAATTAGAACAAGTCCACGAGAGCCAAAGTACAACTTTGACTATATCCCACCTGAATTTAGAGACCATCTTAAGAATAGATTTGGCGTGTTGAACATTAAGGACTGAAGACCAGACGAGTTGTGGAATGACATCAAGGACATAGTACTTGAAGAAAGCAAGAGGTCATTAAAAAGACAGGAAAAAAGAAAAGACCAAAATGGATGTCAGAAGAGACTCAGAAACTTGCTCTTGAACTTCAAGTAGTTAAAGCAAAAGAAAAAATGATGAAGTAAAAGAGCTGAACAGATTTCAAAGGGTTGCTCAAGAAGACAAAGTATTGTGATGAAATGTGCAAAGACCTGGAGGTAGGAAACCAAAAAGGAAGAATATGGTCAGCATTTCTCAAGCTGAAAGAAATGAAGAAAAAACTCAAGCTTCAAGTTGCAATACTGAAGGATTCTAAGGGCGAAATATTAAACAACACAGGAAGCATCAAAAGAAGATGAAAGGAATACACAGAGTCACTTCACCAAAAAGAATTGGTCAATGTTCAACCAATTCAGGAGGTAACATATGATCAGGAACCAATGGTACTAAAGGAAGAAGTCCAAGCTGCTCTGAAGGCATTGGCAAAAAACAGGGCTCTGGGAACTGATGGAATACCAATTGAGATGTTTCAACAAACTGATGCAGCACTGGAAGTCATCACTTATCTATATGAAGAAATTTGGAAGACAGCTACCTGTCCAAACAACTGAAAGAGAACCATATTTATGCCTATTCCAAGAAAGGTGATCCAACTGAATGTGGAAATTTTTGAACAATATCATTAATTTCACATACAAGCAAAATTTAGCTGAAGATCATTCAAAAGCAGCTGCAGCAGTATGTAAACAGGTAACTGCCAGGAATTCAAGCCAGGTTTAGAAGAAGATGTGGAACCATGGATATCAATGCTGATGCCAAATGGATCCTGGCTGAAAGCAGAGAGTACCAGAAAGATGTTTACGTGTTTGTTTTTATTGATTTTGCAAAGGCATTTGACTGTGTGGATCATAACAAGTTATGCATAATTTGTTGTTGTTAGATGCCTTGGAGTTGGATCCAACTCATTGCAATTCTATGTACAACAGAACAAAACACTGCCGGGTCATGCGCCATCCTCACAATCATTGTTATGCCTAAGTGTATTGTTGCAGCCACTGTGTCAACCCACCTTATTGAGGGTCTTCCTTTTCGCTGACCCTCTACTTGAGCAAGCATCATGTCTTTCTCCAGGGACTGATCTCTCCTGACATGTCCAAAGTATGTGAGATGTAAACTTGCCATCTTTGCTTCTTAGGAGCATTCTGGTTGTACTTCTTCCAAGAAAGATTTATTCATTCTTTTGCCAGTCCATAGTATATTCAATATTCTCCTCCAACACAATTCAAAGACATCAATTCTTCCTCAGTCTTCTTTATTCATCCTCCAGTTTTCACATGCATAGGAGGCAACTGAAAACACCATGGCTTGGGTCAAGCACACCTTGCTCTTCAAGGTGACATCGTTGCTTGTCAACACTTTAAAGAGGTTTTTTTGCAGCAGATTCACCCAATGCAACGCATCTTTTGATTTCTTTACTGTTGATTCCATGGGTGTTGATTGTGGATCCAAGTAAAATGAAATCCTTGACAACTTCAATTTTTTCCCTCTTTATCATGATGTTGCTTATTGGTCAAGTTGGAGGATTTTTGCTTTCTTTATGTTGAGGTGTAATCCATACTGAAAGCTGTGTTACTGATTTTCATGAGTAAGTGCTTCAAATCCTTTTCACTTTCAGCAAGCAAGGTTGTGTCATCTGCATAACGCAGGTTTTGAATGAGCCTTCCTCCAACCCTGATGCCTTGTTCTTCTTCATATAGTCCCGCTTCTCAGATGATTTGCTCAGCATACAGATTGAATATGTACGGTGAAAGGCTTCAACCCCAACCGCACACCTTTCCTGACTTTAAAGCGCGCAGTATGCCCTTGTTCTGTCTGAGCAACTGCCTCTTGATCTATGTAATGGTTCCTCATGAGCACAATTAAGTGTTCTGGAACTCCTATTCTTTGCAATGTTATCCACAATTTGTTACTACCCACACAGTTAAGTGCCTTTGCATAGCCAGTAAAGCACAGGTAAATATCTTTCTGGTATCTCTGCTTTCGGCCAGGATCCATGTGACATTGGCAACGATATCCCTGGTTCCACGTCCTCTTCTAAATCCAGCTTAAATTTCTGCCAGTTCCCTGTTGATATACTGCTGCAGCCACTTTTCAATGATTTTCAGCAAAATTTTACTTGTCTGTTATATTAATGATATTGTTTCATAATTTCCTTATTCAATTTCCACAGATCTCTTCCACTCAGTTGGCCAGGTTACTGTCTTCCAAATTTCTTGGCATAAACGAATGAGTACTTTTAGCACTGCATCCATTTGTTGGAACATCTCAGTTGGTATTCCATCAGTTCCTGGAGTCTTGTTTTCCGCCAATGCCTTCTATACAGCTTGAACTTCTTCCTTCAGTACCATTGGTTCCTGCTCACGTGGTGCCTTCTGAAAGGGTTGAACATCAACCAATTGTTTTTGGTGTCGTGACTGTGTGTTCTCTCTATCTTCCTGCGTTATTTAATATTTTCCCTGCAGAATCCTTCAGTATTCCAGTTCAAGTCTTGAACTTTTCCTTCAGTTCTTTCAGCTTGAGATATGCAGAGCATGTTTTTCCTTTTTGGTTTTCCATCTCCAGGTCTTTGCACATGTCATTTTAATACTTTGTCTCCTCGAGACACCCTTTGAAATCTTCTGTTCAACTTTTTTACTTCATTTTTTTCCTTTTGCTTTAGCTATTTGACCTTCTACAGCAAGTTTCAGAGTCTCTTCTCACATCCATAAGTCTTTTCTTTCTCTGTCGTCTTTTTGATGACCTCTTGCTTTCTTCACGTATGATGTCCTGGATGTCATTCCACAACTTGTCTGGTCTGTAGTCATTAGAATTCAACTCATCAAATCTATTCTTCGACCTCATTGGTAATTCAAGTGGGATATAATCAAGGTCATACTTTGGCTCTAGTGGACTTGTTCTAATTTTCTTGCTGTTTCAACTTGAGTTTGCATATGAGCAATTGATGGTCTATTCCACAGTCGGCTCCTGGCCTTGACCTGACTGATGATATTGAGCCTTTCTGTCCTCTCTTCCCCCAGATGTAGTGGATATGATTCCTGAGTATTCCATCTGGCAAGGTTCATGCTTATAGTTGCCTTTTATGTCTCACTTTATTTTTATCTTATCTTTAATTATATGTGAAGCTTCTTATCACATACCAAGCAAAGGGTAGGAAGAAACTGCAAATTCAGAAATAATCTGATCTTTATTCCTCCTAGGTTAACTTTACAACGCTTAGGAAACAATAGTAGGACCCTCAGTAATACAATGTTGACCTTGATCTTATAATTCACCTTCAAACATTAAACAGGTACAATGTTTCTTCCAATCAGTGCACAGTATTGGAAAGAGTTCTCCCCACATCTTCCAAAGGCAGTCAGGACAATCAATGACCCTGCTGTTCAGGTGATGATCGAACACATATAACTTGTTGAGGACTCAGTATCAGTTGTAGCTGGGACAGAACATTACCTTATAATTTATCCTCTATCTTCTTTTTGGCTATATGTGTAGTATCAGTCTGATGGACATGATCATCACAACTATGTTCAACTAACAATAGTTAGTTAAGTAGATAGATAGACAAACAGATAGATAGGTGGGTGGATAGAGAGGTAGAGAGCTAGATAGATAGCAAGCCGTCATAGAGTGGACTCTGACTCACAGTGAACTCACGTACAATGAAACATAACATTGCCCTGCGCTGTCCTCCATCACTCTCATGATCACTGCATGTTCAAGTCCACTGTTCTAGTTATTTTGCAAACCCACCTCACCAAGGGTCTCTTCAGCCCCACTGGCCCTCTGCTTCACCAACAAGATGACCTATTCCAGCAGTCGATCCCTCCTGATGATGTGTCCAAAGCAAGCAAGATGAACAATATTTTGTTGTAATCCATGAAGTTTTCATTGGCTAATTTTTCAAGTAGGTCATCAGGCCTTTCTTCCTCATCCTCCTTAGTCTAGTAGTGCCACTGAAACCTCTCTACCATGGGTGACACTGCTCATATTTGAAATACTGGTGGCATAGCTTCTGGCATCATAGCAACATGCAAGCCACGAAAACTGACAGATGAATGTTCAACAGATGAGTGATATGATAAAAGCCCTTTATACTAAAGTTTGAGCTTTCTTGATAAGTAACTGAAAATAACTTCAGATAAAAGTAATATAAACAAATGCTTTCTATTATCAGAGAAAGAAGTAAAAGTATGAAGATATTAGAGGATTTTTCCAACAAATAATAATAGGAAACATTCACAGAATATCTTTCTTAGCAGTTTTTGTGATAACTGTTTTGCTCAGGAAAGTGGTTGTCAGTTTATAATTAGAATGCTTCAAAAATAGAAAAAGTCCTTATTAATTTGCTTTTCAAAATGGAAATACCAATTTATAACAACTACTTATAAAACAGACTTGACTTATTTTAATAGGATATTTATTCTTTTAATGTATTTTCTGCCCAATGATATTTTAAAAACAGTTTCATCAAAACATTTCCAATGCCACAATACTTTGAAATGAGGTTAATTTTAAAATAAATAAAACAATTAGAAGTAACTAACTTACTCATTGCTGCAGGAGATAAGGTTCTTTTGTGAAATGTTTGAAAGCACACATTTCAAACAACGTTAAAGTTGACCATTCATATATAATCTCCTGGCTAAAAAAAAAAATTGTTGTTCAGTCAATTCTGACTCATAGCGACTCTACAAGACAGAGTAGAGCTGCCCCACAGGGTTTCCAAGGCTGTAATCTTTATGGGAGCATACTACCATAGAACTACCCACCTTTTAGTTAACAGCAGAGAACTTCAACCACTGTGCCTCGAGGGCTCCTTATCTTCTGGTTTAGCAAGCATTAACTAGTTCTGGGGATGGAAATGTGAGGTGTACTACGGCACGCTGGTTCTGAATGTCAAGGTCTGTGGACTAGATTTTTAGAGCATGGTGGAAGCTGCCTAATCATTTGCCCTTTTCTCTGCCTTTTCGTCAATTTGCAGAAGGAAGGCGAGCAGTGGGAGGGAGACAATGGTTTAGTACTTCTTCTGCAGGCCTGGTAGAATTTTAAGTCTGTGCCTTTGGGAAAACACCACAGTTACAGCTTTTTAGTTTAAATGATTGGCTGATGAGTTATTTATCAAAAAAGCAGAAGTTAGCTTTGCATCTGAAACATAATATTAATGCTTTGTTTTGTTTATAATTAAGGCAAGAGTACAGGCGACTACTAACAGTTAATTTCATACAGTTTTGTGGCACGTGGCAAATTACTTTCTGTGTAAATTGCCTCAGTGCTGATATTCTCTTTCCCAAGAACCAGACACTCATTATCAAAGGTGTTGAGGATCGTAATGAAAAATGAATTCTTCGTTGTCATCATGGAAAATCATATTAGGAGTAATTTGATAAAACCAAAAATAAACAACCCGTCCTTCCTCGTTTGGGCTCCAGCTTACATTTAGCTCATTAGACGTTTAAGATGGCATTGCTTCTCCATCTCAATTTTGAGGGCTCAGTGCCGGACACCATGGCTAATCATATGCCCAGTCAAAACTGGAAGATTTTTGTCTTGAAAGTATATAGTGGAGAGGGCAGAAGTTAAAAATTACTTTCAGAAGTAAAACAAGTATTCCATAGAATACATTGACCCTTCCCTGAGGAAGAAGACCGCCACCCTTCTGTCTGTCCTACTGAGGTGACTTGAGTGTCACTGCTTCTTCTAGGTCACCCATCTATTGGCCATCCCTCCTCCCTACTCCACCATGAAAATACCTCAAAGAGCTTCACCAGGAATCCACCGGATATTCTCCTTCTTGACAATTCTCTTATGCCCAAAACAAAAAAGGGTTTGAATTTCCTCTCTTTGTGTCAGGATGAACTGGTGTGACGATCTTCATAAATTTTTAAAAAGCATCCAAATTCAATTCCTTAGGATTCTTAGTTTGCTGGAATTTTTAGACTCTGTTTATTGTTTATTACGTTTTTTTTTTTAGAAGTGAAACGTGAGCTTATCTCTGAAAAGTCCTGCCCTTGAATGGGAAGGATGTGCTTTTAAGGTGACTGTCCTTGCTATGTGCTTGAACAGGTGATTTTTTTTTAAAAACAAATCTTTTTTTTTTTAACAGCTTTATTAAGAGGTAATAAACATACACTAAACAGAACATACTTAAACTGTAAATATCAATATATTCTGACATACGTACATACCCGTGAAACCACGATTAAAATAAACCACGCGTGCCCTCACCACCCCTCACCCCAAAATTTCCTCAAGCTTCCTTGTAGTTCCTTTTCTCCCAGTTCCCTCCCAGCAAACGGATCTTTCTGTTGCTATAAATTAGTTAGCATTTTTCCTGTGAACCCACTGCAAGGAGTGGAACGCCAACTCTTACTGACCCTATAGGACAGAATAGGACTTCATCACAGGATTTGCAAGACTATAACCCTTACAGAAGTACACTGCCACATCTTTCACCCACTGAGTGGCTGGTGGGTTCCAACCACCAACCTTTTGATTAGCGACCGAGCTCTTAACCACTGCACCACCAAGGCTCCTTGCATTTTCTAGTATTTTATACAAATGAAATTATAGAGTATTTGCTTTGTTTTGGCTGGTTTGTGTCATGCAGTATGATTATTTCTACTTTAATATACGTTTTTGTGTTTATCAACTGTTCATTCTGCATTCCCTTTTATCATTGGATAATATTCCATTTTTTTTTATGGACATACCACAATTTTTTCTTCATTGCCTTGTTGATCAATAATTGATTAATGTTTTTGTCTGCTAATTCTAACTTTGGTGTCAGTTCTGGATCAGTTTAGACTGTTTTGTTTTGTTTTCTTCCCATTATATGTCATATTTTCTTGCTAATTTTGCCTGCTTGATAATTTTTTTATTACATGCCAATTCCCACCAGATTTCAGATAGTGTTGCATTCCTGTAAGTATGACTGAGCTCTGTTCTGGGATGCAGCTAAGTTACTTGGAAACCTTTGGATCTTTTCAGGTCTTGCTTTCAAGATTTACTTGGCAGAATTCAAGCAGGGTTTTGTGTAAGGATTATTATTCTCCATTCATGAGGCAGGATATGTCTGAGAGCTCTACTCAATACTCTGTGAATTTTGAGGTTTTTCATTCTGGGTGGTAGAAACAAGAATAGTGTTCCAGCCCTTATGAGGCATGAATAATTGTTTCTTCTTTCTTTTGGATGGTTCCTTCGCCATCTTCATTGGCCTCCTACACGTGAGCTGACAACTCCTCTGCTGAGAACTCAAGGCTGACTGCCTGTGCAAGTCCTGAGTTCTTTCTCAGAGTAATATTTTCAGGTCCTCTGTCCTGCCAAGTCTCTCCGCTCTGTTCTCCCCGGACTCTGACTTCAAGAGACGATTTTCTTTAAAAGTTAAAAATCAAATCTCATTAGGGGGAGAGTAATTGGGAGTATGTAGCAGGATGTATATAAGTTTTTGTGTGAAAGACTGACTTGGTTTGTAAACTTTCACTTAAAGCACAATAAAAATTATTTAAAAAAAGTAAAAAATCAAGATTTTGTCTTACAATGCAGAACTCTGAATTCTGTCCTTAAACTAGCTAAACCAAATATTTTTTGGTCTGTTAGGAGGAAAATAATTTTGGGGATTGATGTAAAAAGACAACCCTTTTAGATGAGATTTTAGGATTATAGGCTGACCCAGTCCCCTGGAGATACTCATGTTACAGGAATTGTGCCTTCTTATTTGGCTGTGTATTGTTCAGCAACAAAATAAGACATCTTGAATTTTCTTCCTTCCTTACTGAAAGGTTGAGGCTGCGTGAGTCAGAATTTTGAAACCTATGTGATACCTGAAAGTATGTATAGAGAGAGATTGATTTTAAGGAATTGGCTCAGTTCCTTGTGGGTGACTGGCATGTCCAAAATCTGTATGTCAGGAGTCAGGAAGAGTGAATAGTGAGGAGTTCTGATAAGATTTCTATTTATAGCCTGGAGGCAAAATGCACCTTCTGGAAAATTCCATTTTTGCTCTTAAGGCTTTTAACTAATTGAATGAGGTACACCCATGTTATGAAGGGCAACCTGCTTTATTTAAAGTCAATTGATTTTATTACATGTAAATACTTCATAACAGCATCTAACCTAGTATCAGACCAAACAATGGGGCACCATAACCTGTTGTTGTTGTTGTGTGTGCCATCGAGTGGATCCCAACTCATAGCACTCCTATGTGACAGAGTAAAACTGCCTCACAGCATTTCCTGGGCTCTAATCTTTACGGGAACAGATTACTAGGTCTTTGCTACCACAGAGAGGCTGGTGAGTTTGAACCACTGACCTTTTGGTTAACAGATGGAAGCTTAATCATTGTGACAACAGGACTCCTCACCATAACCTGTAAAAAAAAAAAAAAAATTTTTTTTTTTTTTTACACCATAACCTAGCCAACATAAAATCAACCTTCACAAGCAGCAAAAAGAAGTTAATGACAAGTTTATTGAAATTTGGTGCTTATCATTTGGGATGTGTGAAGACACATTTAAGATTAATTTTGATGAAGGGATTATATAAATTTGATTATTCATCAAAAATATAAGCAATTGATATAAATATTCAATTTATGGCCTATTTATATTTTTGGTTACCATTCTTATTTATTAGCATTTATGCTAAATTCTGTTGAGTTTACTTATTTTAAACTCCCATAACTGGTAGATTAAATTGTTCTCATAGATGGTTTTACTTTTCTTATCTTTACTTCAAATATTTTCATTTTTTCTATTTTACTTAGTTTAAAAATATTTTGAAGTATATATTTAAAAAAATGTAAAGGTATACTTAAAATCTTGATAACATATTTATCTTTATTGTATTAACCTTTTCCAAATTGTAAGGTTCAGCTTCTCCCATCTATCAACGTCTAACATAACAGATTCAATCAGTGGCTCTAAGTTTGTTTTAATTAGAACTTTAAGCTGGATTATTACATTAACACTGGCATTCATCCTTTGTTTAAATATTCCCTGAATGATAAAACTCTCAAGGCATCTGTTGGGACCATAGCTACTAAGTCACTTAAGTGGATATTATATAGCATAAAAATAATAAATCATAATAAAAATGTATGTGACCCTTTGAGAATGATTTTGTACAAATATTTGGGAAAGTCATCTGAAATATAATACAATCTCCTGGATCAGATAATCATGGCTTAGACTTAGTCTACACAATCACAACCAATGTGGTCCAACCAAAAATTCATGTGCATTTCAAAAGCTTCACTCTCAAAGGGGTGAGTTCAGTGTTACTATGCAGTTCCCACCAATACATGTCAGTGAGGTGGACAGGCTGTTATGGACTGAATATATGTTGGAATTCTAACTCCTGTACCTATGGATGCAATCCAATTTGAAACTAAGGTTTTCTTTGTTATGTTGATGAGGTCATATCAGTGTCCTGTGTATACAAAACTAGTCACTTCTAAGTGGTATAAACCCATTGCTGTCGAGTGGATTCCAACTCATAGCAACCCTATAAGACAGAGTAGAACATCCCCATAGGGTTTCTAAGGAGTGCCTGGTGGGTTCGAACTGCCGAACTTTTGGTTTAGGAGCCAAGGCCTTAACCACCATGCCACCAGGGCAAAGAGCAGAGTAGACACAAAAGCAAGCACAATCGGCAAAACCTACACGACCTGAGGATGACGGAGGCCGATGAACCTACAGCCCAGGAGCTCCACCGATTGTCTGCCAGCAGAGGCTGAAACAGACAAAGAAGGACTTTTCCCTGGAGCTACGTCCTGAATTTGGACTTCTACCCTCCTGAGCTGTTAGAAAATAAATTTCTCTTCTTTTAAAGAGCTCTACCCACGTGGGGGGGTTACGGCTAACTCCAATTGCTAGGAAGAGTTATGTCCAGCTCTATCTAGAAATGAGAATAAAATATGCCCACGGAAGTATAAGGGCTTTACACAGTCATGTTTGCAGGTCAGAGGCTGCTGAAGCCCAAATTTTCCCCAATTCCCACACTTGGAAAAGAATCAATTTTAGGGCTGTTTTTGACCTCATGTTCCGTGAGCTTCTAAGTATCACCTACTCTGTTACTTTGCCATAGAAGCATCACGAAACAGACGTTTAAAGTAGACTCACATTTATCTGTTATATTTACCCAACTGGAAGTTGTAAAACCAAAACACCAAACCCATTGGCGAACAGTTGATTCTGACTCATAGGGACCTATAGGACCAAGTACAATTGTCCCATAGGGTTTCCGAGGAGCAGCTGGTGGAGTCGAACTGCTGACCTTTTGTTTAGCAGCCAAGCTCTTAACTACTGAGCCACTGGGGCTCCAAATTACTGATAGGATTCCTAATCTACTTGAACAATGTAAATTCTACAAAGATTATGAAATGCCTTATTTACACATTTAATTTTCTCACAAATTTCTTTTCCTTCCTTCCTTCCTCTCTCCCTCCCTCCATCCCTCCTTCCCTCCATCTTCTTTCCCTTTCTTTCCTTTTCCTTTTCCTCCCTTTTCTAGTTCTTCCTCTTTCTCTCTCCTGGCTTCTCTCTCTTTCTCTCTGGATGTTTGCAGCTGTTTCTTCTCATTTTGAGTCATGCCACATCAGCAAATGAAGGTCCCGAAGGCTTTACTCCATTCCACGTCATTAAGGTCGACTCTGCTCTGAGGAGGCAGCTCTTCCCCAGTTGTCTTTTGAGTGCCTTCCAACCTGGAGGGCTCATCTTCCAGCACTATATCAGACAATGTTCCGCTGCTATTCCTGAAGTTTTCACTGGCTAATTCTTTTCAGAAGTGGACTGCTGGGTCTTTCTTTCTAGTCTGCCTTAGTCTGGAAGCTCAGCTGAAACCTGTTCTCTATGGGTGACCCCGCTGGTACTTGAATACCGGTGGCATAGCTTCCAGCTTCACAGCAACACACAAACCCCTACAGTAAGACAAACTGACAGATGCGTCGTCTGTTGAGCCCTCTTGAAAGTGTTGTACAGGGCTTTGCCCTTATAAAATGTTTCACTTTTTCCTTTCAAATTTGTCTTTCCCTTGCTGTGTGTGTTTTCACGGTTTCAATAATGAACGTCCTGTACTATATTTTATTACGACCAAAACAACTAAGCTGATTTTATAACTTTTCAAGATTGTTGGTACATGCGACTGTCTCTGAAGTTCGTGCATTCTATACAGTCAGGCATCACTTAGTGTCCACGATATATTCTGTGAAATAGAAGTTTACATGATTTGGTTATTGTGTGAACACCGTATTATTAGCTGGGGTTGAAATATTTTTTGTTCTGTTTTGTTTCTTTTTATGCATTAATTGGAAAGTTTAATCAAAAAACATGGAAATAATATATAAGCAAAAGTTAAATTAACAGATAACAAACACAAACATTTTTCACTATTACATCATCTGAGAGTATTTGAAAACTGGCCATAATATAACCTGGAATCTGACAGAGTATTTTTCTGGCCCTGTCGAAAGTATAAAACTCCCTTCATGCCTGAGCACATTGATAGGCCCTTTATAGCTTTGTCCAGGGTTCTCAGCCTTGACACTACTAGCATTTGTTCCAGGTAATTCTTTGTTGTGGGCCCGTCCTGCACATTGCAGGATTTTTAGGTGCTTCCCTAGCCTCTATCCATTGGATGCCAGTAGTACCACTGCCTCCCTCCCCATGACGATAATAAAAATGTCCCTGGACATTGCCAAACGTCCCCTCGGAAGGCAAAATCACCCCTGGTTTAGAGCCACTGAGTCATATAATAGAATGAATCATCTTAAATATAAACATATTTCCAAAATCAATTCATGAGGCATATTGATGCACCTTTGAGTCTGATTTTAAATAGAATATATATATATATATATACATTTTTTTTCCCCAAGGAATTCTCTTGAGTTAGAGCAGGCATGCTAAAAATTCATCCTAATCCATATATAGATCTCTCATACAAGCCAAAAAATCCAAACTCATTGCCATCGAGTTGACACTCACTGGCAGTGACCCTATACGGCAGAGTAGAACTGCCATCCTTTTTGTTGGCAGCTGAGCTCTTAACCACTGAGCCACCAGATCTTCTGGTTCTGGTGCCTCAAAGTGGGTGCTTTTATAGTGCCAGTGGAGCTAAGTGGATTAATGTATGCGTCTCCGTCAGCACCGTTACACATTTAGACCAAAGCAAGGTCACCCTCTGTCTCCTACTACTGATCAACTCAGCAGTCATGGCTGGAAAGGCAGGGAGAGCCACAGATTCGGGTGAGGGACAACCATAGGATCAGCCTGTCATGACCACCAACCCAAAGCCCATAGTGACTTTCACAGGAGGGAAAGATGTCAATACCACCATGGACCAAGCCTCATGGGCTTTAAGCTACAATGATGGTGTCCAAACAAGGCATGCAGAAGCTCCTTTCCTTCTTCTGTAAAACAACAACTTGTCTTCATTTCTAGTAGTAGATTTTGAGAAGATAAATTGGGATACACTGAAAGAAGAGTGACCTTAGAAGTGAGGGCTATGAACTCTGCTATAGGAAGAGTAGCTCTATGGTGATGAGGCAGAAGCATCTGTGATCCTGATGTCTTCCTGGAGCTCTTGCTGACTGATGGCACCAACCTTGCTGAGCCTGGATTCCTAAAGCAGGGTAACGGTGATGGCTATCAGCACTGCTGTAAGAAGTGAGTATGCAGTGACACAGGCCTGTAGTAGACACATGTTCCCTTCCCTCTGCCCTAGGATTTGTTCAAATACATTTTCTTTATCTATGCAAATCACTAAGGAGCCATGGCAGCACAGTGGTTAAGCACTTGGCTGCTAACCAAAAGGTTGGTGGTTTGAACCCAGCAGTCACTCCAAGAGACAAAGATGTGGCAGTCTGTTTCCATAAAGATTTACAAACTTGGAAACCCTATGGAGTAGTTTTTCTCTATCCTATCAGGTCGCTATGAGTAGGAATCAACCCAAGGGCAACGTTTTTTGTTGTAGTTGTTTGTCATCTGGTATATAAATCACTACCCATCCTTCAGTGGAGCTTGAGTGTTTCTATGATATTAGACGGGTTTCAGCAGAGCTTCAATACTAAGATAGACTAGGAAGAAAGGCCTGGTGATCTACTTCCGAAAACCTGCAGATCAAAGAAGTCCAATCTGTAATTAGTCATGGGGATGGTGCAGGGCTGGGCAGTCCATGAGGTCGCCCTGAGACAGTGGCTGACTCAACAGCAGCCAACAGCAACAACACTACACATTTTACATACAAGGATAAGAAACTTGGACTGTTTTGCACAGTAAATGGAAGGCTCTGGGGAAGGCAACAGTTCCTTCAAAAGTTTAAAGGGTGGCCTGGAAGACAGGGATTGTGTGCAGTTCCTGGGTGAGCGAAACTAAGATCAACATATGTATTCTTCACACTTTACACTCTAAAGATGTAAAAGTGCTCTCCCTAATCCCAACGGTGCCCTCCTCCACCTCAAGATTTCTCTGAGCTCAGAAACAGCTTTCCTGCTGTAGGCACCATAGATCACGGAGGCCCAGTGAACCACGAAATCTGTTCCAGTGCTTGGTCATCACGGTTGATGGACTGTGAATGCAGAGAAGCAGAAAATAAGCTCTGTACCGAGGCTGTTAATCAAGAAAAGGCTCCACAGCTTAGTAAGTCTATAACTTTCTCGCCTTCACTAACAGTAGAGCAGTGTTGCAATATTGTTTCAGCTAAAAGGTGACGTGGTGTCTTGGTAGATAACCCCATCCACATTTCTCAGTGAATTTGTGGCTGGAATTAATCTGAATGGATCATCAGATTTTTTATTTTCTCTTTGTTTCTTAATCATATGGCAATAATTTGCTTACTCATACAGCTCTTGCTTGTGTTCACACACACACACACAATCACACGCAATGAGGATAAAAACGATACATCTTTTCTATAACAGCTCTAAAGTTTTACCGTCAACTATATGCTTCCTCGAAATTCCCCTTGCCAAATTATCAAGAAATTCAATACTTCCTTCTTAAGACCTACCCTCCACCCCTGAAGCATTCTCAAATCCTGGTGACAGATACATCTCTTCTGAATTCTAAAATGAGGCCGAGAAATCACTGCGAGTGTCAATAATCAACACAAGGTCTACAGGTTTGGTGCCATCTTTGCATCTATAGTTTGTCTGAAAGACCTCTGACCTTTTCGGTGATGATTCATTTATTAGCTTTTATTAGCTCCCTCACCACACTGGAGCCTCTTTCTTTGGCTTCTGCAGCTTGGACTTTGCAACCTAGGACTGCCATGACAAGGTGCATGAGTTCAGAGGACGGTCCAGCCTTAGTCCATTGCTGTGCAGGAGCCAAATTTGCCCCATGAGCACACAGCTCTAGAATCAAGCCCGGGTTCCCACTGGCCTCCTGGTCTACCAGTGGGTCCCGGTTTGAATCAACCCAGTACATCCACAGTCTTTCATTCATGGTGGCTTTCATGGTCAGGGCCTGGAGAAAGCTCCACCTTCTTCCCCTAAGATCTGTGGATCACACACATATTTACTTTCTACTCCCCATAATCATCGCTGTATGCCGGGGCTGCAGAGAGAGGCAATGTGGTCAGACTCGTCCAGGACAGTGAAGGTCTACTTATAGTACATTCTCATAAAGGTTTCTTGGAAAAGCTGAGGCAGGTCTTCCCTAAGGTGACTTCATATAATTCAATTTTGAAAACTTCAGTTATGATGCAACTCAGTAAGCCACTCAAACCTTCTGTATTTGTATACACACAGACACACATATACACACACCATGCATATTAACAAAATAAATCAATAACTCATGCACGTATTGAAATAAAAACGCCCCAGCCAGCTCCGTATCTTTATGATGTGCCTTTGGTGGCACTAAGTTTCTTTTTCCGCACAGTTATTCCTTTCAATATATACATTATGTATTTTATATTTATTTTGAAATTCTAGTTGTAATTTATATTTATGTTTGTAATTTATTAGTATAATTATATTTATAAGTATAAATATATATATTTAAATTCTAGATGTATTATTATGTTTAATTTGACTGTCTATCAGTATTTATTTTCTTTTCCTTATTGGAAATTTTCTTTCTTTTTTTTTGTATTCATCTCCGGGCTCAGCCCCAGCTATGAACTCTTCTTGGTAGAAGAATCTTGGACCTTTGATAGTCCTTCCTGAGGGAGTGTAAATTCTAAAACTGGCCATGGGACTATACTTCCAAAACCTTTATTGTCTACTACTTTGGATAATTTAAATATGGGCCCAAATTTAGGATGCATTGCCAGAGACTCAGTAAAACTGGTACTTGATTCATTTCTAGAGAACATTTAATCAGGCAAAAATTCCAAGAATGCATTCTGTCAAAACAACTAAAGACTTAAAAATATGGGAATATCAATTAGCCCAGAAATCTTTTTTTCTAAGAATTCTTCCTAAGGAAATAATAAAAGAGCCACAAAATATATCAAATAAATACTCAATCTAATGTGATGTTTAACTGTCAACATTGGAGTCTAAATATTCAATGATGATGAAAATTTTAATGTATTAAATTCTAATATTTATTATACTTATATAATATGTATACAAATTTAAATCATTTACTGGTCATATGATGAAATACTAAATAATAATTAAAATTATAGCACTTGAGACATATTTCATGGTACAGAAATTACTCATCATGTAATACTGAGCGAAAAGACATTTAATTTTTAATGTGGTATTATCCTATTCTGTGCAGTATATGCAAGAAAAATAACTGGAAGGAAATCCAAGTTACCAAAAGTGCTTATCTCTAGATCACAGGATTGTATGCTATTTTCTTTTACATGCTGTTTTATGTTGTGGAAAATGGACTCAAGCATACTGTCTTAGTCATCTAGTGCTGGTCTAACAGAAACATCACAAGTGGATGGCTTAACAAAGAGAAGTTTATTCCCTCACAGCCCCGCAGGCTGCAAGTCCAAATGCAGGGCACTGGCTTCAGGGGAGGACTTTCTCTCTGTTGGCTGTGGAGGAAGGTCCTTGTCATCAGTCTTCCCTTGGTCTGGAAGCATCTCAGGGCAGGAACCTCAGGTCCAAAGGAGGTGCTCTGCTCCTGGCGCTGCTTTCTTGGTAAATGAGGTCCCCAACTGTCTGCCTGCTTCCCTTTCCTTTTTCTCATGAGAGATAAAAGGTGGTGCAGGCCACATCTCAGGGAAACTATCTTTACATTGGATCAGGAATGTGACCTAGGTAAGGGTGTTACAATCCCACCTTAATCCTCTTTAACATAAAATTACAATCACAAAAAGGAGGCCAACCACACGATACTAGAAATTATGGCCCAGCCAAACTGGTAACACATTTTTTGGGGGGACATACGTCAATCCATGTCACATGCCAATGGTTATTAAGATGTCACAAGACTGGTAAATGTTTCGTTCTGTTGTGCCTGTGGTTGCCATGAGTCAGAACCAACTTGACAGCAACTAATAACAACAACAATAACAACATTGCTCTTAAAGGCACCTGGGCAGTTTTGCTACCCTCCACGAGCAGCCTGCTTAGACAATTACTGACTTTATGAACAAGCACATCTCCTGCATCCTGGCACCACAGATCTGCTTTGGGAGTTTTGTGAACCATTCTCAAGCAACACCTGCCCAAGGCCATTTACATGCCCACAGCCCACACAGCTGCTCACAGCTGGTTTGGGTCAGTTGCAGAAGTGACCCTAAAATCAGAAAGAAGCTCTAAGTGAAGAAGAAGAAGAGATCAAGAGAGAAGGCTGCCTTTCTAAGTATGTAGAATGAAACTAACTTTTGGTTCAAATAAAAATCAACTGAATCCCCAGGCAATTAAAGATTAGGTTCTACAGTTAGGTCCTTCGTTGTTAATATCACACCCTCTTTTCAATTAACATGATAAGGGGAAGTAGTTGTTTCTACAAAGAAGAGAAAATTAGTAACTATTCCTAAAAGTTTATAAATAGCATTAGGTGTGAACTTCAAGATATGTACGCTAATGAAATAAGCAGAAATATAAACATGTGCATTTGCAAAGTTAATCAAAGCATCATTACTTACGACAAATACATTTAAAAAAACATCTGTATCCAGTAATACAAAAAAAAAAAAAAAACAGAGATGGTTAAATAATCTTCGTTCATTATTAACAGGGATTTCTACTCAGTAGCTAAATAACAACCTCAAAGGGTATTTTTGTATTGAGAAGAATGTTTCACAGTACAAGGACATACGGTAAAGCAAATTTTCCAAAATATATATCCAGGATACAGCTATGCCTCCAAAAATAATTCTCTGATTTCCCTTGCTGGTGTAATTACAGTTGATTTTGATGTTTCTTCTATATATTTTGTGGTATTCTCCAGTTACTTCATAATGAAAATACGTTGCTGTTATAATGAGAGGGGAAATAAAACGACTTGTTGAGTGGTGGTGGATCTATGTTGTGCCCAGTAATGGTGAGTAATCACTAGCAGTTGTTGAGGGACTGTATACATAGTGATGCCCTTTTGGGAGAAGAGGTGTCCCGTCAGAGTTTGGGGTTGTTGAGGGACTTGATACATGGAAGTGGTTGTTGAAGGACTCCATACATGGAGACAGGTATTGAGGGACTCGATACATGGAAGAGGTTGTTGAGGGACTCCACACATGGAGGCAGTTGTTGAACAACTCCACACTTGGGGCAGCGGATACTACACAATGATGACCCACTGGGAGCAGAGGGTGTCCCATAAGAGATTTGCAGACTTGGCTTTACTCTAAATATTTAATTACAAGTGGAGGTATTTTTCCTGACAGAAGATTTAAAAGGAAAACTTTGGCAAGGCAGAAATAAAGGTTTTAACCATAACATTTAATTACAGGTAAGACTAAGGCACAAAGAAAATCTTAAGTGCCATGACTATAATAAAAGTGAGTAATTAACAATCTGAGAGGAAGCTTCCATTTTAGTCTCTGACGATGCAAGGAGGAACTGAAAGACTTGCTTAACCAACTGTTAAATCAACCTAAATTGTTTTTAATTATAGACTTCATCTTAGGACAACTTTCTAACTTTTTATTTCCAGTGCACCATAAGGAGAAGATGAAGATGCTTTCCTCCCATCTGTTTCCATGCTATCAAACAAAATGCTTAATGGAAATTACCTTCAAGGTTCCAGTTGAGTATTCCTCTTTTTAAGCGGAGCTCTGCAATCGTCCATGAATTTCCAAGGAACATTTGAGTTAAATTTTAATAGAAACAGAAGAGTCTCATGCTGGGAAAGAGGGAAAGAAGTGATACATAACACATAGGCAACAATAATCCTATTTGTTTGGCATTTTAGATTTTTCATCCTTCTACTGCCACTCACACACAGCAACCACTCTGTGATGACAAGATTGTGCATAGGCACTAGAAAATCATTCATTCAACGCTTAAATTACCCATTCCTTACTTTGTGCCAGGCACTATTCTAGATGCTGGGATCCCTCAGTGACCAATCTCCTTCTGGAGATTACATTTCAGTCAGGACAGAGAAAAAGGAGATTCAATGAATAATTCAACATGTTTGCATTACGTTCAGGTATGCATAAAATAGATGAGGTATAATAAGGAGATGGGCCTTACCCTTGACCTTGAAGCAAACATAGGATTTGGATGGATAACAAGGACAAAAGAACATAGAGAGGGCATAGAATAGACAATTCAACCTCATGATTATCGGGTCCATGGGGCAGGAAGAAAACCAGGAGGTCCAATTTTACCTTTGAGCCCTGGTGGCAAAGTAGTTTAGAGTGGCTGCTAACCAAAAGGTCAGCAGTTGGAATCCACCAGCCACTCTGTAGAAACTCTGTGGGACACTTCTACTCTGTCTTATAGGGTCGCTATGATTTGGAATTGACTAGAAGGCAAAGTTTTTTTTTCACCTTCATCCTCATACTGTGCGTTTTGAGTGTCTTCCAACCTATGGGGCTCATCTTCCAGCACTATATAAGACAATGCTCTGTTGTGATCCATAGGGTTTTCATTGGCTGATTTTTCAGAAGCAGATCTCTAGGCCTTTCTTTCTAGTCTTTCTTAGTCTGGAAGCTCTGCTGAAACCTGTCCATCATGAGTTGTGGTATTTGCTGGTATTGAAATACAAGCAGCACAGCTTCTAGTATCATAGCAACAGGCACGCCACCACAGTACAACACGCTGACAGATGGGTGGTGGTGAAAAGAAATAAAAACTTGGAAATGCACATGTAAAACCACTTTCCTTCCAGTCCAGTGTTTATGGACTTGGTACTTTGGGCCTCCTTACAAAGCTGATGTGACTGTGTGTGCAGACTACATCCACAGCCCTGGTCCAGGCACGTCAGTCATCTAAGTGAACCCTCTTCGGTCGGCCTTGGGCATATCTGAGATGCACACGTGATTCCTAAGCATTGTCTGAGGTTCCTTTTGGAGCGGATCAGTCTCTGGTGGTGCCCTGACTCATTTCTGATCATTCCCATCAAGCGCATTCACCTGCTAGGAGATTGCTTATTTTTTTTCTTGTTTGGTTCTTTCCACCTAGATTAGTGAAATGCTCTTTCCTCATTAGAAAATAATAGCAATATAGTCATTATTCTAAGATATCAGTGCTAACAGCAATCTGAAGGAAAACAAAAAGAGTTCATTCTCAGTTAAAAAAAAAAAAAAAAACACTTTTATTTGCAGCATGAAGGTTCTTGCTTTTTCTCCATTTCAACTTCCACTTCTCTCTGTCCCTGATGTTGCCTCTGTCTCTTCTTCCCATAGTCTTACTTCTCCTCTTTGTTTTATTCACTGTCTCTCTTCTTTTCTGCCTCTCTTCTTACCCCTTGAAGCCCTGGTGGCACAGTGGTTAAGTGCTTGGCTGCTATGCAAAAGTTCGGCAGTTCGAATCCACCAGCAGCTCCTTGGAAACCCTATGGGGCAATTCTACTCTGTCCCATAGGACTGCTCTGAGCTGAATTCAACTGGATGGCAATGGGTTTGGACTGGTTGGTTTACACCAGAGATCCCTGGTGGTGCAGTGGTTAAGTGTCCAGCTACTAACCGAAAGGTCGACAGTTTGAATCCACCAACTGTTCTGCAGAAGAAAGATGTGACTGTTAGCTCCCATAAACATTACCATATTTTTATGCTAATGACAAGTACCTTCTATGTTTGTTTGCCAGCTACCGATGACGTATTTTCATAAGCACAGCTATGTCAATTTTTTCTACCTGTCGCTGTCAAAAAATTAGCATAACACACTTATAAAAACACCTACCTAGTGAGAGGACGGCACAGTTGGGAAACAAATGTAGAAAGTGCTCATTATTTGTGTGAAAATATGGTAATCTTGGAAACCCTGTGGGGCAGTTCTACTCTGTCCTGTAGGGCCTTATGAGTCAGAATTGACTGGAAGGCAATAGGAATGGGTTTACCCTCTTCTTTCTCCCCCTTTTATGTGTTTCAGAAGAATTGCAAACTATCTTTGTTAACTCTCTGAAAAATATTTGCAAACTCGGGGCAAAATATTTGCCTGCTTTTACAACTGCTTTTTAAGAAAAGTAGTAGCACCTACATTTGAAGAATGCAAACAAAGTGTAAAATTCTCCTTAATGTGTCCAAGAGGTTATACAACGATTGCTTATACGTTATAAAACCCATTGCCCTTGAGTCAATTGCAACTCATAGCAACCCTGCAGGACAGAGTAGAACTGCATAGTGTTTCCAAGGAAAGCCTGGTGGATTCGAGCTGCTGACCTTTTGGTTAGCAGTGGTAGCTCTTAACCTCTACACCACCAGGGTTTCCCGTATATTACCAATGGAAGACATTTTACTGTCCACGCAATAGCAGATCTTCCCAAATTCCCATCCAAACTAGTTGACACCTCTGTTAACTAAAATCAAAACAAAACCCCTTGTCCTCGAGTCTATTATGACTCATAATGACCCCCTAGGACAGAAGTGAACCCCCCGCCTTGGGTTTCCAAGAAGTGGCTTGTAGATTTGAGCCTTTTGGTTAGCAGCTGAGCTCTTAACCACCTTCACCAGGGCTCCTCTATTAATACTTTACCCCCCCCCAAAAAAAAAACT
Organism: Elephas maximus indicus; assembly: GCF_024166365.1. Classification (NCBI taxonomy): domain Eukaryota; kingdom Metazoa; phylum Chordata; class Mammalia; order Proboscidea; family Elephantidae; genus Elephas; species Elephas maximus. The sequence goes on along the minus strand of NC_064820.1, from coordinate 8,293,232 downwards.
CTTTTGTTGATTTAATTAGCATTCTTTACAGACTAGTTTGAATATCAAACATGGTTCAAAATAACAATTCATCTTTGAAAGAGAATTTAGACAACAAAGGCACAGTTATATTGCCTTTATAGAATCCACATGCACCATTTTGAAATATTAATGGACCACTTGGATCCTCAATGTCCTTTTATAGAAAAAAAAATGGATACAAAGACTTGGCTATGTATTAAATTTATAAAAATTGATTTCAAAAGGACCCATTGCAATACTTTCTAAAAAATACATGTAAGATGCCATGGTTTAAGGGTTCAAGAAGGGCTAGAAACTCATTTGAATCTTGGGTCGAATGTAGTTGGAATGACTTAAATGCCATAGCAACAGGAAGAAAATCTGCCTTCCTTCTTGCCAGGGTTGGATTTGCTTCAGAGTAGTGCCCCAGACCAGCCAACACCAGAGCTGAGCACCCACCTCCTCCTCCGGGACAGAAACAAACCCGATCCATATCCACTCAGCCACCCACTGGGCAGAGCAAAGTGAACTGACTCAGCAATGGGTTCAGTGGCTGTAAAACGGGTTAAAATACCAGCATTCAACTAAAGCAGCTCTCAGATAATAAAGTAAGCAATTGGGTGGAGAAAACCATGTCAGTATGATTTAGAGAGCCACCTTAGAATCAATGATTCTGTGTATTATGAAAAGTATAAAGAAAGTTTCCCAGGTGCAGGTATTTCCTTCTAAGTGTCAATTTGTTGATTGGACACAGTTATGGGGTCACTTTCTCTGATAGAGCTTGGCCACTGGGCAAAGAATCTTATTTCTGCTAATTAGAGCCAGTCCGACCTACAGCTGTGAACCCTAAAATAGCAATATTTACCCACCAGTCTCACGTGCATGGCAGATGTTAGCAGTCATATTTCCCTCAATTCAGCCTGACTGTCTGTGTGAAAAGTTACTGATACCATTCTAGCAAAGTGAAATAAAAAGTGGAACTAGATGACCCAGGAATGAAATTTAAAGATTTTCTATTATTTATGGCTTTACTCTTCTTAGTGTAAGTTCAGAGGTATATGGGAAAGGGTTAATAAGAAGTAGGTAAAGATGTGCTTATTATTTTCTTTCCTTATAAACTAAGTTACAAGATTAATTGTAGCTTTTATGATTCTTGCTGCCCATGTTACCTGTAAACATCTGTGAGAATACAAACTCCTGGTTCCTTACACAATGTCATACAGCAAAGCTCCCCAGTCTCTCAACACCCTTTTCCCCCTCTTCTGTGCTCAAGAGATATGGCCATCATTACACTCTGTCTTGAATATCAATCAGCGATTTACAGTCATTTTATCAGTTATTGGTCAAACCCCAGCTATTCTGCCTAGAAATGCAGCTATTGAACAGTTTGTGTTTATTTTAAACAATACTGTTAGAGAATCTGATACAGTACTTGAAGTATCTTTAAGTTCTTATTTCTGTCACCACAAGCAGGTTCATCATTTTTGTTCAACCTCTTTTGGCTGTAATCCCTTCTGACTCATTATTTAAGACTGAAAAGCAGATAAAGGCTTTCTTCATTTTCTTAAGTGCTCTGAGGACTTAAGTACTTACCCAAGCCCGGTGCTCTCCAAATGTGCTGAGTAGCCATCTCAGAAGGGAGTGTGCCAAAGGAACTCAAATGTTTCACACAAGCCAAAGATCTTTCATGCTGAGGTTGCAAACGCATCCTTATCCTGCCTTGTAGTCCTTGGTCCTGGTGGCACAGCTGTTAAGTGCTTGGCTTTGAACAAAAAGGTCACGGTTAGAACACATCAGCATCTCCATGGGATAAAGATGTGGCTGTAAGCTTCCTTAAAGATTGTCCTTGCTGCTGTTAAGTGCCGTCAAAGCAGTTCCAACTCATGGTGACCCTGAGCACAATAGAACAAAACACTGACGGGTCCTGTGCCATCCTCACAATTATTGCTATGTTTGTGCCCATTGTTGTAGCCACTGTGTCAATCCGTCTCTTTGAGAGTCTTCCTTTTTATCAAAAACCACCTATTTTACCAAGCATGATTTCCTTCTCCAGGAACTGGTCACTCCTGATAACATGTCCAAAGTATATGAGACAAAGTCTCACCAACCTCCCTTCTAAAGGAACATACTGGATATACCATTTTCAAGGCAGATTTTCATTCTTCCAGCAGTCCATGGTATATTTGACATTCTTTGCCAACTTCATAATTCAAATGCATCAATTCTTCTTTGGTCTTCCTTATTCATTGTTCAGCTTTCGAATGCACATAAGACTACTGAAAACACCATGGTTTCAGTCAGGCACATCTTAGTCCTCAAGGCAATATCTTTGCTTTTGAACCCTTTAAAGAGGTATTTTGCAGCAGATTTGCCCAATGCAATGCGTACTTTGGTACCTTGACTGCTGCTTCAATGAGCATTGATTGTGGATCCAAAAAAATGAAATAGGGCATGGCTGAGAACAGGCTGACCTGACTGAAGACAATTTCAATCTTGTCTCCGTTTATCATGATGTTGCTTATTGCTCCATTTGTGAGGATTTTTGTTTTCTTCATGTTAAGGTGTAATCCATACTCAGCATATAAATTAAGTATGGTGAAAGAATACAATCCTGATGCACAACTTTCCTGATTTTAAACCATGTAGTATCACCTTGTTCTGTTCAAAGGCTGACTCTTGGTCTATGTACAGGTTCCACAAGATCACAATTAAGTGTCCCAGAATTCCCGTTTTTTACAAAATTATCTATAATTTTTTGTGATCCACACAGTTGAATACCTTTGCATAATCAATAAAACACAAATAAACGTCTTTCTGGTACTCTCTGCTTTCAGCCAAGATCCATTTGACATCAGCAATGCTGTGTACCATGTCTTCTTCTGAATCTGGCTTGAATTTTTGGCAGTTGCCTTTCTGTGTACTGCTGCAACCATTTTTAAATTATTTTCCACCTAATTTTACTTGCATGTGATATTAATGATATTGTGCAATAATTTCCACATTTCATTGGCTCACGTTTCTTTGGAATGAGCATGAATATGAATCTCTTCCACTGATTACTAGGTAGCTGCCTTCTAAATTTTTTGGCTAGATGAGTACTTCCAACATTGCATCTGTTTGTTGAAACATCTTAATTGGTATTCCGTCAATCCCTGGAGCCTTGTTTTTCACCGTCTTCAGTGAAGTTTGGACTTCCTCCTTCAGTACCATAGGTCCCTGATCATATGCTACCCCCGAAATGGTTGAACATTGACCAATTCTTTTCGGTATAATCACTCTCTGTACTCCTTCCAGCTTCTTTTGATGCTTCCTGCATCATTTAATATTTTCTCCATAGAATCCTTCACTATTACAACTTGAGGCTTGAATTTTTTCTTCAGTTCTTTCAGTTTGAGAAATGTTCAACGTGTTCTTTCCTTTTGGTTTTCTAACTCCAAGTGTCTGCCCATCTCGCTGTAATACTTTACTTTGTGTTCTTGAGCCACTCTTTGCAATTTTTTGTTCAGATATTTTACTTTGTCATTTCTGCTTTTCACTGTAGCTACTCTATGTGCAAGAGCAAGTTTCAGAGTCTTTTCTGACATTCACCTTCACCTTTTCTTTCTTTTCTGTCTTTTTAATTATGTGGTACAGTGAATTACTTAACGTGGCTCTTCTGTCCATAGCCTTTGTGACTTCAACACAATGATTGACTGAGACAATGCAAATAAGGTGCTCGTGGCCCACCAAGGGGTTTGGACAGATTGCTAAAAATGCAAATAATGCGCACAGGACCTTGTGAGGTTGGGACCATGCAAATAAGTTGTGTGGAACCCTAAGGAAGGGATTGGTCAGTTTTGCCACCCTGTTAGACTTAAAAAAGAGACAATTGCAAAGCAGAGGGAAACCTCAATACCACCAGAAAGAAAAGCTAGGAGCTGAGTGCATCCTTTGGACTCAGGATCCCTGTACCGAGAATCTTCTAGACCCAGGAGACAGAGGGAGAGAGAGCTGTAACACAGAAGATGGTGAGAAATGGTGACAAGCAGCACCACCGACCACAGGCTGCAGAGGCAACAAAACCAGGAGAGAGATGACTGGTTGGGCTTCCTGGTCACATAGATAGAAAGCTGAGTGTCTTCTGGTAGAAGCCTTGCTGGTGGAGTGGGATGCCTCTAGGCACTTGGTGGACCTAGGCTTACCTACCCATGAAGCAAAGAGCTCAGTATTTTCAGGCATAAGGCTTGCTGGCAGAGTGGGGTATCTCTGGGCATCTACTGGCAGAGTTAAAACAACTTTGTAACACTTACCAAAGTAGGGTAGAGTCTGGGCCAGTCCAAGAGGCCAAAGAGGCCAGGGGGCTTAAAGCCAAGAGTCCAAGGGCCAGGGAGAGGCCTGCCTTAGGGCATGGCTGAGAAGAGGCTGTTCTGATTGAAGAACCATACCCTGAGTCGTTTCTGATCCTGAATTTCAATCTGTTACTTCCCTAATAAACACCATAAATGTGAGTATGATCTATGAGTTCTGTGTGGCCGTTGCAATGAATTATCAAACACAGCAAAGAAGTAGGGAGTGCAGTGGAGGGGACCAAACCAAAAACCAAACCCACTGCTGTCGAATTGATTCCGACTCATGGCGACCTTATAGGACAGAGTAGAACTATCCTGTAGAATTTCCAAGGAGCTCCTGATGGATTTGAACTGCTGACCTTTTGGTTAGCAACCATAGCACTTAACCACTACTCCACCAGGGTTTCCATGGAGGGGATGGTTGGTATCAAAATCAGTAAAAAAAAGATTGGATAAAGGAGGTCTGTCTGGCCTCCACCTCATGGGAATCAACCTTGGGCTGCTGATCCTGATAATGACCCTCTTACCCTCCTTGTGATGTTCGACAATGAGGTCAGACACTGCTCCCACGCCATTTTTACTAATGACCTTTTGCTTTCTTAATATGTGATGTTCTTGATGTCATCCCACAACTTACCTAGTCTTCAGTCATTAGTGTTCATGTGTCAAATCTATTATTGAGATGGTCTCTAAATTCAGGTGGCATACACTCAAAGTTGTACCTTGGTTCTCACGGACTTGTTCTAATTCCCTTCAGCTTCATCTCGAACTTGCATATGAGCAACTGATGGTCTGTTCCAAAATCAGCCCCTGGCCTTGTTCTGACTGATGATATTGAGCTTTTCCATCATCTGTTTCCATAGTGAGGTCCATGTGTATAGTCATTGTTTATGTTGTTGAAAAAAGGTATTTTCAATGTTCAAGTCATTGGTCTTGCAAAATTCTATCCTGCAATCTCAGAATAGTGTCCTATCACTGATGGCATTGTATTTCAGGATAGGTCTTGAAATTTTCTTTTTGATGATGAATGCAACACCATTCCTTTTCAATTTTTCATTCTGAGTCTAGTAGATCACACGATTGGCTGATTCAAAATAGCCAAGACCAGTCCATTTCAGTTTACTAATGCCTAGGATATCGACCTTTATGCATTCCATTTCATTTTTGATGACTTCTAATTTTCCTAGATTCATACTTTGTACATTTCACATTCCAATTGTTAATGGATGTTTGTAATTGTTTCTTTTCATTTTTAGTCAGGCCACATCAGCAAATGAAGGTCCTGTAAGCTTTGCTCCATCCAAGTCATTAAGGTCAACTCTACTTTGAGGAGGCAGCCCTTTCCCAGTCATATCCTGAGTGCCTTCCAACCTGACGGGTTCAACTTCTGGCACTATATCAGACAATGTTTTGCTGCCATCCATAAAGTTTTTGCTGGCCAGTTTTTCAGAATAGGTCCTTCTTCCCAGCCTGCCTTAGTCTGGAATCTCCACTGAGATCTGTCTACCATGCGTGACCCTGCTGGTACTTGAAATACTGATGGCATAGCTTCCAGCATCACAGCAACATTGAAGCCACCTCAGTATGACAAATTGACAGATGATTGCTAGCCATAAAGATTACAGCCTTAGAAACTCTATGGGGCAGTTCTATTCTTTCCTACAGTGTCATTATGAGTTGGAATCGATTCTACAGCAACGGGTTTTGTGTATTTTATTTTTCTGTATGTGACTTAAACATCATTTTCACTTTGAGAAAGATCAGCTTACCATCTAAAGTAGGGAACAGTGTATCTTCCATTTGCTAATGTGCACTGTTAACAATACAAGCATAAATATCTACCTCATGCTCTGCTATTAGAACACACATCGTGGACACATCACGAAAGACAGCAAAAAAATAAATGGTGGTACTTGTGAGGAGCGCTGGTGGTGCAGTGGTTAACCCTTTTGTGAATCAATTATTTTCTTCTTAAAATTTTCTGTTGATACCATGTGTTCTAATTAATGGAAGCATGCTGAGTCATTGCTGGTGTCTGGATTTTTGGTGGGTAGTGTGGAATTTTTTTTTTTTCTTACCTCCTCCCACAAGTCTACACTAAGTGTTTAGTGGTACATATGAAGTACCAGTAATTATATCCTAGAGTCCTTACTGGGGTCTAGTGGTACATATGTGTAAAACAAATAAAAATTTTCAAAATTTCTATTTTTCCTACTGAAATTCAGGTACCTTGTTAAACAAAAAAAAATACCCTATAAAAACAGTAATTTGCATCACACACCCATTTCTTCAGTTCCTTCATAAAGACCCCTGCCTTGTAGCAGCACACACTGTCAATAGAGCAGTAGCTTCCTAATAAACCGTCAAAGAAAGAAAAAGTACTTTGTCCCTAGAGGTATCCATGAGCACAAAAGGGTTAAAGAGCTCAGCTACTCTCTTGGTTATCTAGCGCTGCTATAACAGAAATACCACAAGTGAGTGGCTTCAACAAATCAGTTTATTCTCTCACAGTCTAGTAGGGTTGAAGTCCAAATTCAGGGTATCAGCTCCAGGGGAAGGCTTTCTCTCCTGGCTCTGGAGGAAGGTCCTTGTCATCAATCTTCCCAGGGACTAGGAGTTTCTCCACATAGGAACCTTGGGTCCAAAGGATGTGCTCTACTCCCTGTGCTATTTTCTGCTCACTTCCTTTTCCTTTTATCTCTTTTATATCTCAAAAAGATTGGCTTAAGACACCATCTAATCTTGTAGATCTTGTCAATAAACTTTTGCTAATCCGTCTCAGTAACATCACAGTCATAGGATTTACAGCACACAGGGAAATCACATCGGACGACAAAATGGTAGACAACCATACAACACCGGGAATCACGACCTAGCCCAGTTGAAAGATATTTTGGGTGAACACAATACAATCTATGACAGCTAATAACCAAAAAGTCAGTAGTTTGAACCCACCAGTCACTCAGTAAGATAAAGATGTGGCTGTTGGCTTCTGTCCTTTAGGGTTGCTATGTGTCAGAATCAACTCCATGGCAATTTTTACCTTTTTTAAGTCTTTGGACCTAACCTCATTCACCCACCAACAGTCAGCCTTCATAAGCCTTCTTTCAGGAGTAAGTGGACTGTATGGCCCAGACTCTCCCCTTTGATAATCTGTGTGGAGCACTCCTTTTTTTAATTTATTTTATTTTTTGTTGTTGTTGTTGAGGGTATACACAGCAGAATATTCACCAATTCAATAATTTCTACACGTACAATTCAGTGGCATTGATTACATTCTTCAAGTTGTGCAATCCTTCTCACCTTCCTTTTCCAGATTGTTCCTCTTCATTAACATAAACTCCCTGCCCCTAAGCTTCCTATTTAAACTTTCAAGTTGCTGTTATTAACTTGATTCCATATAAACAGTTCTTAAAAGAGACAATGCTCAAGGCTGACATTCTCTACTAAATAAACTAAAATGTTGTTTGGTTTTATAAAGACTTCAGGGGATGCTTTTGGTTTAAGGTTTAAAGATTACCTCAGGCAGGAACTTCTTTTTAGGGAAGTCTTCTTGTTGGGAAGCTCTGCTGTCTAAGGCCTGGCAGTGGCACTCAGGTGTGGGAGTTGGGCTGTGAAGATGAAGGCTGAGAGTGGGCCCTCTGGGAACTTCTGACAGGAGAGGCCAGGGGTTCACATGTAGTAGGGAGGTAGCAAGTGGTGTGGGACAGAGCTCTGGTACAACGGGTGGCACATGTAGGCATAGAAAAGGAGTTTAAGGTGGTCCTTTCAACAGTGTTACCCAGGCACTCTGGCCAATACACGTCTTTACTCCCTTTTAGTGGGAAGAGGCGGCTGTTTGAAAGCTCAGGCCTGGCTTGACACTGTAAAGTCTAGATTTCTTATCTGGGTTCCCTGCACTCCAGCGCTTGCCCCACCCTGGACACACACAAACACACATACTCATATACCATGAATGCGTAGACTGTTACCAGCCAGTAGGATTTGTGTAAAAACTCAAAAGGAAGAGGTGTTTTCAAAACCAGGTTTAGATACCATCACCATCAGCAAAAGATTTTGCCTCTTTTACTAATCGGTAATACTTCTTTATATAAGAGACACAAGAAAAATATTGTGAACATCTGGTCACAAATAATTTCTGTAAGCATCACTCAAAAAGGGGCAGGGGCCTTTGTGTTGTTGTTGTTAGCTACCATCAGGTCAGCCCCTGACTCATGGCGACCCCACGCATAACAGATCAAAGCCCTGCCCCGTCCTGTGCCATCCTCGTGACCAGTTGCAGATCAGGTCATTGTGATACCTAGGGTTTTCATTATCTGATTTTCAGAAGTAGATTACCAGGCCTTTCTTTGGGGCCTATTACGGAGTGTTCAAAAATACATATTTTCAAATCACATCCCCAAGTGGATTTCAATTTCATTGAAGAATTCTGACAAAGCTTGAATAATACGAGTTCCTAGAGTCCTACAATGTAAAAATTTCTCTTCAGCAAATCTCTGATTTTAACCCTCACGACCCTGTAGGAGTAGCTTGTCCTCTTTATAAAAGGAGTTCTGCTGGTCTGGAAGCAGGCTACCCCATTCACCGATCAAGAGGAAGCCTCTGGTCTCTCCAAGGCCTTTCTTTTTGGTCTCATCCTTGATCCTCTTCTGTGCAATGACTCCAAGTTTGGCCTGTCCTGTGGGAGAGTGGACTGGTGAACCAACTCGGCTGTAGATGGAGTAGGTATGTGGGCAGTGCTGGTCACCAGGTGTGAACCATTTATGAATTCCCGTGACCTCCGATATCTGAGTGAGCACTTACCCCAGTGTTGATTGTAGAGCAAACCACGAAGTCATGTGGCACGTGTATCATAACCACCAATGGGGATTAAAAGTAGCCAGAGGTGGCTCAGCCCTTATCCATTTCCAGGGGGCTTTGATCACCTTTCTCTTCCGCCAAGACAGTCTCTCTGCTGTGTTTTCCTGCAACATTTTCCTTTACAAAAGCAAGCAGTTTGTGCATTCATGTCCACGGTAGGGAAGTCTCCTTGCAATCAACTGAGCCGATCCCACAGATTTGGCAGAGGGGAATTCTTGTGGGGCGATTCACGGGATGAATACAAGCTTGCTCCTTTTCTGAGCTCTCACTGACAGCTTTGAGTTTAAGATTGAAGCTTACACCGTCAAAACGCATGCTGATTTGATCCCCTTTCTTAGAGGGCTGGATTCATAGCAAAGCTCGCTCTGTTGTGGTGATAAAGGCCTATTCAATGTGGGGTCGGACCCACGGAAACAGGAGGTCTTGCTGAGTTGAAATGGAACTCTTGCGCCCCCTACAGTCCAAATGGTCTAAATTCATCACAAACGTGAATGGATTTTTTTCTGTTTTTTTAATGACTTGACAACTAATGACTGAGCGACTTACCTATCACACACATTAGTGTGTTTAAGAGAGTTTTGGTGGTGGACCCATGCAAGTCTCTGATGTTCTACCGAGGAAACACCTCCCTCTTGTGTTCTAGCCGGTCCCAGGTCCAGTTCCAGGGCAGGAGGAAGTACTGTGTATTGTGTGTTGGCTGGACTCCTCTATCAGCCACAAAGGCTAGGAGGGAATTTTACATGATGTTATGGTGAAATGTCACCGCCCCCCCCCCCCATTTCAGCACAAGCCTGTGCTTTCCATTTTTTCAACAGTTCACAGGGAAGAACAGTGATGAGACAGGAACCAGAGCTGGGATGGGGTCTCTTACTTAAGAGCTGCCTCTGATGTGTAGTATAGAGGCTGGGAACCAGCCTCTCACTGATGAAGACAAAGGGATCAACATGAAAAGACTCTTCAAATCTCTCTATCTATATATTTATATATGAAGTCTCATGGCCACCCCACGTACAACAGAATGAAATGTTGCCAGGTCCTTTACCAACTTTAGGATTCTTGGAATGCTGAAGTCCACTGATGCAGCCACTGTGTATTTGAGTGCTTCCAACTCAGGAGGCCCATCACCCATCAGTACATCAGACAATGTTCTGCTGTGATCTATAGGGTTTTTGTTGGCTGATTTTCAGAAGTAGATGGCCAGGCCTTTCGTCCTGGTCTAGTCTGCCTTACCTGGAGATACATACATAAATACACATATGTACATATACATATACATATGTATATACACACCCACATATATTTTCTGCATGGTGCAAATGGTTAACATGCTCGGCTGCTAGCCAAAAGGTTGAATGTTTGAGTGTACCCACAGATGTCTTCGAAGAAAAGACTACTTCCAAAAAATCAGCCATTGAAAATCCTATGGAGCACAGTTCTACTCTGACACACATGGGGCCACCATGAGCCAGAACTAACTCCATAGTAACTGGCATATATATAAACTTCTAAGTCAATATCAAAGAGCCCTAATGTAGCAGTGGTTCAGTGATTCACTGCTAACCAGAGAGTTGGCAGTTCAAACCTACCAGCTGCTCAGAGGGAGAAAGATGTGGAAGTCTGCTTCTGTAAAGATTACAGCCTTGGAAACCCTGTGGGATGGTTCTACTCTGTCCTATAGTCACGATGAGTTGGAATCAACTCAAGGGCAAAGAGTTTGGTTTGGTAAACCTATATCAAAAGCATCCGTTGTTACCCTGACCCTTTGTCACTACTAACCAAGGGAGAGTGGCCCAGAGTGAGAGCAGGACTACGACTCAGTGTTTTCCTACCCCTTGAGGCTCACATGAGCAGGTACCTGCCTTGTGGAGCCAGGCACAAAGAAAGAGACACACAGAAACATCACATTACAATGTAAGGGAAGCAGATTTGCTCTGGTCAGTTTGCTGGGTCTTCTTTTGGACATGACAAGGAAGTTGTTCTATACGATGTACCATTCCTCATCCCTACCCATCAAAATAAACAAGCCGTGGCACCTGGAGCTCATCAGTGGCTCTCACTACTCTGTGGTGGGGAAGACACAGGCTCCGCTCAAATCAGGCCCACCGATGCCATGCTAGCCTTCATCCTGAGCACTAGGAGGGAAGTATTCACAGATGTTGTCAGATAGAGATGCTCACTTTGTGAGGAGGGGCCACCAGTGGTCCTTTTGCTCATCACGTCTGACGATATTTACACTTTGGCTTTTCCAGGATGGAAAAATGAATAGATATAGGGACAGCATGCATTTGGTTTCTGACTGGAGAGGCTTAAAAATATCCTTCAAATCTCTATGGTCGCCTCTCTCTAATGAGCATGCTTGCCTCAGGCCTTCCAGGTACCAGCTAACTGACTCCTCAATATTCTTAGACAGAACTATGTTATGCCAGTGTTCAATGTATACAAAGAAGTTCTGCATCTGCTTTTAATCACGGCTGTACTTTGATTGAATTTCAAATATGTGGTTCAAATAGCCACTTAGCATAATACCTGTATTTGTGATCATTAAATACTTACAGTGCTACCGGTGGTCCAGTTAGCAAAAGCTTCCCCAATACGATAATTTCAAGTCATCACTGTATCTTTTTTCTTAATTAAAATATTATAATATACTTTTCATAAAAAAAAAAAGAAAAGGAGAGAGAATTATATAAACCAAATGACATGTGTTGCCCTTCAAACCTTCCCCATTCTATTCCTCAGAGGACATCAATGATAATGCACTGTGTGTCTTATCTGAATATTGGCTCCTGACGAGGATTAGAAGTTCCATTAGGGCTCCACCAGGACAGTGTTAGGGGTTACAGGGATGGCTCTTCATCAGAGCTGCAGAATTACTCCAGGAAACACTATTGCCTTCCTTGAGCAATGCATTTCAGCATCAGGATATTTTAGATTTCTTTAGGTCTACAATTAAAAAGCAGAAGGAGTCAATATGATCAACATCTTACCTGATTACATACATGTAATCATCCAAACATTGATTTTTTTTCACAGAATTTTCTCGACATAGAAATATCTGAAAATATTTACACCACCAAATTTGTATAAGAATACATGAAATTAAAAATCTATATAAGAGCATCTTGTAAAATGGTATAAAACAAAATGTAAAGTAAATATATACTTTCCACAAATAAATTATGCCCCCAAAGAATGAGCTTATTCAAAACGCAAAGAGCAGCTCAGTAGAGTGTTTTATGGAAGCTGCAGGAGGGATTTAAGAATTCTTCGTAGTGGCCCGGGAATCCTATTTAGCAGACCTATAAAAATGGCTTTCTTTTTTAACCTCAGAAAAGTTCTTAAAAAATCTTTCCAGATTCTTGAGCCTGCTGAGAGTCTGCGAACGTTAAATTGCCCTCACTGTACATCCATTTTTAAGGGTTTATGATAAAACTTACTCCAGAGACATATAATGCCTATGCTATGATTTATTTATGTAGGTAAATAAATAACTTAAAATACAAGCAACCAGATGTATTAGAAGCAGAACTGAGGTAGTTCTCACTCCAGAAGCTATCGTAGAAAATAACGCTTGCCATACTTTGCACATTAAAAAAGTTCTATATTGTTTTAGGAGAGAAAAGCAGCCCATCTGAGCCTGGTTTTTTATTTATACATTCACAGCAGAAGAACGGGAGTGTGATGAAGGCTGCGAAGGCATGAAAAGAACAACGATGACAGAAATAAAAGTGGAGGGCCATTGAGAACCGGTGACCAGAGAGGGAACAAATGTGGGATCCAGGCTAAGGGAATCTTCATTTATTTCTAGGCTTTTTCTTAAAGTATGCCAGAATACTTCATTTAGGTTATAAGATTCATTGCTGGAGTGTCTTAGAGAGTTAAAAGGCAGGAACATATTGACCTCTCCATTTCATAGGTGAGACGGTTGAAGCAAAAATAAAAAAAGGGCTTCTGTTCATCAGACGGTACTAGTGAGCAAGGGAGAAAAATGCTAGCCACTGAGTAGGAGAAGATAGTTTCAGTACATGTGTTTGATAAAGGTTTCATAGAATTCCTTAAGTCCAATAAGAAAAAGGCAAAATACCTAATGCAAAAATGAATGGGACTTCAATAATCGCAGTGCAGAAGCAGCTACCCAGTGAACTATTAAAAACAACAACAAACAAACAAAACAAAACCACTTGCTGTTGAGTGGATTCTGACTTATAGGGACCCTGTAGGACAGAGTAGAATGGCCTCACAGGGTTTCCAAGGAGCTGCCGGTGGATTCGAACTGCCGGCCCCTTGGTTAGCAGTCATAGCTCTTAACCACCACACCACAAAGGATCCAAAGAACTATCAGACATGTGAAAATATATAATCTGTTTAGACTTCAGGAAATGCAAATCAGAATTCTAATGAGACACGATTGTATAACTGGTACAATGTTTAAAAAAATGAACAAGTGTTTGTGTGATAATATGTAACTAGAACTCTCATATACTCTAATAGCAGGACTGTAAACTGGTACAACCACTTTGGAAAACTCTATGTCAGAGGCTAATAAAGCTGGATATAAGAATCCCTCATCATCCAGCAATTCCCTGACGAGGTGTGTAGCCATCAAAAATGTGTGCATAGGTGTCTCATCTAAAAGATATCTGTAAGAAGGTTCATAGAAGTGAATCCCTCATCATCCAGCAATTCCCTTACTAGGTGTATAAAAAAGAAAAATGTATAGCCATCAAAAATGTGTGCGTAGGTGTCTCATCTAAAAGATATCTGTAAGAAGGTTCATAGAACCATTATTGGTAACATCAGAAAACTAGAAACAATCCAAGAGTTCATCAACAGTAGAATACATAAATATATTGTGTCATATTCACACCGTGAAATACTAGATAGCACTGAAGATGAACCAGGAACTTCTGTATGAAATAAAATGGGGCAAATCCAACAAACTGAGGGAAAAAGCCTAGACACACACACGTACATATAAATGCACACGCAAACATTTATTTCTAACAAAGCCAACTACTCGGTGTGATCAGAAGTTTGAAGGATGATAGCCTTGACCAGAGGGTGGGGATATGTGATCATGGCTGACAAGGGAGCCTTCTGGAGTTGCAGGTCACGTTTGATATCTTGAACTGGGGGAAGGCTACATGGGTGTATGAACTTGGTCAAAATGCACTGAGCTGACACCTAAATTGTGTATTTCACTTTATGCACAAAGAATGCATTTGAGGTCACTGAGTTTTCCTATAAGGAAAGACCTCTCTAACCATACCTGGTTGGTTTCTTGGTGAGTTGCTTATGTTCTATTCAGCTCTAGTCAAAAGCATGTCCTGGTGTTCACAGGTATTTTCAAAACTGAATTTGTCACAAATGAAATTATTCTAAATGTCATTCTCTTTGCATTTTGAAACAGCAGGGAATAGTGGAAAGAACACAGAAATATGAGGTGGGAGGAAAAATGCATTATTGTTTAAGCAGCCTTGGCAAGTTGCTGACTTCTTTGTACCAGTAGGGACTGGACACATTACTTCTTAGCTGATGCTTCGCTTTTAGCATACACAAGGTGTGACAGGAGTAAGCCATCATCCTGCCCTCACTCCAGTAGGCAGCAACCCTACCTGCTTTAGAAAAAAATGCAGAAAGGGCGTGAACTTGGCCAGTGGCAAGAGATTCAACTTAATAGTTGAGCTGACTGTGTAAGGGTGCCATACAGAGCAAATCCTTGTTTTCTCTACCGAATGAATCTATTATTGTTCTTGTCAGATGCCATTGAGTTGGCTTTGAGTCATGGTCATCTTATGTATCATGGATTGAATTATGTTCCCCCAAAAATGTGTGTATCAACTTGGTTAGACCACAATCCCCCGTAATGTCTGGTAGTCCTCCATTTTATGATTGTAATTTTATGTTGAGAGGATTAGGGTGGGATTGTAATACCACCCTTACTCTGGTCACCTCCCTGATCCAATGTAAAGGGAGCTTCCCTGGGGTGTGGCCCGCACCACCTTTCATCTCTCAAGAGATAAAAGGAAAGGGAAGCAAGCAGAGAGTTGGGGACCTCATACCACCAAGTACACAGCACCAGGAGCAGAGCATGTCCTTTGGATCCGGGATCCCTGCACCTGAGAAGCTCCTTGACCAGGGGAAGGTCGAAGACAAGGAATCTTTCTCCAGAGCCAACAGAGAGAGAAAGCCTTCCCCTAGAGTTGACGCCCTGAATTTGGACTTTTAGCCTACTTTACTGTGAGGAAATAAACTTCTCTTTGTTAAAGCCACCCACTTGTGGTATTCCTGTTATAGCAGCACTGGATGACTAAGACATTATGTATAACAGAACGAAAGTTGCTGGGTCCTCTGGCATCTCTATGATCGCTGGTACTTTTGAGGCCGTTGTTGCCGTTGTTGTGTCAATTCATCTCACTGAGGATTCCCCTCTTTTTCAGTGACCTTCTACTTTACCAAATAGTATATGAATTTAACCCTTATTAATTCAAAGTTAGCGCAGTTTGGAATTCTCTAGGCTAACATTAACCTGTACTTATTTGGGTTGTGTTTAACATGGCCTTTCAATTCATTATCTTTTGATTCAGTCGAGTAATCATTTTGATTCTTTTTATTGAGTTGAGATGCTTTTGGTAGGATTTGATGACCAATGTAACTGAGATATCTTCAGTTCCTGGTCTGCGCCATGCATTTTGCTAGATGTTTTCATACCTTTCCTTTCATTAAATTTTACTGAATGGTTTGAAGGAAGAGAGATGAGAGATTATTACTCTCTTGCCACTGGACAAGTTAGGATTACTTCTGTGTAAGTAGTGAAAACTGAAATAAAATAAAACAGGATGGTTCAAAGAAGACGGAATTTTCTCTTTCATGTCAGAGAAGTCTGGTAGTGGTTAGTTCCAGGCTTTTGAAGTCCTCCATGGTGTGAGGGACCCTGATTTTATCTTGAAGACTACTTGTGGTTCAAGATGGCTGCCATATTCCAACAATTAAGCTCTCATTGCAGCCAGCAGGAAGAAGGAAGTAGATGGGGGGTACAGAGAAAAGGAAAATGGTCAGGAAATACCCCTCTTTTAAGGATACTATTGAAATTGTATATATCACTTCTGCCCAGAAAAATGAAAAAAACCAGTTGCCGTCTGACTCATGATGACCCCATGTATGCAGAGTAGGACTTCTTCATAGGGTCTTCAAGGTTGTGACCCTTCAGAAGTGCATCGCCAGGCCTTTCATCTGAGGCAAATCTGGGAGTGTTGGATCTGCCTGCCATTCTGTTGGTAGCCCAGCATTTACCCGTTTGCACCATCTAGAGCCTTCAGCTTCTGTCCATGGCCCATGAGAATTTAGTCACATAAATATATTTATTTTTGAGGAAGGCTGGTAAGCATGGTCTTTGTTATAATGAGTCATAAAACAACAATAACAACAACAAAAAAAACCCAAACTCCTTGCCTTTGACTCATATCGACCATATAGCACAGAGTAGAACTGCCCCACAGGGTCTTCAAGGAGCGCCTGGTGGATTCAACCTGCCGACCTTTTGGATTCGAACTACCGTGGCTCTTAACCACTGTCACCAAGGTTTCCGTAGGGAGTCACAGACACAGCTAAAAATCAGGGGAGAATTGATAAGGAAAAAAAAAAAAAGAATTCTGGCAGGTGGTTTGTAATCTCTGGCACAACCTGTATAAAAATTTAGAATCTAAAATAAACACAGGAATCAAACAATTGAAGAATATATTCCCGTAGAATCTATGGTTGACTTCTGTCTGGGGGTCCAACACAGTCTCAGAAAGGTAATGTAAGTGCTTGCTATAATACCTAGCTTGCTAATTGGAATTCTGTCAACAGAAACTTTTCCTACTCCAAGGATTTCTCTATATTGCAAAAATTGTACTGAGATAGTAGTTTTAAAGCATCCTTCCAATTTACAGGAACTAAAAAAAAAAAAAAAAAAAAAGTGGTGGAAACCCTGGTGGCGTAGTGGTTAGGTGTTACAGCTTCTAACCAAAGGGTTGGCAGTTTGAATCCTCCAGAAGCTCCTTGGAAACCCTATGGGGCAGTTCTACGCTGTTCTATAGGGTCACTATGAGTCGGAATCGACTCGAGGGCATGGGGTTTTTTTTTGGTATGTAAGTGGTAAAACCAAAATGAACATGAAGAACAAACAAAAAAGAAAAATAAATGACCCACTGTATTAGTTTCTAGGACTGTTTTAACAAAGTACCTCAGATTGGGTGGCTTAAAACTACAGCAGTGTACTCTCTCACAGCTCTGGAGGCCAAAATCTGAATGTAAAAAGTGGGCAGAGCTGTGCCCTCTTTGAAGGCTCTGGGGAAGATCCTTCCTCGTCTCTTCCACCTTCTTCTGGTGGTTGCGGGAAGTCCTTGCTATTCCTTAGCTTGTAGAAGCATCGCTCCAGTTTCTGCCTTCATTGTCATGTGCTGTTTTCCTTGTGTGGTCTCTGTGTGTCCATTTCCCTCTTCTTGTAAGGATAGCAGTCACTGGATTAGGACCCACCCTAATTTGATATAGCCTCCTTTTAACTTGAGTACATCTGCAAAGACCTTATTTGCAAATAAGGTAACATTCACAGCTGGGGTGGGGTATAGGACTTCAATGTATCTTTTTAGGGGACAAAACTCAACCCACAACACCCACATTTTAACAAGTTTGCAAAGGCCTCTACTCCTTCTGTATGGGGAAAAAGAGGCCTAAAATTGACCTCTGTGTTGTAATCAGCGGGAGCCAATTTCAGCTCACCCAAAGACATTTCCAAGGAGCCCTGGTGCAGGGGTTAAGTGCTTGGCTGCTCACTGAAAAGTCAGCGATCTGAACGCAACAGCCACTCCATGGGAGAAAGACATGGTAGTCCACTCCCCTAAAGATCGCAGCCTTGGAAACCCTATAGGGAAGTTCTACTCTGTGCTACAGGGTTACTATGAGTCAAAATTGACTTGCTGGCAATGGGTTTGGTTTGGGGTTTTTGTTAAAGATATTTCCATCACCCTCTAGGCCGACTATTACTGAAATTATTTATCAGTTCTAAATCACCCAGGAGTTGTGACAAAGATATCCTGTCTTACTGGTGGCCCATGAGGTCAAAGACAACATCGTTTTAATTCTCATCTTAAACTATATGGAACTAACTACACACTGGACTTATAGCTGCAGCCCTGCCTACGAGAACACTGGCAAAGAGCAAACCTCAACCATTAAGAAAGCACATTCTCCACTCTCCTGTGCCGATGTGTTCCCAGAAGAGCTAAATGGTTTGGATTGAAGCTTAGTGTAATCATAAGACTCTTATTAACAATATTTTTTTTTATGTTGTATCTTTTTTGTTCACTTCTTTTTCACTTTTGATCCTGGTTGTGATACTCACTTTATGACTGTCCTGATAACAATGTAAAAAGTGAAACAGTTAAAAATGTATAAGTTCTCCAAATTCTCATGAAAAGACCACACCTGATGGTATGACTGCGACTAGAGGAATCCCAGAGACAATGCTCCCCAGAACTTCTGATGGCACAGGACAGGAACCATCCCCGAAGACAAATCATCAGGCATGAAAAGGACTGGTCAGTGGCGGGGAGAGAGATGCTGATGAAGAGTGAGCTAATTAAATCAGGTGGACACTGGAGAGTGTGTTGGCAACTCTTGACTGGAGGGGGGATGGGAGGATAGAGAGAGAGGGAAGATGGCAAAATTGGCACGAAATGAGAGACTGAAAGGGCTGACTCAATAGGGGGAGAGCAAGTGGGAGAAGGGAGTAAGATGTATGTAAACCTACATGTGACAGACTGATTGCAATGATAAATGTTCACTTGAAGCTTAATAAAAATTAATTAAAAAAAAATGTATAAGGTCTCAAGATCCTATGGGAGCCTTGCTCTGTTTGCAGTATTACCAATGTACCTTTCGGTAGATTCAGCATCAGAAATTGTGACGCAGAGCACCAAAAAAGCAAAATAGAGCATTTAAAAAAAACATGGAAAGTTGGGATTTCTGGAACTTTAATAGCTTTCCACTTAAATTTTTGGCTATCATGCACTTTAGTTAAGAGAAAAAAAAATGAGTTTTACAACATTCAACTTGCTTTATAACATATTACATAATGATGTAAGCTCCATAAATAAGGTTGTGTGCCATGTTGTAAAACTTATTAGGTCACCAATATTCCTGGTTTCATATTAAGAAATTAGAAATAATGGTTCAGATTAGAGTTACCAGAATTTTTAAAAAACCCTTTGAATTCAATCAGTCATTCCCAAGAACATACTAATGAACTTACAGCCTTGGGGGGAAAACAAGTTTCATATATAAACTCACCTGAGGTGAAAGAAGTCATGTTAACATTGTAAGTTTTATGTGGACTTTCCATGGTCCTGGCTTGCTCTCCACTTCAGCTCCTGCTCTATATAGCTCACCTAATTTCCATTTTGTAGG
The DNA here is from genome assembly GCF_024166365.1 of Elephas maximus indicus. Classification (NCBI taxonomy): domain Eukaryota; kingdom Metazoa; phylum Chordata; class Mammalia; order Proboscidea; family Elephantidae; genus Elephas; species Elephas maximus. Next base: position 8,273,595 of record NC_064820.1, on the reverse strand, counting down.
CCCCAATGTGAGAATGACTTTTTAAAATCAGACTTTAAGTCTGAATATAGTAATGGCTAGCCTATCCTTCTTCAAATGTTATTTCAAGCTTAAAATGTTTAAACTGCATCAAGTAGCTTTAGGTCCAACATATTCTTATAGCCATTCTTTTTCCTTCAACCTCCCCTTCTGTCTCCCGTCTCTACTTCCTTGGCAGAAAATGTCTCCAGCCTCCGGCTCAGCAAAGCGGCCACACAGTCCTCATCGCATGGTGCCAGCTTATTCTGAAGGAGTTCCATATCGTGCCTGATATCTTCACTAGAGAGCGAGTTTCTTGGAGGGGAGCGGGTAATACAGTATAGCATAGAGTTGACCCAGAAGAGGGGCTAAAGAATGATTTCTATTGCAAAGGGAAAAAGAAGAAAAGATTAAAAAATAGTGCACTTTGAAAGTCAGGATTACAAGAGGCAAATAATGGAATCCTGGACCCATATGGGATTTAATTACCCTGGTCTCCAAAAGTCAAGGGTGATTTGACTGCACAATGTGACTCTTTCCACTTTTCATGGGAAAGTGGTGGAAGACAGAGAGTATTAACCTTTTACTACTCTCACATATTTTGGGAAGATGACACATCTTTATCCCTAGGTTATCCTCATATATTTCATCCATCCATTCTTCCTTCCGTCCATCCTTCCTTCCTTCTTTCCATCTATCCATACATCCAGCCATCCATCTGTCCCTCCACCTAGCAAGTCTTTCCTAACCACCAAGTACTGATACACCAAGTACTAAAACCCACCACTGCCACCAAGTACTATAATGACATGAATATATCTGACATTACCTCCTCCCTCTAGGAACTAAAAAAGGTCACAGAGGCAGCACAATGATGGAAGGTTAAGAGTGATAGTAGGCAATTGTGAAAGATTATCTCTGGGTGGGATCACCAACAAAATCTTACGGGGTAAGGTCAGAGTTCACTTAACATCTTTGAGGAATTAATGAAATATAAACAAACTCATTGCCATTGAGTTGATTCCAACTCATAGCGACCCTATAGGACAGAGCTGAACTGCCCCATAGGGCTTCCAAGGAGCAGCTGGTGAATTTGAACTGCAGACCTTTTGGTTAGCAGATGTAGTGCTTCACCACTGCACCACCAGGGCTCCAGTGAGGTATAGGCCTATATTTAAAAGCTTTACAATTATGCTTGACCTAATGTTATGGATTGAATTGTGTCCCCCCAAAATGTGTGTCAACTTAGCTAGTCCCAGTATTCTGTAGTTGTCTGCATTTTATGATCTGATGTAATTTTCCTATCTGTTGCAAGTCCTAATCTCTGCCCGTGATTAATGAGGCAAGATTAGGTTATGTTAAAAAGGATTAGGGTAGGATACGAAACCCTTACTCAGGTCACAGCCCTAATCCAATGTAAGGAGAGTTTCCCTGGGGCATGGCCTAGATCACATTTTATCTTATTAGAGATCAAAGGAGAGAGAAGTGTTCAGAGAAAGGGGGACTTCCTACCACCAAGAAAGAAGTACGGGCAGTGGAGTGCATCTTTGGACCCAGGGTCCCTGTGCTGAGAAGATCATAGACCAGGGGCAGATTGACGACAAGGGCCTTTCCTCAGAGCCCATACAGTGAGAAAGCCTTCCCCTGGAGATGGCGCCCTGAATGAGGACTTCTAGCCTCCTAAACTGTGAGAGAATAAATTTTTGTTTCTTAAAGCCATCTGCTTATGGTATTTCTGTTATACCAGCACTATATAACTAAGACACCTAATTTACCACAGACAGGATGCATATGTTATTTTATATCAACATCAGGGAATGGAAGCACCCTTTAGACTACTACAGTAGTTCCTAGGCATCCAAGGGGGATTGGTTCCAGGACCCTGTGCAGATAACAAAATCCAAGGATACTCAAGTACCTTACATAAAATGGCTTAGTATTTACATAAAACCTACCCACATTCTCCTGTATGCTTAAAATCATCCCTAGATTACTTATACTGCCTAATACAATGTAAATACTATATAAATAGTTGTTACATTACATTATTTAGGGAATAATGACAAAAAAGGTCTTTTTAAAAAATTTTCCTGAATATTTTTGATCTGACTTTGGTTGAATCCGGATGTGGAACTCATGTATATGGAGGGCTGATTGTATTAAGAAAAGTATATAAAATTATATATGGATATTTATATGTCTATGTGCCTGTATGTTATTGTGTTATATCTGTATATTTATATGTCTATATATCTGCATGTTATTGTTGTTAGGTGCCATCACTTTGATTCTGACTCACATCAACCCTATAGGACAGAGTTGAACTGTCCCACAGAGTTTCCTAGGCTGTAGTCTTGAAGGGAGCAGATCCCAGGTCTTTTCTCTGGCAGAGCCATGGGGTAGGTTCAAACCGCCAACTGTTCATTTAGCAGCAGAGAGCTTAACTGTTGTACCACCAGGGTTCCATATATATTCATGTCTATATATCTATATCTATAACTATGTCCACTTAATTTGTTCATGAAAATTTTTCCAACTTTCCCAATGAGATAATTTTTTTTCTTCCTATTTCTCTGCTTTTGCTTTTCCTGTGTTGAATGCCTTCTTAGTTAAAAGTCTAGCATGTACCAGGAGAACATTGTGTGTAGGTCTAATTCATGACCATGTTTCCCAGAAATTACAGTCCAATGAGGAGTGGGATATATAGACAAATATATACAATACCTTGTGACAAATGCCATGATTAAAGTACAAGTATGGGGACTGGCAAACAGGAGTAGATCGTTATGTTCATTTGGAATGGAAGAGTTGGTGGGGGGGTAGATAGTAAAGAAAAGCCTTGGAAGAAAAAGTCAGAATTTGAGCTACATCCTGAAAACAGAACAGGAGGTCATCCCTTTGAGTGGACTCTGCTTGTTTCAATACAGCATCTATTTGCATTCAATGTTTCTAGGAAGAAAAGACAGATGGCTGGGATAGGCGAGTGACTACAGAAAACACTCAAATGCAATAATTCTCACATTCCTGTGATTGCATATTGCTTTAAAGAGCTTCAAAAAGATCTGCCCATCTACAACAAACAGGATTGTAGACATACGTTTCCATGGCCAAGTCTACTCAGGAACTGAAGGGCTGCAATGGGTCAGGGAGAAAGTAGACATTACTAAATTCAGTTGCCTCCTACAGCACTCATTTGTCTATTGCCCATTATAGACTGTAAGTACATTCTAGCTTTTAAAAAGTTTAAATACACGCTTCTCTGTTCTTCACTAGTTCGCCACACTAGCATCTTCTGTACGGGCCAGTCTGGGCAAACTCAATTTCCTGCGCCTAACACTCTTTTGGATATTTGAGGATTCTAAGCTCTTTTTACCTTTGAAATTTTCACCCTTGACTCAAAAGCCTGCAGAGCTTGCCCCATGTTTATTTTTATGGACCTATTTAAGTTGCATTCTTGAAGACTCAAATTAAGTTGTTGTTTTTTTCCTCCCAAATAAAACAAATTGAAGTGAAAACCAGCCACATGTCTCACTCAAGTCAGGCTGACTTGTGACTCTTGAAAAAAAAAAAAAAAGAAAAAAATTAGTGAATAAGTGCTTTTCAAAGTGATTTTTTAACCTCTTGCCAACACTGTAGTAGTTAAATATGATTTTTTTATTATCTTTCAAATGTGAGTTTGGGGACATGATTGAGGTTTTCCTATAATCAGTAAAATTGAGGAAACAACTGAAAAATGTTTGGGCAACCTCCAAATAGAAGAAAAAAAAAAGATTTTAAAGGTGAGTGAGTTAATGTAACACACGTGTTATAATAAAAATCCAACAAAATGTAGCCCTTATAGTCTAACATTCTGGCACACAAACTCAGCCATTCTTCATGGAGACTTTCCTACCTATTTCTAGTAGCCCTAGTAAGAAAAAAAAAGATTTTTTTTTCCTTACTAGGTAGCACACTGGTAAAGCACTTGGCTACTAAATGAAAGGTTGGAGGTTCTAACCCACCAGCCCCTCCACTGGAGAAAGATGTGTCACTCTGTTTTCGTGAATATTTACAGACTTGGAAACTCTGTGGGAGAGTTCTACGCTGTCCTATGGGGCCACTAAGAGTTTCCAGTAGAGAGCCCTGGTTATAACACCAACGACATGAGAGAAGGTTGAGAAGGTCTGAATAATTGTGTTGTGCCATCATCACAAGCAGGTGTAAGAGAGCCTGCACCCCACCCTGGGCTTTTTCCACCCCCTAAAACTCTTTGGATTTACGTTGTGTGATGTTGAAAAACAACCTTGTCACTAAATGCAAAATGTAAGGAAACAAAGAACAAATCCTTCAAGTAAGCTGAAAGCTCTTCTTCTTAAACAGCATAGTGACTTTTGTTTCCATGTCATTATTGTTATTTGGTGCCATCGAGTTGGCTCTGACTCACGGCAACTTCACGCATGACAGAACAAAGCATTGCCTCGTCCAGCGCCGTCGTTAGGACCACTGGTGTGTTTGATTCCATTGCTGCGGCTGCTGTGTGATGCCTTCCAACCTAGGGGGTCATCTTCCAGCACTGTCTGGCACAAGCTTCTGTCAGGATTCATAAGGCTTTCATTGCCAGCTTTGGGAGATAGATCACCAGGCCTTTCTTCTTCGTCATCTGAAAGCTCCAGTGAAAACTGTCCGTCATGGGTGACCCCCCTGGTCTTTGAAATAAAATAGCAGTGGCATAATTTCCAACATCACAACAACACACAAGCCACCACAGTACCACAACCTGACAGACAGGTGGTGGTTTTTTTTTATAACAGCTTTTATTCAAGAATCACATTTTTAGCTACACTCTCCTTTTCAAAGCAATCCAGCAAAACTTGAGATACTTTAAACATACCACTTGTAGACTTTTTCTTTTTTTAACTGAAGCTAAAAAAAAAAAAAAAATTTTTTTTTTTTTAAGATTAGGTTAGTTTCATCAAAATTATCTGAACCACCATCACTATAAACCAGTATTTTCTAACTTTCTTTCTAAGTCACTGATTCAGAATTTGTGATCAGAAATAAATTTGGGCACACTAAAACATATTTCCACCAAGAGACAAGAGAATTTGGTAATAGGCTCATGTAAAGTCTGGTAGATAATGTTCAGTGGCCCCAGCCTGCCAGGGTTGAGTGGCTCGTGAGGTAAGGCAACAAACGTATGTCTTCTGAACAATGGCTGCGAAAGAAACTTGGAATGAACGCTGTGCTTATGTAGCCCTGATTCCCTTAGCAAGTGCCACTCTGGGTAAAAAAAATCACAATGGGCTTCTGATGGTTGCCGAGGAAAAACATTGATCAAACCACAATAGGCAATATTCAACATGATCAATCTAGGTGTTTTGAAGACCCAGTACCAATAAATAAACATTTTTAAATTTCAAATGTATTTTGAGGATACCTTATACATTAACTTCAACTGGGAAAATTAGCTCATTGCTGGCTAAAGGAAGAAATTAGCCAAGAGGAGCTAGGACAGGAGAGGGGACACAATGGCAAGTCTAGTTCATATACACAGTGTCCCCGGAATTAACCATCCTTCCTCGTAATGACACCAAATCTCAGACGCAGGCACTCAAGGTACACCTGGAGAAAAGGACTGTGTGTCTGTGTGTGCATGTGTGTGTGCATGCACACGTGTGTCTAGTGAATGGAGCTCGGCAGTAGGGCTCAGACAGAAGTCAATAAGCATGTTCCCAACACCCGGAGTACAGAGGCTGATTGGCTGGGTTAAGACCAGAATGTGAGTATTTGAAACAAGTGTAAAGTTAGTCTCCATCCATGAAGTCAGATGTGAGGAAATGGCTGTGGCAAGAAAACAGGCACAGAAAGGCAGGTATAACATGTCCAAGCCAAGGTCAAGCAGGGCAGGTACTTTGCCAGGAACAGGCAAAGGCCAACAATCTGCTGGTAAAAAATCAATCAATGACCAAGACATGCACAGAAGATTAAAATAAATCATTCAGCTTCTAACAGATATTATACCTTAGAACACCAAAAGGGACGCATATGTTTGGCATTTCTTAAGTTGAAAGAACTGATGAAAAATTCAAGCCTCAAGTTGCAATATTGAAGGATTCTGTGGGCAAAGACCCCCACGTGTCTGTCAGTTTGTTGTACTGTGGGGGCTTGCGTGTTGCTCTGATGCTGGAAGCTATGCCACTGGTATTCAGATACCAGCAGGGTCACCCATGGAGGACAGGTTTCAGCTGAGTTTCCAGACTAAGACAGACGAGGAAGAAGGACCCAGCAATCTACTTCTGAAAAGCACTGGCCAGTGAAAACCTTATGAATAGCAGCGGAACATTGTCTGATATAGTGCTGGAATATGAGCCCCCCAGGCTGGAAGGCACTCAGAAGATGACTGGGGAAGAGCTGCCTCCTCAAAGCAGACCAAACCAAACCCAGTGCCATCGAGTCACTCCCGACTCATAGCGACACTATAGGACAGAGTAGAACCGGCCCCTAGAGCTTCCAAGGAGCACCTGGCAGATTTGAACTGCCGACCCTTTGATTAGCAGCAGTAGCACTTAACCACTACGCCATCAGGGTTTCCCCTTAATGTAGAGTTGACCTTAATGACGTGGATGGAGTAAAGCTTTTGGGATCTTCATTTGCTGATGTGGCACAACTCAAAATGAGAAGAAACAGCTGCAAGCATCCATTAATTACTGGAACCTGGCAAAGTACAGTGTCAGTGGGCCCTCAATGAGGTGGATTGCAACAATGAGCTCTAGCATAACAATGATTGTGATGATGGTGCAGGACCGGGCTGTGTTTCCTTCTATTGTGCATAGGGTCTCTATGAGTCAGAATCAACTCAACGGCACCTAACAACGACATGAGCAAAAATGGAGCCCTGGTGGTGCAGTGGTTAAGAGCTATGGCTGCTAGCCAAAAGGTTGGTAGTTTGAATCCACCAGCTGCTCCTTGGAAACCTTATGGAGCAGTTCTGTTCTGTCCTATAGGGCCGCTATGAGTCAGAATCGACTTGAAGGAAATCGGTTTTATCGGCAAAATATTTAAACTGCAGGAAGCATTAAAAGAAGATGGAAGGAATACAGAGTCATTGTACCAAAAAGAATTGGTCAACATTCAAACATTCAAACATTCCAGGAGGTATAGCACATATTAAGAAATGATGGTACAGAAGGAAGAAGTCCAAGTTGTACTGAAGTCACTGGTGAAAAACAGGACTGCAGGAATTAATGGAAATCCAAGTGAGATATTTCAACAAATGGATGCAACCTTGGAAAGGCTCACTTGTCTATGCCACGAAATGTGGAAGACAGCTCTCTTATCATCTAGTACTGCTATAACAGAAATACCGCAAGTGGATAGCTTTAACAAAGAGAAATTTATTCTCTCACAGCCTAGTAAGTAATAAGTCCAAATTCAGGGTGTCGGTTCCAGGGGAAGGCTTTCTCTCTCTGTCGGCTCTGGAGGAAGGTCCTTGTCCTCAGTCTTCCCCAGGTCAAGGAGCTTATCAGGCGCAGGGACCCTGTGTCCAAACGACATGCTCTACTCCTGGTGCTACTTTCTTGGTGGTATGAGGTCCCCAACTCTTTGCTTGCTTCCTTTTCCTTTTATCTCTAGAGAGATAAAAGGTAAAGGGAAACTCCCTTTCCCTTGGATCAGGGAGGTGAACTGAGTAAGGGTGGTGTTACAATCCCACCCTAATCCTCTCAATATAAAATTACAATCATGAAATGGAGGACAACCACACAATACCGGGAATCATGGCCTAACCAAGTTGATACACACATTTTTTCGGGGGAACACAATCCAATTCATGACAATAGCTAACTGACCAAACAACTGGAAGAGAACCATGTACATGTACATTCCAAGCAAGGTGATCCAACGGAATTCGGGAATTATTGAATAATACCATTAATAGCAGGAGCCCTGGTGGTACAGTGGTTAAGAGCTTGCCTGCTGACCAAAAGACCGGCAGTTTGAATTTACCCATGCTCTGTGGATACCCTATGAGGCAGTTATCTTCTGTCCTATAAGGTCACTATATGTTGGAATGGATTCAATGATGAGTATCATTAATATCACACAGAAGTGTTCCTGAAGATCATGCCAAAGCAGCTGCCAGATTCAGAAAAGGACATGGAACAAGCGTTATCTGTCATCGCTGATGTCAGATGGATCCTGGCTGAAAACAGAGAATACCAGAAAGATGTTTACCTGTGTTTTATTGATTGTGCAAAGGCATTTGACTGTGTGAACAATAATAAATTATGTATAACATTGCGAAGAGTGGGGATTTCAGAGCACTTAATTGTGCTCATGCAGAACCTGTACATAGATCAAGAGGCAGTACTTCAAACAGAACAAGGGGATACTGCCTGGTTTAAAGTCAGGAAAAGTGTGCATCAGGGTTGTATACTTTCACCACACCTATTCGATCTGTATGCTGAGCAAATAATCCCAGAAACTGGACTATATGAAGAAGAACGCAGCATCAGGATTAGAGGGAGGCTCACTGACAACCTGTGTTATGCAGATGACACAACCTTGCTTGTTGAAAGTGAAGAGGACCTGAAGCACTTACCGATGAAGATCAAAGACCACAACCTTCAGTATGGATTACACCTCAGCATAAAGAAAACAAAAATCCTCACAACTGGACCAACAGGCAACATCATGATAAAAAGAGAAAAGGTTGATGTTGTCAAGAATTTCATTTTACTTGGATCCACAATCAATGCCTAAGGAAACAGTAGTCAAGAAATCAAATGATGTACTGCATTGGGAAAATCTGCTGCAAAAGACCTCTTCAAAGTATTGAAAAGCCAAGACGTCAGTTTGAGGACTAAATGGCGATGTTTTCAAACCCCTCATATGCATGTGAAAGCTGGAAAATAAATAAGGAAGACTGAGGAAGAACTGATGGCTTTGTGTTATGGGGCTGGCAAAGAATATTGGGTATAATATGGGCTGCCAGAATAACAAACAAATCTACCCTGGAGGAAGTACAGCCATAAAGCTCATTAGAAACAAGGTTGGTGAGATTTTGTCTCACATATTTTGGTCAAGTTATCAGGAGGGACCAGTCCCTGGGGAAAGACATCATGCTTGGAAGAGGACAGCAAAAAAAAAAAAAGAAAAAGAAAAACCCTCAACAAGATGGCACACAGTGGTGGAAAACCCTCAACAAGCCATACAGTGGCTGCAAAAATGGGCTGGAGTGATGATAACTGTGAGGATGGCACAGGACCAGGCAGTGTTTCATTCTGTTGTACATAAGGCAGTTATGAGTTGAACCTGACTGCAAAGCACCTAACAACAGGAACAACCCATGTGCCTAATAAGGATGTACACTTAGACAAAGACTTGTATTTTCATTATGAAAACGGAGTACATTTTTTCCACAGTAAGTTGCTTCATAAATACGCTACATGCAGTATCTTGTTGACTTAGAACTCAGACTTTGGGATGGGAAGCTGTTTTTGGTCCATTCCCATGTGTTTCTGTTGTACCCCACATGTCCACTGTTCTCCCTACCTTCAACCTCCAAGCTCCTTTTAATCTGGGTGAGATGAAAATATCTACTCTTGAAATAGCTCCCTTGGAATGCCACTGGATTCTAGAAATAATTATTAAGAGTAAAATCCTAGTGTAAACAATGTAAAAATCAGGGAGGAAGGTCAACTTCTCAATTCAGAGAAGAAATGCCAACACAGTCTAACTTTAGCCACTCTAAGAAGCTAAATTTTCTAGAAATATGTTTCTCTTTGAACAGAGACAGTCTACATCAAGGGCCATAGAATTTTATGCCACCCGACAGTGAAAATTTCTTAAAAAATGACTGTTCATGCTGCAGTTCTGTATTTCTTTTGGGGGTATTTTCTCCCTTTATAATTCAAAGCTTAAAGGTTTCTAAAAACCAACTTGGAAAAACACTATTAGTCTAACTGTAATGTAGAACTTTTAAGTTATGTTAAATTTTAGGCCTAAAGGTTTAATTTCCATGCTTTCTGGGTTTAAACCAGACAGACTCCAAATATTCACTTAATGTGCTTTCTTATGGTTTAATGTGTAGTAATTTTAGCATTTTAGAAATTTATTTTCCTGAAAAAATGTCTTTCCTTGATATTTCTATGGGGGGAGAATTCGAGTGCAAACTTACCAATTAAAATTATGAACCGTATTCGTGTAATTTGAGGAGAAAAAGATAAAATTTTCCATGTGACTTTTTTCCATTTTACCTAGCTCTGATGCCAAAAATTGAACAAAGATATTAACAAGAATGATATGGATATGAATTTGAACTCAAAATATAAACTATATTTCTAGGCAAATAAGAAAGACTTGCATCTATCCACAAAAAAATGCAACATTGTTTTATTTCAGGGATTTCAGATACCGAATAAAAGGGCAGAGCTGCTCTGTGCCTGACCTCCTCAGACATGTTTTCATCTGTTAGGAAACAGTGCAGCCTGGGCCACAGGTTAGCAGCCAGGGTTACAGCCCCTGACTCCAAGACCCCGGGCCAGTTTTCTCATCTCTCAGTGCTTTCCTTGTGTTGAAAAGCAAGCCTATATTCATTCCTTAAATTTGGTCCTTTTCCTGAATTCCCTTGTTCTAAGGGTGCCAGTGTTCTACCCCATTGCATAGGCCAGCCTTCTTGGAACCATCTTTCTGGCCTCCTTCTTCCTCAATCCCACTTCTGATTCATTCTGTTGCATTTTTGCCTCCAAATATCAAAGTTTCCAGTTTGCTTTCAATGAAGGGATGCTTTCTTGTTTTGTCTAGCCAATGAACTCAAATATTGTGTCCTTTCTCTCCCTTTCTGCTTACCGAGTAGGATTGTGTGGAGCTAGCAATTTGTTTAAGAATGTATGTCTAGTAGAAGGAGAGTCAGGGTTTGAACATGGTGCCGCCTGGGCTAAAGACCTTGCTCATAGTCGAGGCTTTGCATAGCTCTAGCTGATGCCAAATGCTTCAATTATATGGTCACGGCTATGTTGGGAGGCAATTATGATTCTACAGAGCAGCAGTATGTATCTGGGGTTCAAACAACTTTATCACTGGTCATCACAACGATGTTTAAGTTAGATACTCTGTTTTATGTGAAAGAGTATTACATAAAAACTCAAAACTCTGCCGGTGAGTCATTTCGTCATTGGTTTGTGTATCCAGTAACCCATGGAGTTTTCTAAAAATACACATTCTCTCCCAGAATTCATCCCACACTCAAAATGAATCAGAATGCCAGGGGCAGACCAATCAGTGATCTAAAAAAGAATAGATATACCCATGAATGGGATGTCCCCACTACCAGGACTTTCAGCGTTTTTGCAAATATGTGTCCAAATCATCTATGGTGATGGAGTGGTCATGAGTCAATGAAATGCCAAGGTACCTACTTCCCTGCTTATCCACAATGGCGTGTGGTTTTAATATGTGTTTGTTGATATAAGAACTTCTAAGAGAATGTGCCACCACCTGTCTGTCATTTTGTTGTACTGTGGTGGCTTGTGTGTTGGTGTGATGCTGGAAGCTACGCCACACGTATTTCAAATATCAGCAGGGTCACCTGTGGTAGACAGGTTTCAGCAGAGCTTCCAGACTAAGAAAGACTAGGGAGAAAGGGGTGGTGACCTACTTGAAAAACGTATCCAATGAAAATCTTATGGATTACAACAGAACACTGTCCAATATAATGCTGGAAGATAAACCCCCTAGACTGGAAGGCACTCAAAATGCACAGTGGTTGCAGCAGTGGACTAGAGCATACGAAGTAACATGAAGACGGTGCAGGATCAGGCAATATTGTTTTGTTCTGTTATACATCATCAAGTGCCCTTGGCACAAGAAGCCTGTCGGGTGGCTGCTACAGGTCACGTCTGGCAGGACCTGCGACAGCTGCTTGCAAGGTGATGGGGTGTGGGCATTTGAGCAGGCCGTGAGCACACTGGACGTGCACCGGAGATGGGCTAAAACTATAAGCATCAAGCTGGGGTTGTCATGAGTCGGTGCTGACTAGACAGCAGCTAACGACAGAGAAAGCGTGCAGCCCTGTGGTTAGATTCAGGCTGGACCTGAACTTTTATTCTCATGTATTCCACCTTCCTCCTCTCTGTTTCCTTTTCCTTAACCAGATATACATTTCTAGGTGTCTAAGGAATTATTTCTGCTTACAAACTTTGTAATATGCAGAGCCTAGATAGTGCAAACTTTACCAGCTGTGCCTTCCACCAATGGGCGTGTTGCTTCAGGCCTGGGCAGTGCTGGCTTCTTGGGCTCTCGATGTTGAGAAGTCTTGTGAACGTAGTGCCCATTTCATACCCAGTAAGAGCACACGTGGCAAGGGTGCTCAAAGTGATCCTGAAGAGTGCTGACTGCTTATAACGGAAGCGGTGGAAAGAAGTGGGAGGATTCAGAAGCCAGGTCACTTGTACATCGTTTCTCCATGGCGTTTAAGGTGCGTTCATGTTTCTCCATTTCTCTGCTTGTATGAGTATCATGCTGAACTGAAACAAGAAACTGCAATTCTTGTCTTGACTTTGCTGGCAAATAGTTGTGTGATCCCAGTCAACCAACTTTCTTTCTTAGACCCCAGTTTCTTTATTTCCATGTACATTCTAGTCTGAAAATACCTATTTCTACTTTAAATCTGAGAATTATCTCAGGCATATCTCAGCAGCAGCCACTTACCAAGAGTCCATTAGGATTCTTAGCTTTTCTTTCTTCTTTTTTTTTTTTTTCTGGAGAGATTCAGCATCAGGCAGCCCTTTCAATCACAGCCTGTATCACTTTGTGAGGTGCGTTTCCAAGGAAATCTACCATCATTTATTTCTTTCCTGCCAATATTAACTGAGGAACACTGTGCTGGATTCTAAAATCAATAAGGTTGCTACAATAAAGGAACTGTAATTAAATTCTTTGTTGATGAAGATAGTTTATCTCTAGCCATATGTTTTGGATGATCACACACACACACACACACACACAAGCACACACAGACACACACGGGCACATATGCACATAAACATACCAACAATTGCTAGAACTTGAATTTCTTCAAGGTAAATAAATCCCATTTCACATTCAGATTTTCTCAGATGTTTGGGAAGAAGGAAAATGATGGGCTGGATTATATGCAAGGAATTCAATCTTTGATGATTCATTTAATTCTAGATGCTCGATGGTATGTAAGACATTTACAGATAAAAAAAACTGAGATCTAAGGAACTACACGGCAATACTCCAGCACCCACAGAGAAGGGATTGAAATCCAGGTCTGTTCAGTTAAGGTGGGAAACAACCTAGGTGCGTATCTCTCCACGGTGAATACTGCATTTGTATTGCATCTGTTTTTTTTGTTGTTAGTCAGCTCCAACTCATGGGGGCCCTGTGTTCAACATAATAAAATGTTTTCTCACCCTGTACCATCTTCATGATTGCTGGTAGGTTTGAGTCCATTTTTGTGGCCATAGTGCAGTGCATTCCAACCTAGAGGGCCTGTCTTAGTTATCTAGTGCTGCTATAACAGAAATACCATTAGTGGACGGCTTTAACAAACAGAAATTTATTCTCTCAGTCTAGGAGGGTAGAAGTCTGAATTCAGGGGACCAGCTCCAGGGGTAGGCTTTCTCTCTCTCTGTCAGCTCTGGGGCAAAGTCCTTACCATCAGTTTTCCCCTGGTCTAAGAGTTTCTCAAGGCAGAGACCCCAGGTCCAAAGGACACGGTTTTCTTCTTTCTTGGTGGTATAAAGTCCCTTTCTCTCTCTGCTCACTTCTCTCTTGTCTCTCAAAATAGACTGACTTGAGATACAACCTAAACATGTTGATTGTGTCCTGCCTTGTTAATGTAACTGCCTCTATTCTTGCCTCATTCACATCACAGAAGTTAGGATTTACAACACATAGGATAATTACATCAAATTACAAAATGGAAGACAATCACAAAATATTGGAAATCATGGCCTAGCCAAGTGGACAGATATTTTTGGGAGACACAATTCAATACATGACAGGGCTCATTGCCCAGCATTGTATCAGGAAATATTCTCTTGTGCTCCATAGGGTTTTCATAGACTAATTTTCAGAAGTAGATCACCAGCCTTTCTTCCTAGGCTATCTTAGTCAGGATATTCCCCTGAGACCTGTCCACATGGGTGACTCTGCTGGTATTTGAAACGCCAGTGACATAACTTCCAACATCACAGCAACATGCAAGCCCCCAGAGTAGGACAGACTGACAGACGAGTGGTAAACAACTATAGAGTCGAGGCAGTTTCTCTGTGGAGAACAAGTCACATTTGAGGCATCCACATGTATCTGTCAATACAAATCATGTTCTTAGTAGTTTCATTTTTAAAAAACCTTAAATGGAAGCTATTCAGTAATAAATACTTCATTAGGTGTCTAATAGTTAATTTTATTAGGAAAAATGCATGAAAATAACACATGTATTATGAAGTACTTAAGATGAATGCCCTTGGGAGAGTAATTGTTTCTTACAGGAACTTTATGAAGGCCTATTGAGAAAAAGAGGAAGTCCATCAATGAGATGGTTTGGCACAGTGGCTCCAACAATGGGTTCAACCATAGCAACCATTGTGAGGATGGCATGGGACCAGGCTGGGTTTCATTCTGTTGTACGTAGGGTAGCTATGAGTTGGAATCTGCTCAACGGCACCTAACAACACCAACAATTGCTTCCTGTTGTGGAACTTTGAGTTGGACAAAGTAGTCCAGCATGCAGTGGATTTAAATGTCATGTATGGCAGCTGAAGCATGGTGGCTAATTTGACTGTTAGTCATGATGAGAGGGTGGATTTTCGAGTATGGCTCAGTTACTTCTACCAATTGTCAGGCACTACTGCCTTGTTCCTTTCCACCCTTTGGAAGAGATTCCATAGTTAATGAAGATTTAAATAGAATCCATAGCTGATTTAACTGGGGGAAAAAAATGTGCTCACTGAAATTAGCATAGTTATTTCAATTTAAATAAAAATAATGCATTGTTAAGTCAGAAAACTCATAGATGGGAATAGCTATTTGGTGTGTTTCAAGAGACTAACAAACCACATTGTTTTTTTAAATATTCCAAACATTGCAAAAATTGATGCTATTTGGCCGTTTCCAAACATTTCAATTGTTTTCTCCAAGTTTGTACTTGTTTTAAAGAAAAATCTGTAGAATCAATGCTTACTATGGAGCGTATAGTTGATTGTTACTTAAATACCATATTACCCACCAAGCTTGCTGGTGCATGCATATTGGAACAGTCAGGCATTTGACTCCCTACTGCATAGAGTTGGGCTTGGAGACAGAAAATCAAACAGCTGTAACATCATGGCTGTGGCCTAAAGCTAGGATCTGAAGTCTCTGAAATGCCCCGAATAGTTGCTTCTATAGTACTGCGGCTACTTTCTTCTAGCACTTATGCTAGGACTTACCAGTTGCCACGGAGTCAACTCCGACTCATGGTGACCCCATGTATGTCAGAATACAACTGTGCTCCATAGACTTTTTGGTGGCTGGTTTTTTGGAAGCAGAACACCAGGTCTGTCTTCTGAGGCTTTTCTGGGTGGACTTGAATCTCCAACTTTTTGGTTAGCAGCTGAGTGTATTAACTCTTTGTATCAGCCAGGGGGTCCATCAGGGGACTAGGCTATGATTTTTTCCTTGTCTTATTTTTCCTTCTTGAATGTAAGCTCCTGAAGGACAGGCACAGTTCTATATCTACTAGCTCTTGGCATAGGAATTACACATACTAGGTGCTCAATACATACTTGACAAACCAGTAAATGGACTAAATAAACACATGGAAGTGTTTAGTGTAGAACAGGTGTGGTGTGACAGGTCAACTCTGTGTGGCCTTTCTAGACATGGTCTTGTAACTCCTATCCAAGTGATTAGGCTGGATTGTGTGATATGGTAACTGTGGCCCACCAAAGGGATTGGTCAGTTTTTACCATCCTACTAGGCTTGAGTTGAGCCATTCCAGAGGCAGGGGAGAGACTATTCCACCACCACCAAGGAAGAACAGTCAGGAGCCAGCACGCACTTTGGACCTGGGATCCCTGTGCCGAGATGCTCCTGGAACCAGGGGACAGAGAGAAAGCTGTAACATGAAAGGCAGCAAGAGGTGACAACAAAGACCCGGCGGCAGAGACCCAGCAGCAGGAGACAGTGCAGTGAGTTTTCTGGCCCATGGAGAGAGAAAGCTGAATGCTGTTGGGCAGAGGCTTAGGGCCAGGGAGAGGTGTGCCTGGGAGCACTGCTGGGAAGAGGCTGTCCTGATGGAACAACTATATCCTGAGTGCACCTGAGCCTGAATTGTAACTGTTTACTTCCCTGAAGAAACCTATGATCATGAGTATTGTCTGTGAGTTCAATGTGGCCATTGCAATGAATTATCAAACCCAGCAGAGAAGTAGAGCATTGTGGGAGAGATGGTTGTGTCAGAATTAGTAAAGATAGTGTAGACAAGAGGCATGTCTGACCACTACCTCAAAGGAGTCGGCTTTGGGCTGTTGGTCTTCATTCTCCTTTCCCCTTCCGAAGTGAGAGGAGGTCAGATACCACCCCGACACCATTTTTACAATAGGTATTCAACACATTTTAGTGCTTGTTATCATTGCGCTTTTCCTTATTTGTTTGTATAGTTATTTTATCAATGGTGTTTGGTGCTTGGCTGGGCCATTTGCCTATTTCTCATACATTTCTCACTTTCTCTCATGAAATAGCATGGAGCATGGAAGGCTTCTTCATTTTCATGATCTCTAATAGCATCTTTGCTTTTCTTTGTGCATCTTTTCTGCCTATTTCCATAACTACCTTGTTCTTTGGCCTCCTAGCTTCTGCTTCCTTAAAACTCCAGTTTGCCATTATCCCTGTCCCCACCCCAGACCCCAACTCTACCTCACAGTTCTAACTTATTTCCATGACCCTTGGTGAAGAGAACTCTTTAGCCTCAGATTCCCAAAATAATGTTGGCTCAGTAATTCTTGCTTGTATTCTTGGGTGAGCTTTTGATCAGCTGTGCACATTTGGAGGCCAAGCCTAAACTTGTTTCTGCCAAGTTGATTTCGACTCATGGCAACCCTATATGACAGAGTTGAACTGCCCCATGAGATTTCCAAGGAGCAGCTGGTAGATTTGAACTGCCAACCTTTTGGGTAGGAGCCGTAGCTCTTAACCACTACGTCACCAGTGCTTCATTTCCAGGCACAACTAAAATCATTGACCAGCTTTATGATTCTCTGCTTTAGGTTGGTTGCCAACATAATGCAATCAGCTGTGGTCAGGAGTGGAAAAGAACCTATTGCTACCAAACATGGCAACTTAAACCTTCCATAAAGGCAGAGTCTAGAGCTAATGTGGTCTTTAGCATGCAGTGGGCTCAATAAATAGTAAAGAGTTGATTTTGCACATTATTCATCAGGAATTCATAGTTAAGGTATTTTTCATTAACTCTTTTTTACTTGGAAAAATGTATTTGGTTATTTAAAATCAAAATCTCAGATCTACCTCCTAATAAGTGGTAAAGATAAAGACTGTTGTTCTTGTTGTTAGTAGTTGTCAAGTTGATTTGCACTCATAGTGGCCTTGTCAATAACAGAACAAAATGTTGCCTGATCCTGTGCCATCTTCATGATCGTTGATATGTTTAACAGCATTGTTTTGTCTATTGTGATGAAAACTAAACAAACCAAATTGCTGATAATGATTAAAGAAATGGTTCCTCCACAGGACAATTTTCATCAACGTAAATGATGCTTATTTTATCAAAGTAATATTTAATCTGAGTATTCTCTGATATTGGTCAAGATTATATGAAGTATTAACATCTACACTGAGTTACTTGACTAACCATGTTTTTTATACTCCACCGTTTTCATATGCTTAAAGACAAAAGTTGTGAAGAAAATAAATAATTTTATTAAGCTGTTCCTTGTATAGGAAGTAAGCTTGATTTACTCCCTCAGTAAGTATTGACTTCCCACTACGTGTTAGACACTGTGTAGGTGCCAACAATACATTACTCTATAGGATAAGCATATACTTTTTCTTTGTGGAATTGTAACCCCACAGAAATAACCTACGTGAATAACCCAAAATGTTCACAATGACATAAGGAAAAAAATATGTGCCCCACAGTATTGTTTATAACAGAAAAATATGGAAATATTCTAAATAAAAATTATGAGATGAATAAGTGATTATGGTTTATCTATACAGTAAATAGTCCGTCATTGTTATAAATTGTGATGTAAATACGTTTTAGTGACACTGAACAGTGCTGACGATTTATTAAGCAAAATAAAAATATGTTGCTAAATGTTGTAATTCTCTTTTTATTAAAAGTCTATTTAGATTTGTATATATGCCAAGGAAAAATATTCGTCAAAGTTTTACAAGTTTTTTTTCTTCCCTGAGTGGGCAATTATAGATGCCATTTCTTCCATTTTTTTTTTCTTTTTGCCTATGTTTATTTGCTGGTTCTTCTACAAGAATAGACAATCCTGCAAAAGCCAGAAACTGTAAAGCAGAAATCTGTCAGAGAAGGAAAACTAAAATATTTTCCACTAAAACGAGTGATAGAAAAGTGGTAAGACTGCATCCTGTCAAAGGCGAAAAACTTGCAAGACCTGGGATAACAAGGCAGTCCCGTCAAGTTCCGGCTTTCACAGATTTCAGTGTGCATGCAAATAATATAAAAGACAGCAATAATAAAAACAAATATAGTAAGTGTACCTTGCGAATGAAACGTAATCTTAGTGTGGGCACATGCAATCTCGGTGGATAGGATCACACTCCTGGCCAGGGAGTGACAACTCGTGCCCTGTCTAGATATGTACATAGACTATCCCATTCCAGCTTCGTATGTGCACTTTGAAATTATTTCTCAATTTCATTTTCAAGATAAAGAAACTGAGGCTCACAGTGCTGACTCAGCCCAATTACTTCCTTCATTCCCAGGGACCAGAGCCTGATTTCCCCAGCTCAAGCAGACTGCTCCTCCTTGCACATCCCAGTCCTGTTTTGAAGTTTCTGCAGCCCTTTTCCCCATCGAAATTAGCTTCTTGATATTCAATCTCTGCTAATGATACATGATGTTTTAATACAGAGCTTGTATATGTTAAGATCTCTCTTCCTTCTCCTGGTTTTAAGATATCTGTACTCCCTCAAGACACCCAGAATAAAAGCTAGTTATGGGATTTTTCAGGCCCCTTTGCATTGTAATATTAAAAGCGCTTTGAGGGGGCCATTCTGTAGGACTTTTAAAATCACAATATGAGAGCAGATTACGGACAAGCCTAAATGGAGTCCCACCCAGCATTGTTGTCTCTCTCATTTTTTCCAAGCCATGGTATGTGTCATTTGCCTGTGACCCAGTTACTAAGCCATTCTGAGCACCTCTATTCAAGACAGAAGGTAACACTGGTTTCCAGTAAAATATAATGAGCTATTTATTAGGGTAAATTCAGCATAGACATGGGTATTACTGTTTATAGTCCCCAGCACAAGGAAATTTCCAATAGACAGTCAGAGTTGCCTTTATCAATCTCCATCCTGGAAGTTTTTTTTTTTTTTTTTTTTTTTTTGCCAAAGACACCAGTCTGTTTCCAGAACTTAAATAAAATGGTGCTCATGGGTATTCTGGCAATTCCAAAGTTGGAATTGGTCATAATAAGGCAATTGAGACAGATCAAGTCATCTGTTTCTAACGTGACAATGGTCTGTTTTGGAATAATATCTCTCTGCAGAAATTAGAAATTATGAGCATAACGTGCCTCCTTAAGAAGAGAGATGATTGCAAATTGTTTTAACAAAAGTGATTTCCTTTCTATTTCATGAATACGATGGCCATGCAGGGTGATGTTTCTCTCGCTGTCAATCTTTTATCCAGCCCAAACACCGCTTCCCCCAAGAAAAATAGCAAAAGCTATCAAGGCTAGAATTGCATCCTAACTTTTATTGTGTCAATTGCCAAAGGCCCCTGGGTTTCTATTGTGCAGAAACAAGATGGTAACAATGTTGGAGCAATTGGAGCTCGCATGACAAGGCCTCTAATTTATATGTGCGGGGAGAGCCGCGCAGCTGTAGCTCTCGGGCTGGTAATAGCTGTGCTGATGTGTCCACCTTGGAGGCAAGTTGCGCCCTATTGCGCCACCATCTAATGCTAAGCGGCCGGAGCAAAGGTGCCGTTCCGAGCCATAATTTAAAGGACTATGACATGAAGAAAGTGTTATGATGTTTAACTTATAGGGCATCCAAATGTCATAGACTCAAGCAAGTTCCCATTACCAATAACTCAGGTCCTCTGAAGGGATTTGACATTCAAAACTGATGAGCTTGAGTCCCCGGGGCCCGCTCCGACCTAGCCTCGCCCAGGCCACTTGGTAACCCGAGTGGCCCAGGGGTCACGCCATGATAGCCCTCTTCAATTTAAAGAGCAGCTTCTCCCCGGCTGCTGGAGCTCTGACTCGGCACAATAAATTTCCCGAAGAGCATAAAGAGCCATCTAGTGTATATCAAATCAATATCATTGTGGCTTGCAGCGATATCTGAGGCTACAGTTCACAAAATAAACTAGGCCAGGGGCTGGATTTCTGCCCTTGGCAATCAATCAGGCTCCGGGGTCATGGATTTTAGTGTAAATTAACACAGCAGAAACCATTGCGTTCCCCAGACAATGATATAATACAGCATCTGCTTCTTTCTTTTTCTTTCTGTCTTTTTTTTTTTTTAAGCCTCCATTTCATTGCTTATGCTCAGAGGTGATGTTACACTAAACAAGAATAATAAAAAGCAGTAATTAGGAAGGTGGTGGAAATCGTAAAGTAAAACATTAATATTCTCCTGACAAATATACACAGAGTCGTTAAACTATGTAAACAATTACAAAGAAGGGGGAAAGAATCTAATCACGTTGGAACCGATTAGAGTGTATTAGACCTTCCAGAATCGACCTTGCCAAGTGTACAGTACTAATTACAGCAGATCATCATATGTGAGTAGGGAAAACTGGAATGGCAGCTACTTCCTTGTAGAATGTTTCTCCTAGTTTTCAGTGCTGCCCCTTGTCTGTGAAGGGTCCAATGGGTGTCCCCTTGAAATACATCCAAAAAAAAAGGCAGTGAGGCACCCCAAAATCATGACGTAAGTCTCTCCCCCATTCTCTCTCATCTTGGAAAATGAGTGCTAGCTATCAACCCCCTTGTTTGTTGAGAAAAGAGAACTGATCTTGCCCTACAGTAAAAGGCATCAATATATTTGCATAGAATAATTTAAATGTACATCATTGCATATGTAGAATCATAAACACAATATTTTTAGAAGAAACTTGCAGGTTAGAGGAAACTTTACAAACGTAATGAGCTGGGTTTGAGGGAGCAGAGCCTGCATTTAATTTATTTTGAAGGAATATAGCAGATGACCACACATCTCGCCATACTCCTTACAGTATTACACAGTCTGTCAGATCCAATTGCGCATATACGTGTGATGTGCAGGGTAGAATGGATCACATCTGGCCTGGGTCACTATCAAAACAGGTCCTAAATTGTCAAATTCATGCTTTTTATAATTAATAAATTTTATAATTTATTAAAACACACATTAGTGGGCAAGATTGGGTTTCTTATGGATCATATAGTGGGGAACCTTGCTGTGATTGCTGGAGATGGGCAGCTGCCCTGTATGTGAGTGTCTGAGAGCCTCCTTTTTCTCCATGTCTCAGCTGTAGTCAGAGGGTGGTGTCTACTGCAGGTCCTTACTTTTCTGAGGATCTAGTGCCACAGCGTGAGAAGGAGCACGTAGACAGGTCGTACAGTGTGATCTCCACACCAGGCATTAAGATGGTTATTGTCAACCGTACACATAGAGCTTGGTCCTGTCTCCTACTTCCACAGGAAAAAAAGCAAATAATGAAAATAAACCAAACAGAACAAAACAACCACAACAACCCAGCAAATACAGTGCCTTCTGGGAAGAATAAAAAATCAGAAGAAAATTCAACGGAAAAAGGGCACCCCAGGCCCTAGGTGCCCCTCGGTCTGTTTCAAGGGCACCCCAGGCCATAGGTGCTCCTCGGTCTGTTCTAAGGGCACCCCAGGCCATAGGTGACCCTCGGTCTGTTTCAAGGGCACCCCAGGCCATAGGTGACCCTCAGTCTGTTTCAAGGGCACCCCAGGCCATAGGTGACCCTTGGTCTGTTTCAAGGAGATCAGATCTCCACTGTCTCAGCAGCACTGAAGGTCACAGTGAGGATCTTTGTTAGCAGGTTGTGTCCATATTCTAAGCTCTGTTAGCCGTGCTGACCTCATTGCTTGGATTCTCTTTGGACTACAGGGTCACAGAAGAAGGCACATGCTATAAGAGGCTACATCTTGTCAGCTCAAATTAGAAGTTGAGTGTTGACAATAATGCCTTGGACAGCTTAATTTTCGTATCATAGACACATATGGGTTAGCTTAAATCCCAAAGTTGTCTAGGATTCATGTCAACACAAATGTGATTTCTGTAAAGCAGAAAGGCTAACTGATAAGGATTCTAAGAAACTCATGAAGAAAAAAAGGTACAAAATCCATTTTACAGGTCTGTGTTTAACTCAGTGAAGACACAGAGTAAGGTCTTGGGCTTGATTTCAAGTTAGGTGTTATAATGAAGAAAGACTAAGACTAATTAAAGCCTTGTTTCCTTAATTCCAAGAAGCCCTGGAGGTGCAGTGGTTAAGTGTTCAGCACCAACCGAAATGTCAATGGTTCGAACCAACCAGCTACTCTGTGGGAGAAAGATGTAGCTGTCTGTTCATTAAAGATTTACAGCCTTAGAAACACTGTGGGGCAGTTCTACTCTGTCATATAGGTAGGGTTGCCATGGGTTGAAATTGACTGGACAGCAATAGGTTTTTTTTTTTTTTTGGTTACTTATTTCCACATTCCCCCCAATTGTCTGTCAGTTTGTCTTACTGTGGGGGCTTGCATGTTGCACTGATGCTGGAAGCTATGCCACCAGTATTCGGATACCAGCAGGGTTACCCATGGAGGACAGGTTTCAGCTGAGCTTCCAGACTAAGACACACTAGGAAGAAGGACCCGGCAGTCTGCTTCTGAAAAGCATTAGCCAGTGAAAACCTTATGAATAGCAGTGGAACATTGTCTGATATAGTGCTGGAAAATGAGCCCCCCAGGTTGGAAGACACTCAAAAATGGCTGGGGAAGAGCTGCCTCCTCAAAGTAGAGTTGAACTTAATGACATGGATCCATATGTATGCCTATCCCCAAGAAAGGTGATCCAACCGAATGTGGAAATTATAGAACAATATCATTAATATCCCATGCAAACAAAATTTTGCTGAAGATCATTCAAAAATGGCTGCAGCAGTATATCAACAGGGAACTTCCAGAAATTCAGGCCGGTTTCAGAAGAGGACGTGGAAC
This sequence comes from Elephas maximus indicus, assembly GCF_024166365.1. Classification (NCBI taxonomy): domain Eukaryota; kingdom Metazoa; phylum Chordata; class Mammalia; order Proboscidea; family Elephantidae; genus Elephas; species Elephas maximus. The sequence continues at coordinate 8,250,166 of NC_064820.1, read as the reverse complement.
CAGGGATATCATTGCTGATGTCAGATGGATCCTGGCTGAAAGCAGAGAATACCAGAAGGATGTTTACCTGTGTTTTATTGACTATGCAAAGGCATTCGACTGTGTGGATCATAACAAATTATGGATAACATTGTGAAGAATGGGAAATTCAGAACACTTAATTGTGCTCATGAGGAACCTTTACATAGATCAAGAGACAGGTGTTCGGACAGAACAAGAGGATACCGCAAGGTTTATAGTCAGGAAAGGTGTGCGTCAGGGTTGTATCCTTTCACCACACTTATTCAATCTTTGTGCTGAGCATATAATCCGAGAAGCTGGACTATATGAAGAAGAACGGGAGATCAGGATTGGAGGAAGACTCATTAATGACCTGTGTTATGCAGATGACACAATCTTGCTTGCTGAAAGTGAAGAGGACTTGAAGGACTTACTAATGAAGATCAGAGACCATGGCCTTCAGTTTAGATTGCACCTCAACATAAAGAAAACAAAAATCCTCACAACTGGATCAATAGGAAACATCATGATAAATGGAGAAAAGATTGAAGTTGTCAAGGATTTCATTGGATCCATAATCAACAGCCATGGAAGCAGCAGTCAAGAAATCAAACGACGCATTGCATTGGGTAAATCTGCTGCAGAGGACCTCTTTAAAGTGATGAAATGCAAAGATGTCACCTTGAAGACTAAGGTGCGCCTGATCCAAGCCATAGTATTTTCAACCTCATAATATGCATGTGAAAGCTGGACAATGAATAAGGAAGATCGAAGAAAAATTGATGCCTTTAAATTGTGCTGTTGATGGAGAATATTAAACATACTATGGACTGCCAAAAGAACAAACAAATCTATCTTGGAAGAAGTGCAACCAGAATGCTCCTTAGAAGTGAGGATGGCGGGACTGTGTCTTACATGCTTTGGACATGTTGTCAGAAAGAATCAGTCCCTGGAGAAGGACATCATGCTTGGCAAAGTACAGGGTCAGCAGAAAAGAGGAAGACCCTCAACGAGGTGGACTGACACAGTGGCTGCAACAATGGGCTCAAGCATAACAAAGGTTTTAAGGATGGCTCAGGACCAGGCGGTGTTGCATTCTGTTGTGGATAGGGTCAGAACTGACTCGACACCACTTAACATCAACAACAACAACATTTCCACGTTCCAAGGTTTCTCAATACAAGACTCTATAGGTCTGTGTCATGCTCATGGCCAAGAAGAGAATTGAGGTCATTTTTGGTTTACACCTCTCAGCTTTTTAATTATGTGGAGGAGCTAGAGCAAAACAGTGGGATTGCAGCCAACACTCCATTGTTCCAGTTGGGAATTTTTACCATTACTTGACAGAATAAAGATATCACAAAAACTGTTCCTATGTACATCGAAACTGCCTTTTCACTGCCTGTTCTGAACCTTGACCAAACTACTGAATGACTGATTATGTTTAACTCAGTTGATTGACTGTCATGGCAATTTTGGCACCACGTAGACACAGCCTCAGTGGAAAATGCCAGTCAAATGTGTTCTTAGCATCATGTGGAACAAACAATTGCTTGATTAGTTTTAGGAAAACATTTTTTTTTTTTTCATTTTTCTACCAGTGAATTTGGCATCAGATAGAGAGAGTTAAGCTACAAAAGTCTGAAACGTCTTCAGGAAAGCCCTTCAGCTGGGCCAGTAGCTATCAGAAAACAAAAAAGAATAGTGTCAATTACAGTCTCATTTTGAAACATGAATTCTGAAAGATCTTTGGAATTAAATGCTATCTTTTAAATAAGGCTCATATCATGTCGAAGATGTCTAATAATCTTTGTGAGTTTTCTAGCATTTGTAAAAACAGTAGCACATAAAGCCTTTTGCATCTAAACTGCATGAGGTGGTGTTTAAGCCAGGCCTTGTCCAAGAGACTAAATGACTAGGTAAGAAGTTGATGAAGGAAGCAAAGGCGTCCTGGCAGTCAAGGAATCTGAAAAGTTAGCAAACTTTGTTGTTGACATCAAGTAGGTTCCAAATCATGGCAGCCTCATGTACAATAGAAAGAAATATTGCCCTGTTGTGAGCCACCTTCATGATCCTTGGTATGCCTTGTTGTGACCAATGTATATTTTGATTGCCTTCCAAGCTAAGGGGCTCATCTTCCAGCACTATAAATCTACACACTGATGTCAAGTCGATTCTGACTCACAGCGACCCTATAGGACTGTAAAAATGGCATGGGAGCAGTGTCTGACCTCCTTCAACCGCACAAGAGGGAAAGAGATGCAAGACCAATAGTGCAAAGCTGACTCCCACGAGGTGGAAGCCAAATAAGTCTCCTTTGTGTGCCTCCTTTACTAATTTTGACGCTAACCATCCCTCCCACAGCAGTCTACTTCTCTGCTGGGTTCCATAATTCATTGCAATGGTCACACAGAACTCACAGACCATACTTAACGATTATGCGGTTTATTAGGGAAGTAAGTTCCAATTCGGGCAAATTTTCAGATGTAGATGTTGTTGTTAGGTGTTGCTAGTAGGTTCTAACTCTTAGTGACCCTATGTACAAAAGAACAAAACATTGCCCAGTTCTGGGCCATCCTCACAATTGTTGTTATGCTTGAGTCCATTGTTGCATACACTGTGCCAATCCATCTTGTTGAGGGTCATCAGTTTTTTTGCTGACCCTCTACCAAGCATGATGTCCTTCTCCAGGGACTGACCACTCAAGATAACCTGACCAAAGTACATGAGACAAAGTCTTGCCATCCTTCCTTCTAATGAGCATTCTGACTGTGCATTTTCCGAGATAGATTTGTTTGTTCTTCTGACAGTCCATGGTATATACAATATTCTTTGCCAACACCATAATCCAAAGGTTTCAATTCTTCTTCCATCTTCCTTATTCATTGTCCAGCTTTCATATGCACATGAGGCTGCTGAAAACACCAGGGCTTGAATCAGGCATATGTTAGTCCTTAAAGTGGCATCTTTGTTTTTTAACACTTTAAAGAGATCTTTTACAGCAGATTAGCACAATACAATTCTTCATTGCATTTTTTGACAACTGCTTCCATGGGAGTTGATTGTCCATCCAAGTAAAATGAAATCCTTTACAACTTCAATCTTTTCTCCTTTTATCATGATGTTTCTTATTGGTCCAGTTGTGAGGATATATTTTGTTTATGGCGAAGTGTAATCCAAACCGAAGGCTGTGTTCTTTGGTCTTCATCATTAAGTGGTTCAAGTCCTCTTCACTTTCAGCGAGCAAGGTCGTGTCATCTGCAAATTGCAGGTTGTCAATCAGCCTTCCTCCAATCATATAGTCCAGCTTCTCAGGTTATTTGGTCAGCACACAGATTGAGTAAGTATGGTGAAAGAATACAACCATGAAACACACTTTTCTTGATTTGAAATGATACAGCATCCCCTTGTTCTGTTCGAGAGACTGTTTCTTGTTTTATTTACAGGTTCCTCTTGAGCAAAATTAAGTGTTCTAGGCTTCCCATTCTTGTTAATATTATCTATAACTTTTTATGATCCATACAGTCAAATGAATGCCTTTTCATAGTCAATAAAACACAGGTAAAGATCTTTCTGGTATTCTCTGCTTTCAGCCAAGATCCATCTGACATAGGCGATGGTAACCCTTGTCCCAAGTCCTCTTCTGAATCCAGCTTGAATTTCTGGCAGTTCCCTGTTGATGTACTGCTGCAGCCACTTTTCAATGATCTTTAGTAAAATTTTACTTGTGTGTGATATTAATGATATTGTTCCTATGTTATTTAATATTTTCCCTGTAGAATCCTTCAATACTGCAACTCGAGGCTTGACTATTCAGTTCTTTCAGCTTGAGAAATGCTGAACATGTCCTTCCACAGAAATAGATAGCCAGGCCTTTCTTCCTAGTCTGTTTTAGTTTGGAAACTCCACTGAAAACCATGCATCATGGGTAACCCTGCTGATATGTGAAATACTGGTGGCAAAGCTTCACAGCAACAGGCAAGCAGCTATGATATAACAAACTGACAGATGGGTGGTGGGAAAACAGGACAGAACCCCGCAAATAGTTAGCAACTGGAAATCCAAGAAAAGAGGTCAAAAGACCCAAAGTCAGTAGGTAGATTCATAGGAACTGAGGAATCAGGATAAAGAACGTTAGCATGACAAACACTCAGCACCCTAGCATCCTTCTAAGGCTAAACTCTTGAGGCCATCCTTGCTTATTTGCTTTCTTAACACATACTAAGAAGAAAAAATTTGAAGAAATCTTGTTAATCCTACTTTTAAAATAAAAAAAAACCAAACCCTTTGCTGTCAAGTCAGTTCTGACTCAGCAACCCCATAGTCAGAATTGACTCGATGGCAAAGCGTTTAAAATATGTTTAGAATCCACCTAATTCTCTCCTCCCACACTGCCAGGACCCTGATCTCAGCAGCTGTTGCATCTTGTCTGGATTAGTCTACTGGATTCCTAAAAACCTCAACCAGTTGCCATGAAGTCCATTCTGACTCATGGTGACCCTATGTGTTTCAGAGCAGAACTGTGCTCCATAGGGTTTTCCGACTGCTGTGACCTTTTGGAAGTATATCTCTAGGCCTTTCTTCTGAGGTGCCTCTGGGTGGACTTGACTGTCCAACCTTTTAGTTAGCAGCGGCTGAGTGCATAACCATTTGAACCAGCCATGGACTCCTGCAGTGGCCAGTACATCTACAGAAATTCTTCTCATGGTGAATTCCTACACCTCCTTCAAACCCCACTTTTTCAATGAGAAAATTGCAAACACTGTCCTGTCCCAGCTTTCCTGGCATACCTGTTTCTTACTTCTCTGCAATGCTTATCACTTTTAAGGTGATGTGGTGCTTGCTTATCAAACTCATTGCTGCTGATTTTCTGAGCTCTTCGGAAGAATGCAGACTCACTGAGGGCGGAGCGCTCTCTCTGTTTTATTTATTGGTGTATCCCAAGGGCGGCTGTTCATGGAGGCATTCAGCCACACATTCTATGTCATCCTTCTATGCCTGACTCTCCTTCTTTCTCTGTTGATCTAGGCGAATAGAAGAGACCAATTGTCATGACTTTGATAGCCACTTGCAAGCTTTTGAGACCCCAGTTGAACTGGCAAAAGTTGCTTGACAGGTATATTTACAATGGCAAAAAAAAAAAAAAAAAAAAGAAAGGCTGGCTGGTGAGGCTGCTTATGTACAATCAAAAACCTCATGGGATTTGGTTCCCTGGTTTAGAGGTTTACGGTCGTGATTTCATGGAACATCCTAGTTAATTGGCCTAATAATGTGTTTGGTGCTTCTGTTCTACCTCCTAATTCACTGCATAGAGCCTGGGGTTTAAAAGTTTACAAGTGTCCCTTGGAAACTCTTTGGGGCAGTTCTACTCTGTCCTATAGGGTCGCTATGAGTCAGAATCGACTTGACGGCACTGGGTATCCAAGACACAATGATTACTAGACATTTTTAAGGTATCTGAGTTCTACTCACCCTATGGGGTTACTATGAGTCAGAATTGACAGCAAAGGGGTGTGTATACATATATGTATATGTCCATTAAATACAATTTGTGAGAAGGATAAATACAGGAAAAATATTAAATACCCTCCATTGGACAGACTGGCCATTAAGATTTTCAACAAAAAGTACATATTCAGCCTAAAAATGACATCATTTCTAGTTCCATCTTGTTCCAAATATTCTGACTGGACAAAAAAAAAAATGGTGAGGAGAATCGATAAAGAGACTTGTCAAGAAGCTATTTTATTGGGCTGTTCAGTATATGCAGAAAAACCCTCAGATCAAATTCATGCTAATCTTCACGCACAAAAGTTCACGTGTAAAGGTTATTGGTGATACGCCTGTGAAGAACAGTACGATGAAACTCGTGTATTCAAGAACTTCCATTCTTTATTTCCACCAATTTGAATGACTTTTATCTACTTATGTTGATTTCATGAAGGGAAAAAAAAAAAAATTACTCATTCGGAGCTACGGAAGAAACATTTTAAAAATTCTGACAGGTACAAGCTCTGGATAAAATAGCTGAGCAACACCTTACCACACTCAGAGTGGGTAGCATCTGGGTCAGGCTGATCTGTTTTTCCACATAAGGCCATAGTTTCCAAATTTCTTGATAGAAGAGATTTACATTTTACCCTAATATAATTAGAAAGTCATTGAGCCGAAACATTACATAGGTTGTTTTTTGTTATAATTTCTGCATAATATGGCTCGCATTTTCTGCATAGTAATTAGGATGCATTAAGGATGAATGATTCCTTCGGAGCTTATTCTAGAGATTTTTCTTCCAAATTCATGTCAGGGATCACCCAGGGCAGGGAACAAAGAATGTCACTAAGGAAGACTCCAGAGAAAACCTTCTGAAACGAAAGAATGGTTAGGGACACAAAACGTGGGTATTTAAATTATTCACGCAGAATACTGATGGAGCAGGAACTTACATTTACCCTTTGCTAAAGAAAAATAAAATGAGCCCATGGCTGTACTGAAATGAATACAAGTCTGAACAGAACAAAGGTGTAGTTGGTGTTCACAGACAAGAGAATACTGTCCTAATTTCACTATGAGGGTGGAAGTTAACAGATGATTACTTATTTATTTATTTTTAATTTTATCATGCTTTAGGTGAAACTTTACACCACGTATTAGTTTCTCATTCAAAAGTTGATATACAAACTGTTTAGCGATATTGGTTGCAATCCCCATAACCTGTAAGCACTTTCCCCCCTTTCAACCCGACTTCCCCGTGTCTACTCATCCGGTTTTCCTGTCTCTTCCTGACTTCTTGTCTTTGATTTTGGGCAGGTGTTACCCATTGGTCTCATATACTTGACTGAACTAAGAAATACATCTCTCATTTGTGCTATATATATATATATATATATATATAAACACTAAAATAAGCCCATTTCATGGAATCTGACTCCTACAGGCCTGTCTATCTTTAGCTGAAAGGTGGACTACGGGAGTGGCTTCAGTTCTGACTTATCAAGGCATCCAGTGTCCATAGTCTCAGGGATTCCTCCAGCTACTGTCAGACCAGTAAGTCTGGTCTTTTTTTGTTTTTGTTTTTTAATTTTTGTTTTTCTTTAAGTGAAAGTTTACAAACCAATTCAGTCTCTCATACAAAAACTTATATACACATTGCTATATACTCCTAGTTACTTTCCCCCTAATGAGACAGCACACTCCTTCTCTCTACCTGGTATTCCCCATGTCCATTCAGCCAGAAGCTGTCCCCCTCTGCCTTCTCATCTACCCTCCAGACTGGAGTTGCCTACACAGTGTCATGTGTCTACTTGAGCCAAGAATCTCACTCCTTACCAGTATCATTTTCTATCTTGTAGTCCAGTCACATCCCTGTCTGAAGAGTTGGCTTTGGGAATGGTTCCAGTCTTGGGCTAACAGAACGTCTGGGGACCATGACCTCTGGGGTCCTTCTAGTCTCAGTCAGACCATTAAGTCTGATCTTTTTACCAGAATTTGAGGTCTGTATTCCACTGTTCTCCTGCTCCATCAGGGATTCTCTGTTGTGTTCCCTCTCAGGGTAGTCATCAGTTGCAGCCAGGCACCATCTAGTTCTTCTGATCTCAGGCTGATATACTCTCTAATTTATGCTGCCCTTTCTGTCTCTTGGGCTAATAATTACCTTGTGTCTTTGGTGATCTTCATTCTTCTTTGCTCCACGTGTGTTGAGACCAGTTGATGCATCTTAGATGGCTGCTTGCTGGCATTTAAGACCAAACACCACCCAACAAAATGAGATGCAGAATGTTTTCTTAATAGATTTTATTGTGCCCATTGACCTAGAATGTCCCCTGAAACCATGGGCCCAGATCCCCCACCCTGCTACTCTGGCCTTCAAAGCATTTGGTTTATTCAGGAAACTGCTTTTGGATTAGTCCAGTTGTGCTGACCTCTCCTGTACAGTGTGCTGTCTTTCCCTTCACCTAAAATATTTCTTGTCTACTATCTACTTAGTGAATATCCCCCTTTCCCTCCCTCTCTACCCTCATAAGCATCAAAGAATATATTCTTCTGTGTTTATTTCTTGAATTCTTATAAGAGTGGAGTCATGCAACATTTGTCCTTTTGCAACTAAATAATTTCATTCACCTTAATACCTTCCAGATTCCTCCATGTTATGAAATATTTGTCATACTGTGGAGGCTTGCTTGTTGTTGTGAAGCTGGAAGCTATGCCACCGGTATTCAGATACCAGCAGGGTCACCAATGGAGGGCAGGTTTCAGCTGAGCTTCAGACTAAGACAGACTAGGAAGAAGGACCCAGCAGTCTACTTCTGAAAACCGTTAGCCAGTGAAAACCTTATGAATAGCAGCAGAACATTGTCTGATATAGTGCTGGAAGATGAGCCCCCCAGGTTGGAAGGCACTCAAAAGACAACTGGACAAGAGCTGCCTCCTCAAAGTAGAGTCAACCATAATGACATGGATGGAGTAAAGCCTTCAGGACCTTCATCTGCTGATGTGGCACAACTCAAAATGAGAAGAAACAGCTGCAAAACATCCATTAATATTCGGAATCTGGAATGTATGAAGTATGAATCTAGGAAAATTAGAAATCATCAAAAATGAAATGGAATGCATAAACATCAATATCTTAGGTATTAGTGAGCTGAAATAGACTGGTATCGGCCATTTTGAATCGGACAATCTTTTTTTTTTTTTAATCATATACTCTACTACGCTGGGAATGACAACTCGAAGAGGAATGGTGTTGCATTCATCGTCAAAAAGAACATTTCAAGATCTATCCTGAAGTATAACCCTGTCAGTGATAGGATAATATCCATACACCTACAAGGAAGAACAGTTAATATGACTGCTATTCAAATTTACACACCAACCACTAGGGCCAAAGATGAAGAAATACAAGATTTTTATCAGCTGCTTCATTCTGAAATTGATCAAAAATGCAATCAAGATGCATTGATAATTACTGGCGATTGGAATGTTAAAGCTGGAAACAAAGAAGAAGGATCAGGAGTTGGAAAATATGGCCTTGGTGATAGAAACAATGCTGGAGATCGAATGATAGAATTTTCAAAGACCAACGACTTCTTCATTGCAAATATCTTCTTTCACCAACATAAACGGTGACTATACACATGGACCTCACCAAATGGAACACACGGAAATCAAATTGACTACATCTGTGGAAAGAGGCAATGGAAAAGCTCAATATCATCAGTCAGAACAAGGCCAGGGGCTGACTGTGGAACAGACTATCAATTGCTCCTATGCAAGTTCAAGCTGAAACTGAAGAAAATCAGAACAAGTCCATGAGAGCCAAAATATGACCTTGAGTATATCCCATCTGAATTTAGAGACCATCTGAAGAACAGATTTAATGCATTGAACACTAGTGACAGAAGACCAGACGAGTTGTGGAATGACATCAAAGACATCATAAACAAAGAAAGCAAGAGGTCATTGAAAAGACAGGAAAGGAAGAAAAGACCAAGACGGATGTCAGAAGAGACTCTGAAACTTGCTCTCGAACGCCGAGCAAGTAAAGCTAAAGGAAGAATTGATGAAATAAAAGAACTGAACAGAAGATTTCAAAGGGCCTCTCGAGAAGACAAAAAGTATTGTAATGACATGGGCAAAGAGCTGGAGATGGAAAACCAAAAGGGAAGAACACACTTGGCATTTCTCAGGCTGAAAGAATTGAAGAAAAATTCAAGCCCTGAATTGCACTAGTGAAGGATTCCATGGGGGATAATATTAAACGAAGCAGGAAGCATCAAAAGAAGATGGAAGGAATACACAGAGTCATTATACCAAAAAGAATTAATTGACATTCAACCATTTCAAGAGGTAGCATATGGTCAGGAACCAATGGTATTGAAGGAAGGAGTCCAAGCTGCTCTGAAGGCATTGGCAAAAAACAAAGCTCCAGAAATTGATGGAATATCAATTGAAACGTTTCAACAAACAGATGCAGTGCTGGAGGTGCACACTCATCTATGCCAAGAAATACGGAAGACAGCTTCCTGGCCAACTGACTGGAAGAGACCCATATTTATGCCTAGTCCCAAGAAAGGTGATCCAACTGAATGTGGAAATTATAGAACAATATCATCAATATCGCACGCAAGCAAAATTTTGCTGAAGATCATTCAAAAATGGCTGCAGCAGTATATCGACAGGGAACTGCCAGAAATTCAGGCTGGTTTCAGAACAGGGCATGGAACCAGGGATATCATTACTGATGTCAGAAGGACCCTGGCTGAAAGCAGAGAATACCAGAAGGATGTTTACCTGTGTTTTATTAACTATGCAAAGGCATTCGACTGTGTGGATCATAACAAATTATGGATAACATTGCGAGGAATGGGAAATCCAGAACACTTAATTGTGCTCATGAGGAACCTTTACATAGATCAAGAGGCGGTTGTTCACACACAACAAGGGGATACTGACTGGTTTAAAGTCAGGAAAGGTGTGCGTCAGGGTTGTATTCTTTCACCATACCTATTCAATCTGTATGCTGAGCAAATAATCCGAGAAGCTGGACTATAAGAAAAGGAATGGGGCATCAGAATTGGTGGAAGACTCATTAACAACCTGCTTTATGCAGATAACACAACCTTGCTTGCTGGAAGTGAAGAGGACTTGAAGCATTTACTAATGAAGATCAAAGACCACAACCTTCAGTTTGGATTGCACCTGAACATAAAGAAAACAAAAATCCTCACAATTGGACCAATGAGCAACATCATGATAAATGGAGAAAAGATTGAAGTTGTGCAGGATTTTATTTTACTTGGATCCACAATCAACAGCCATGGAAGCAACAGTCGAGCAATCAAAAGACGCATTGCATTGGGCAAATATGATGCAAAGGACCTCTTTAAAGTGTTGAAGATCAAAGATGCCACCTTGAAGTCTAAGGTGTGCCTGACCCAAGCCATGGTATTTTCAATTGGATCATATGCATGTGAAAGCTGGACAATGAATAAGGAAGACCGAAGAAGAACTGACACCTTTGAATTGTGGTGTTGGCGAAGAATATTGAGTATACCATGGACTGCCAAAAGAACGAACAAATCTGTCTTGGAAGAACTACAACCAGTATGGTCCTTAGAAGCAAGGATGATGAGACTGCATCTTACATACTTTGGACTTGTTTTCAGGAGGGATCAGTTTCTTGAGAAGGACATCATGCTTGGCAGAGTACACGGTCAGTGGAAAAGAGGAAGACCCTCAATGAGGTGGATTGACACAGTGGCTGCAACAATGAGCTCAAGCATAATGACGATTGTAAGGATGGCTCAGGACCAGGCAGTACATCTTTCTGTTGTGCATAGGGTCACTATGAGTTGGAGCAGACTCGATGGCACCTAACAACAACAGCTGCTCCATTGACAGTGTGTGCTGCTACAAGGCAGGGGTCTTTATGAAGAAAGTGAAGAAATGGGTGTGTGATGCAAATTACTGTTTTTATAGGTTTTTTTTTTTTTAATGGGGTACCTGAATTTCAGTAGGAAAAATAGAATTTTTGAAAATTTTTATTGGTTTTACACATATGTACCTCTAGACCCCGGTAAGGACTCTAGGATATAATTACTGGTACTTCATATGTACCACTAAACACTTAGTGTAGGTTTGTGGGAGGAGGTAAGAAAAAAAAAAAAGAATTCCATACTGCCCACCAAAAATTCAGGCTGTTTTGACTAATGTGGAGGTATAATAGGTTCTAAACTCAGGTGGAGTGTGGCCTCCCACTTTGTTCTTCTCTTTCAATAATGCTTTACTTATCCGGGACCACTTTCCCTTCCATATGAAGTTGGTGATTTGTTTCTCCATCTCATTAAAAATGTCTTTGGAATTTGTACCGGAATTGCATTCTACCTATAGATGGCTTTTGGTAGAATAGACGTTTTTACAATGTTAAGTCTTCCTATCCTTGAGCAAGGTATGTTTTTCCACTTCGACTAGACGGCACTGGGTCTGGGTTTAGGTCTCTTGGTTTCTTGCAGAAACGTCTTGTAATTTTCTTTGAAGGTTTTTACATCTCTGGTAAGATTTATTCCTAAGTATTTTATCTTCTTGGAGGCTACTGTAAATGGCATTGATTTGGTGATTTCCTCTTTGATGTTCTTTTTGTTAGTGTAGAAGAATCCAACTGATTTTTGTATGTTTATCTTGTATCCTGATCCTCTGCTGAACTTTTCTATCAGTTTCAGTAGTTTTCTTGAGTATTCTTTAGGTATTTCTGTGTATGAGATCATGTCATCTGCAAATAGAGATACTTTTACTTCTTCCTTACCAATCTGGATGCCCTTTATTTCTTTATCTAGCCTAATTGCTCTAGCTAGGACCTCCAGCACAATGTTGAATAAGAGTGGTGATAAAGGGCACCCTTCTCTGGTTCCCAAACTCAGGGGGAATGTTTTCCGACTCTCTCTGTTTAGGATGATGTTAACTGTTGGCTTTGTATAAATGCCCTTTATTATGTTGATGAATTTTCCTTCTACTCCTGTTTTGCTGAGAGCGTTTATCATGAATGAGTGTTGAATTTTTTCAAATGCCTTTTCTGCATCAGTTGATAAGATCAGGTGGTTCTTACATTTTGTTTTATTTACATGATGGATTACATTGTTTTTCTAATGTTGAACCATCTCTGCGTACCTGGTATGAGTCCCACTTGGTCATGGTGAGTTATTTTTGTGATATGTTGTTGCATTCTATTGGCTAGGATTTTGTTGAGGATTTTTGCCTCTGAGTTCATGAGTATATAGGTCTGTAATTTTGTGTGTGTGTGTGGTGCGTTTACCTGGTTTTGGCGTCAGGGATATGCTGGCTTCAAAGAATGAGTTTGGGAGTATTCCGTCATTTTGTATGCTCTGAAATACCTTTATTAGTAGTGGTGTTAACTCTCCTCTGAAAGTTTGGTAGAACTCTGCAGTGAAGCCTTCCAGGCTAGTGCTTTTTTTTGGGGGGGGGGGGTTTTTTAATTACCTTTTCAATCTCTTCTTGTGTTATGGGTTTTATTTAGTTGTTCTGCTTCTGTGTTAGTTTAGGTAGTGCGTTTCTATCAATTCACCCATTTTTTTCTAGGTTTTCAAATGTGTTAAAGTACTAGTTTTTGTAGTAAACTGATACGATTCTTTTAGTTTCAGTTGAGTCTCTTGAAATATCGCCCGTCTCATTTCTTAGTTGGATCATTTGCTTCCTCTCCTTTTTTTCTTTTGTCATTTTGGCCAATAGTTTATCAATTTTATAATTTTTTTCAAAGAACCAGCTTTTGGTCTTATTAACTCTTTCAATTGTTCTGTTCTCTATTTCTTTTAATTCTACTCTGATTTTTATTATTTGTTTTCTTCTGGTGCCTGAGGCTTTCTTTTGTCGCTCTCTTTCTATTTGATCAAGTTGTAGGGATAATTCTTTGATTTTGGCCCTTTCTTCTTTTTGGACATGTGCATTTATTGATATAAATTGACCTCTGAGCACTGCTTTTGCTGTGTCCTAAAGGTTCTGATAGGAAGTGTTTCCATTCTCATTGAATTCTATGAATTTCTTTATTCCATCCTTAATGGCTTCCATAATCCAGTCTTTTTTGAGCAGGGTGTTGTTCAGTTTCCAAGTGTTTGATTTCTTTTCCCTGCTTTTCCTGTTATTGATTTCCACTTTTATGGCCTTATGGTCAGAGAAGATGCTTTGTAATATTTCAATGTTTTGGATTCTGCTAAGGCTTGCTTTATGACCTAAGATGTGGTCTATTCTAGAGAATGTTCCATGAGCACTAGAAAAGAAAGTATACTTGGCTGTTTTGGGGTGGAGTGTTCTGTATATGTTTCTAAGATCAAGTCGGTTGATTGTGCATTTAGACTTTCCTTGTCTTTTTTGAGCTTCTTTCTGGATATTCTGTCCTTCGCTGAAAACGGTGTGTTGAAGTCTCCTACAATTGTGGAGCTGTCTATCTCACTTTTCAGTGGTGTCAGAGTTTGTTTTATGTATCTTGCAGCCCTGTCATTGGGTGCATAAATATTTAATATGGTTATATCCTCCTGTTATATTGTACCTTTAATCATTATACAGTGCCCTTCCTTATCCTTTGTGGGGGATTTAACTTTAAAACCTCTATCGTTAGAAATTAATATTGCACTCCTGCTCTTTTTTGATTGTTGTTTGCTTGATGAATTTTTTTTTCCATGCTTTGAGTTTTAGTTTGTTTGTGTGTCTAAGTCTAAGGTGTGTCTCTTGTAGACAGCATATAGACGGATCATATTTTTAATCCATTCTGCCACTCTCTGTCTCTTTATTGGTGTATTTAGTCCATTTACATTCAGCGTAATTTTTTTTTATGAGTTTAGTGCTGTCATTTTGATGTCTTTTTTTGTGTGTTGTTGACAGTTTCTTTTTCCTACTTAATTTTTTGTGTTGAGTAGTTTATCTTTATATATATTGCCCTTTCCTCATATTCTTTCTTGTTGATTTTGTTTCTGCTGAGCCTCTATTTTTTTCTTGTATTTTATTTTGACATGTAAGATAGTTTGTCTCCTTTGTGGTTACCTTAATATTTACCCCTATTCTTCCAAGTTTAAACCTAACTTTTATTTCTTTATCACACCTTGTCTTCCTCTCTATATGAAAGATTTTTGACTACATTTCTTAGTCCCTTTTTACTGTTTTAATGTTGTCTTCTTTTACATAATGACATCGCTGTTTCCCTGTTTTGAGTGTTTTTTTTTTTTTTTTTAGTCTTGATTTGTTTTTGTGATTTCCCTGTCTGGGTTGACATCTGATTGCTCTGGCCAGTGTTGTAGTCTTAGGCTGATATCTGATATTATTGTTTTTCTCACCAAAGAACTCCCTTTAGTATTTCTTGTAGTTTTCGTTTGGTTTTTATGATTTCCCTAAACTTCTGTTTATCTGGAAATGTCCTAATTTCACCTTCATATTTGAGAGACATTTTTGCTAGATATATGATTCTTGGCAGGCAATTTTTTTCCTTCAATGCTTTATATAAGTCACCCCACTACCTTCTTGCTGCATGGTTTCTGCTAAGTAGTCTGAACTTATTGACCAATCTTTGTAGGTGAATTTTCATTTATCCCTAGCTGATCATAAAATTCTCTCTTTATCTTTATTCTGGAAAATTCGATTATAATATATCTTGTTGACTTTCAAGATATGCCTTATATAGAGCTCAATGTGCGTCTTCGATAGCTATCTTCTCATCTTTCACAATATCAGGGAAGTTTTCTGCCAACAAACCTTCAACAATTATCTCTGTATTTTCCGTTATTGCTCCCAGTTCTGGTACTCCAAACACTTGTAGGTTACTTCTCTTGATAGAGTCCCACGTGAATCTTAGGGTTTCTTCATTTTTTAAAATTCTTTTACCTGATTTTTCTTCAAATACATTGGTGCCAAGTGCTTTATCTTCAGTCTCACCAATTCTGCCTTCCACTTGCTCAGTTTTGTTCCTCTGACTTCCTATTGAGCTGTCTAATTCTGTTATTTCATTGTTAATCTTCTGAATTTCTGATTACTGTCTCTCTTTTTTTTTTTTATGGATTCTTGCAGCTTATTGAATTTTCCTTTATGTTCTTGAATAACCTTTTTAATTTCTTCAACTGCTTTATCTGTGTGTTCCTCGGCTTTTTCTGCACATTGCCTGATCTCCTTCCTGATCTTGTTCCTGATGTCTTGAAGAGTTCTGTATATTAATCTTTTGTATTCTGCATCCAGTAATTCTAGGCAGGTATCTTCATCCAGAAGATCCCTTGATTCTTTGTTTTGAGAGCTTGTTGAAGTGATCATGATCTGCTTCTTTATGTTATTTGATGTTGACTGTTGTCTTAGAGCAATCTGTAAGCTATTGTATTAGTTTATTTTATGTTTGTTTACTATATCCTAGCTTCTTGCTTTATTTTGTTTTGATATGTCCAAATAGGCTGTTCGAGTGATTTAGCTTGATTATTTTTGCCTTCAAAGCTCTAACATCCTGTCATCAGATGGCTAGAGCTGTTACCATGTATATGAGCCTAGGAGTCTATTCACTTTTCTTGTATGAGGTCAGCTCAGGTGTCCAGGTAGTTGGTCATCAAGTGTGTAGTACAGCCTCTGTCCTACAGCCTTAGAGTGGCAGGGGTGATTGGTGTAGGTACTAGTATCTGGTTGCAGCAGGTGGTCATGCTCTGAACAAGGCAGAGGGCTGACATCCATCCCCCGAGTGTCTGTGAGGAAAGCACATCCCTGTTCCTTAGAGCGCACAGGTGGGCGGGTTCTGCAGATGGACCTTGGGCACCCGATGCTTTTGGTTATAAGGACTGGGAGGTATCAGTTATCTTTGGACCACTGTCACAGGTGGCTGGGTGACCTGAGTAGAGCCACCAGCCCTTAGGCCCCTGACGTAGGTAGGCGAGGGCCCTGATTAATAGTCAAAATGGTGTCAAACTTCAAACACCTACCTGTCCACCACACAAGTGAAACAGTTGCAGTCTGCCAACAAGGGCTTATTCTCCTGATATGCACCCACACATGTCCTTGCAGTGGGGAAATGTATTCAAGGTCCACAGACACTTTATGCATGGGCAGGAGCCGCTTCTCTCCTGAGCTCCCCAGCTTATTGTAGCTGACAGATTATCTTTTCCCCCAATGGTGAATTCATTCCTTCTCCAAGGCCAGAAGAATGGCTCAGGACATGCAACAGAACCTATCTCAGGCCCAGGAAAATCAGCAGCCACTGAAGCTGACTTGGGGGCATGGGGGGCACAGTAAAATACATGCAAGTACTTAGGTTTTGCCGAGAGCACCATTATCCTCTGGTTCTGGAGGTGTGAGTAGGCTGTGCAGCTGGCCGTTTCTCCCTGAGGAAACTGCGGCCAAACAGTACCACTAGCCCACCACAGCCTGAGGGTTCCTGGTGATTCAGGTATGGCAACTCCTCTCCACTTCTGACCCATCGCTCCCTTCCCCTTTCACTTAGTCCATTTTCTAACTTTGCCTTTGATGTTCGGGGCTTCTAGCTTTTCACAAATGTAATTGTTTCACTTGTTTTTTTGGGAGGGTCTTTGTTGTAAGAGGGTTTGCTGGAAGCATCTGACTACTCTGCCATCTTGACCCTGCCTCCCCGGTCTTTTTTTTTTTTTTTGAGTTAGAATTTTGTTCTACATTTTTCTTCTGCTCTGTTCAGAACCCCCTGTTGTGATCCCTTCCAGAAAGGTCAGTAGTGGTGGCTGGGCACCATTTAGTTCTGCCTGGCTCAGGCTGGTGGAGACTGTGGTTTATGTGTCCATTAGTCCTTTAGACTAATATTTTCCTTGTGTCTTTTTTTTTTTTTTTTATTCTCCTTTGCTCCAGACAGAATGGGACCAATAGACCTATCTCAGGTGGTGGCTCACAAGCTTTTAAGACCCTACATGATATTCACCAAAGTAGGATGTGGAATATCTTCCTTATGAAATACTTTATGCCAATTGACCTACATGTCCCCTGAGACTATGGTCCCCAGCCCTCAGCCCCAGTAACTTCATCTCTCAAGGTGTTTGTATATGTCTAGGAATCTTCTATGACTTTGCCTTGGTTGAGCTGAACTGACTTCTTCTATGTTGTGTGTTGTCTTTCCTTTTCACCAAAGTTAACAATTTTTTACAATCTAGTTAGTGATTTCCTGTTCCCACCCCTACTCTCCCTTGTACCATCAAATATTTTGTTCCAATATAATTTGTCATTACTATCACAAGCACGTGAAATTTTGCTGAATATAATTCAAAAATGGTTGCAGTAGCACATTGGCAGATAACTGCCAGAAATCCAAGCCAGATTCAGAAGAGGACACAGAACTAGGGATATCTTTGCTGATGCCAAATGGATCTTAACTGATAGTATATTGTTCTCTAGACTCTAGTCTAGAGTGCTGCAATAATGCTTAAACAATAATGCCTTAATGATAATGCTTACAGCCCCTGGAGCTTAAATGTGGACTTTAAGGGTGAATGCAGAATGCTGAAAATAGCTACCTAGAGATACTAGAGCCATATGCCAGCAGGGACACTTCTCAAAGGGCTGTGACTCTGGAGTTGATATTTCTAATATTATTTTTGACATTAGGTCTGGAGGTAGAGAACAACCATAGAATATAGGCTGTTGATACATGGAGATTATTGTATTGTCTGTATTTTTCTGTTGTTTTTAGGTGCTATTGAGTTGGTTCCAACTCATAGCAACCCTGTGTATAACAGAACAAAAAAAGTCCCTGGTCCTGCGCTATCCTCACCATCATTACTATGTTTAAGTCCATTTGTTGCAGTCGCTGTGTCAATTCATCTTGTTGAGGGTCTTGCTCTTTTTTGCTGACTCTCTACTTTACCAAGCATGATGTCCTTCTCCAAGGACTGGTCCCTTCTGATAACATGTCCAAAGCATGTAAGACACAATCTCACCATCCTTGCTTCTAAAGATCATTCTCACTGTGCTTCTTACAAGACAGATTTATTCTTCTAGCAGTCTGTGTATCAATATTCTTTGCCAACAAATTCAACATTTCAGATGCATCAATTGGTATATGGAGAGTATTGCATTCTCTGTACTTTTCTATATACATAAACCAAAAAAATACAAACCCGTTGCCATCAAGTTTATCCTGACTCATAACAACCCTATAGGACAGAGCAGTATTGCCTTATAGGGTTTCCAAGGAGAACCTGGTGGATTCGAACTGCCAACCTCTTTGTTAGTAGCTGTAGCACTTAACCACTACACCACCAGGGTTTCCTATAAACATTGCAAAACACTCTTGTTGTTTTGCTTACTCATCTAATTTATAATGGGAACAATGGATCCAGTTATTGAAGGAACTCGCGGCCTACTCTGGAGGCAAAATATTCATGTTTAGAGTGGAAACATTTAATATTCATGTTTAGAGTGGAAACATTTAGGAATTACTTGTACAACTACATTTCTGTGAACCATTTGTTAGGCGGTATCATTCTCACCTGCAGGCAAATTACCATCCTCCAAAATAATATTTCTCACTTCAGATTGTCTCCCATACTTTTCCTAGGTGGGTGGCAAGTATTTTTAGATTAAATAGGAAAAGACATTTTCTTTTTGTTTTCACTCAAACAGCAGAATAATACATTTTAGAAATAACCAATTATTGCAATATCGTGGTTATTTTCATCATCTGTGTTGACGGGGCTGCTTCATAGTCATTTGAAATGACAAAAACTGTCTTCAAAATACCATTTGATGTATTTCAGTGTTTTTCCACCAGTGCACCTAACAACATCTATTTAACTTTTTAATTGTATTTATTTATTTTATAATTAAACAATGTGATTTTAGAAATTGGGTTTAACCTTTAATTGCTTGGGATGAAATATCGCAACTCCAATTACTGCATGTCAAGCTTCTGTTTATTTTTGTTTTTCTTCTTTTCATCTTTTCTTAGACAGGGGGCCCATTTTCAATTACAGTCTGTTTTCTTCTTATCTCTCTCTTATTTATTGCAGCAAGAATATTTTTTAATGCTTCCACTTCGTTATAATTGCCTTTTGTCACTGGAGCCTCAGAAGTAAATGTTGAAGTTCTGTGCTTTTTTTGCTATTTAATGTTGATAGAAAGTAGTGCCCGATGACATTCACACTGATGAATTTGTCACATATTACACAAAAGTCTTGACAAAAATTTGTCGCAAATCCAAATTCTGTCTGTTGAACATGGACATATGTGGTATTTGAAGAAGGACACTGTGAGTTGGTTATTTTCACAAAATGTCCTCTCATGCTGTCCCTGCCCCCCTCCTTCCCTGTGGACTTAAACACCGCAGCTTCCCACAACTTCCATGGTAGTGCAGGAATTACTTACAAAATGATGTCTAATCCCTCCTTCTAACTTGTAGGATAGGTCCTGAACTGTCTGAGATAGATGACAGGGGCCCATGTAGGATTCTGGAATATCTAATAATAATAATAACCCTCCTCACTGTTTTGATCATCTTGGGCTTTTATAGAGTTGGGCTCAATGAAAAAATAGAAAGAAAATCAAGGAGCAATGATGTATGTCATTTATGGTCTGGAAGCTGATGGGTGAGAGTTGTCACAGTAGAACACAGATTCCAGATGTGAGGTCTGATGATGCTTAGCTAAGTTATAAGGAAATCTGAGTTTACATCATGTGGGAAACAGAAGAAAACCAAGTCAGGTGATATTCTCGAGAAAATTTAGGCATGCACACCCGGGTGACTTCAGATAAATCTTCTTTTTATATAGTGAGTCTTGCAAGACTAGTTACCAAAGTGTAAAATATCAGGCTGGCTTCAGGATGCAATGTGCAATACATTTTACTTGGATCCACAATCAACACCCATGGAAACCGCAGTCAATATCTCAGACAACATATTGTATTTGTCAAATCTGTTGCAAAATATCTCTTTAAAGTATTAAAAAGCAAAGATAGTGCTTTGAGGACTAAAGTGTGACTGGCCCAATCCATGATATTTTCAAATGCCTCCTATGCATGTGAAAGCAGGGCAATGAATAAGTAATACCAAAGAAAAATTGATGCCCTTGAATTATGGTGTTGGTGAAGAGTATTGCATAGACCATGGACTGCCGGAAGAATGAAGAAACCTCTCTTGGAAAAAGTACAGCCAGAATGCTCCTTAGAAGCAAGGATGGCAAGGCTTCATCTCATGTACTTTGGACATGTTATCAGGAGAAACCAGCCCTGGAGGAGGACATCATCCTTGGTAAAGTAGAGGGTCAGCGAAATGAGAAAGGCCTTCAATGAACTAGATTGACACAGTGGCTGCAAAAAATGGGCTCAAACGTAGCAAAGATTGTGAGGATTATGCAGGACCAGGCGGTTTTTCATTCTGTTGTGCATAGGGTCATTATGAGTCTGAAATGACAACACGTAGGAACGACAATGACAACAAAGGTGTTCACATGTTTCTCATTGTTTTTCTTTCTTTCCCATAAACCATTCTGCAGTCCAATGGCTTTCCATTTCATAATCTGAAGATTTTTCTTGAGCTTATTACTAGAACTGAGCTCTTTAACCATCTATTTATCTTTTTTTATCCACTTTCATTGAGTGAATTGATTTTTACAAAGTAAGTGTTTGACAATATTGTGAGCAAAACTTTGGTTTAGAAAAATCTGCATTCACCTAGGTGTAAAGTGATTGGTTACTTCCAATCACAAGTTAAAATATATATATATATCTACAGGAGATCCAATGTTGTTAAATTATCAGTCTTCCCCAAATTGATCTAGAGATTCACAAAGCAGCATCAAAATCCTGGCAGGCTTTTGTACAAATTCGCAAATTGATTCTAAAATTCATATGAAATTGAAAAGTGGTTGGAATAGCCAAAACTGCTTTGAAAAAGAACAAACCTGTAGGAAATGCACTACCTAATTCCAAGACTTACAATAAAACACAAAGACCAAGACTGTATGGCATAAGAACAGACAGGTACATCACTCCCCCATGTGTCTGACAGTTTGTTGTACTGTGGCGGCTTGTATGTTGCTGTGATGCTGGAAACTATGCTACTGGTGTTCAAGTACCAGCACGGTCATGCACGGTACACAGGTTTCAGCTGAGCTTCCGACTAAGATGGACTAGGAAGAAGGTCCTGCCAGTCTACATCTGAAAAGACTTTGCCAGTGAAAACCTTATGAATAGCAGCGGAACATTGTCTGACATAGTGCCAGAAGATGAGCCCCTCAGGTTGGAAGGTGCTCAAAAGACAACAGGGGAAGAATTGCCTCCTCGAAGTAGAGCCCACCTTAATGACATGGATGGAGTCGAGCTTTCGGGACCTTCGTTTGCTGATATGGCATGACACAGAATAAGGAGAAACAGCTGCAAACATCCATTAATAATCTGAACTTGGAATGTATGAAGTATGAATCTAGGAAAATTGGAAGTCTTCAAAAATGAAATAGAACACATAAACATTGATATCCTAGGCATTAGTGAGCTGAAATGGACTGGTATTGGCCATTTTTAATCCAACAATCATATGGTCTACTATGGAGGAATGACAATTTGAAGAGGAATGGCATTGCATTCATGGTCAAAAAGAACATTTCAAGATCTGTCCTGAAATACTATGCTGTCTCTTAAAGGAATATATCCATACGCTATAAGGAAGACCAGTTAATACAATTATTAATCAAATTTATGCACCAATCACTAAGGCCAAAGATGAAGAAACTGAAAAATTTTACCAACTTCTGCAGTCTGAAATTGATCAAACATGCAATTTAGGGTGCCTTGATAATTACTGGAGATTGGAATGCAAAAGTTAGACACGAAGAAGGATCGGTAGTCGGAAAATATGGCCTTGGTGATAGAAACGATGCCAGAGATTGTATGACAGAATTTTGCAAGACCAATGACTTCCTCACTGCAAATACCTTTTTTCATCAACATAAACGGTGACTATACACTTGGACGAAACCCTGGTAGTGTGGTGGTTAAATGCTGCAGCTGCTAACCAAAGGGTCGGCAGTTCAAATCCGCCAGGCGCTCCTTGGAAACTCTATGGGGCAGTTCTACTCTGGCCTATAGGGTCGCTATGAGTCACAATCGACTCAACGGCACTGGGTTTTTTTTGGTTATTCACTTGGACCTCACTAGATGGAATACATAGGAATCAAATCTACTACACGATTTCCAGTATTGTGTGATTGTCCACCATTTTGTCATTTGATGTGATTTTCGTATGTGTCATAAATCCTACGTCTGTGATGTTAATGAGATGGGATTAGTGGCAGTTATGTTAATGAGGCAGGACTCAATCTGCAAGGTTAAGTTTTGTCTAAAGCCAATCTCTTTTGTGATGTAAAAGAAAGAAACAAACAGAGAGACTGGAGACCTCGTATCACCATGAAACAAGAATCAGGACAATATCAAGTCCTTCGGTTTGACACCCAGCCCTGAGAAGCTCCTTGACTGGGGAAAGATTGATGATAAGGACCGTCCTCCAGAGCGGACAGAGAGGGAAAGCTTTACCCTGGAGCCGATGCCCTCAGTTTGGACTTGTAGCCCACTAGACCGTGAGAAAATAAATTTCTCTTTGTTAAAGCCATTCACTTGTGGTATTTCTGTTATAGCAGCTGTAGAAAACTAAGAAATACAGTTAATTGATTTTGGAAAATGGAATCAAGGTAACATAATTGAGAAAATACAATCTTTGCAGAAACTGGTGAAGTAATTGGATATCCATATGCAATAAAATGGACCTCAGTCCTTATGTCACATACTGTACAAAAATTAACTCAAAATACAAAATTAACTTTTACATTTAATTAAACATAAAATACAAATTTATAAAAATTCTAGAAGAAAACAGAGGAGAAAATCTTCATGACTGTTTTTAGAAAGAGATATCTTACATATAACACACAAAACCTAAAATATAAAAGAGAACAAAGGTAAGTTGTACTCCACCCCAATTAAAACTTTTTATTTTCAAAAGAAGTTCTTAAGGAAATGAACAGGTAAGCTACAGACTGGGAGAAAATAGTTTTAAAACATATATCTGATGAGTCCTCTGTGCCCAGACCATCTAAGGACATTTAATAACTTACCAGCAAGATTATAACAACCTAATTAAATAATAATAAAAAAATGAACGCTCAACCCACCAAAGAAGATATACAAATGACAAAATAAGTATATAAGATGTTGAAAATTATTAGTCACTGGGGAGATGCAATTTACAAACATGATGAGATAAACATATTTAACATTAAAAAACCCACAGCTGCCTTTATATATAAACGTATATAACATTGGTTGCCTTTGAAAAGGGTGCCAATACTAAGTGCTGACAAGGATACAGAGTAAATGAACTTTTCACACGTTGCTGAAGGGAAGATAAAATGGTACAATGACTTTGGAAAAGAGTTTGGTGGATTCTTAAAAAACTTAAACATAATGCTACTCTACACCCTAACGTTTCTACTCGTAAGTGGTATTTACATAAGAGGAAAACAGAAAAACATATGTCCAGACAAAAATCTGAGCAGAAATATTTACAGTGGCTCTTTAAACACCATCAAAACCCAGAAATAGTCCAAATGTCCTTCATCTGATGAAAGTATGACTAGATTGTGGCGTGTCCACACAATGAAATACTACCTAGCAAAGAAAAGGATCGAACTATGGACGTACTCAATAGTACTGATGGGTCTCAAAAGTATTATGCTAAGCTAAAGAAGCCTTATACAAAAGGACAACGAAGACTACATACTATATGGTCTTACTTAGATGGAATTCTATAAATATTAACACTATTTTTTATAGTGGTAGAAAATAGAGCAGCGACAGCCAGGGGTTGGCGATAGAGAAGGGGAATAAATACAAGGAAAATTTTTGGACCCATGAAAACATTCTGTATCATGTCTGTAGTAGTGGCAAAACAACCATACATATTTGTCGAACTCACTGCGTTTCCCCTCTAAAATTGGTAACTTCTATTGTATCTAAATCATACCATAATAGAGCTGTTTTAAAACAATGGTAGGTTGAGAATTGGCTTGCCACCTTGCAAGAAAGTTTTCTTTTCTATGCAGAAATGGGAGGGAAGACATTTTATTTTTGCATATTTACCAATTTATCCTACATATATTCTTTTATAGAAATAAATAAATAAAAGAAGAATTTGGAAAAAAAAGGGGAGATCAAGAAAATACAAAATTGTATTTCATGGAAGTGTTTAAAACTTGCTCATAGTATCACTGTGGGTGTACTTGTTGCTTGGAAATTGGGATCAAGCATGTCCCCTCAGCAAATCCTCCCTTACAGTTCCCTTAATACAGAGGTAAAACTCCAGTCAAAATGAAAAGGACCTCTTACTTCCCAAACTTATGAGAAATTTCAGAGTTAATTATTCGTTGAGCTCTTGGTTCATATGTGAGTTATAAAATGAGGTCCTACAAGTTAAGGAAGGCTTTTTTTTTTTTTTTTTCCACCTATACTACTTGAAATTGGTAAATAAAAGTTGATTTTTGTCACTGAAGCTGTTTAGGTCTTTTTTTTTTTTTGACATTTATATTATTTTGTTCAATTTCTTACCTGGGAAGCCTACTGTCTACAGAATTTTGCTATATTTAGCCTTAATCTTCAGAACTTTTGGATAATATTTTTCATTTGAAGCTAGTTTTAAGGAGATAAAGTGATTCTCATGCTAGCTTTAAATGATGACTTAGTATTTCGTAATAGAGATTCAATGCCTGCCCTACAAAGCCAACAGACAAGCTACTTCATAGAATGTGAAGAGCTTAGCAAATTCGCGCAACACGAGCCAACAATAAAGTGATGAAGTAACAACTATGACTAGTTGTTACATTGTGATTTGTACAGAGCCTGAGAAAAACCAAAGGCCCACTTCTAACCAATACTTATGATATACTTTGCTATCATTGTTAATACTAACTACAGCTCTTTTTGCTTGTTCTATTAACTTTCTAATTAACCTTCTGTATTATCTGTTCTGTCTAATTTGCTCACAATCCCAGAAAAACAAAACCAAAAACAAAGAATATGCTAATTAGGGTTCCACTTTTCTGAAATGACTGTTTAGAACTATAGGGCAGAGCAAACATCGGGTTCTCAAAACCACTAGTTTCTTGGTATAATGCAGGAGAACATTAATATTCTGGTAGTCTGCTATCGCCCTAACACATCAGTAGGATGAGTTACTCCAAGTAAAGTTTATATCATACGCTCATTGTGATCATACACAGCATTCGCTAAAACAGTGCTCTGTGCCAGCTCTGATCCTGTCTCTGGTTGCGTTAAAGGTGCCTGAAGAACTGACAACAGTCGATGTCCCAGTAAATGCTTGTTTTCTCCTCAATGGCAACATTTTAGTGATAATATCTGCTTCCAACCCCAAAGGCTGTCAGATTTTAAATGCTCTAGAAACAAACAACGACAAACCAAACACAAACCAAGCAGAGACAAAAACAAGTATATTTTTTCAATGCCTTGTAGTCCTGTTTGAGCAAGGGACATAACTGATGCCTAGGAAGTGTGTAACGTGCAGTCTGAATCTTTACACTCATGTTGATGTACTAACTTCAACAACTCATGGCGTGTTTCTTTTTCATACACTTTTACCACGGGATTGAAATAACATTAAAAATTGAATATTTCTGCTCTCTGAAATGATATAAATATAGTTAGGGCAGGAGAAAGCAAGTAGCTGGAAGCTTGAATGCAGAGGAGACACCATTTTGGCAAGAAGACAGAGCCACTGTGGCCCTGGAGTGGTAAACGCAGAACGCCCATCAATCAGTGAGAGAAGACCTGAGTGACAGCCCTGCCAACAGCAGTGCTCCTTCTGAAGGTCATCGGCAAGAGCATATTCTAGAAAGGAATAACCTGCTTGCACCCTAATGTAACATAAAAGTGTTTTGCCTGAAATGGCATACCATAAAAATCATTTCTAATTATTTTAAGTAGTATTTAGATCAATTCATTTTAATCTCATTATCTTTCATGTTCATGTCTGAATTAGATTACCTTCGTGTTTGTTTAAGCTCTTTTGCTTTTTAAAATGTCTCTTTCAAAGACGAATTGAGCATGTTTAAAATAATCAATGGCTTCTGGGGGCTCAACAGCTGCAAATGCTGGACTCACAGAAACAAGGACTCCCAGCTCCCTCCTTCAGGAACTCTCTCCCCTAGGTTGTGAGCGAAGAGGGTGATGAGACTTACTCAGGAGCCTGTGCTCTGTGGCCACAAAACCCACAAGTTCATGCAAAAATCGCCTGTGTTAAAGGTAAACCAAACCCATTGCTGTGGAGTAGATTCCAACTCACAGCAACCTTATAAGACAAAGTAGAACTGCCCCATACGATTCCCAAGGCTATAATCCTCGTGGACGCAGACTGCCACATCTTCCTCCAGCGGAGGAGGTAGTTAGGGTAACAGGTGAGCACTTAACCATTGAGCTGCCAGGGCTCCTATTGCCTTAAAGGTAGCCTTGTCTTTTAAAAAATGGCTAGTGACTTCTGAGAGTATAATCCTAAAAGTCTTTTAATTCTGGAATAATTTGTCGTTGTTGTTGTTAGGTGCCCTCAAGTCAGTTCTGACTCATAGGCATCCTTTTAAACCTACAACTTCACCCTCAGAGTGTTTTCATTTCCTCCGCAGGCACATGAAACATATAATTAAAATATAAATGGAGGGGATTTGAAGGTATAACACGGAAGTAAAACTTAAAGGAATAAGGAATTTTCAGGAAAACCTTCTTACATCTATTTTCCCTGTTATTTTACATTTTAAAAATTAACTTAAAAATTAAGCACACTTTCAAGTTACAGCTGAACGTAAAGTGGATTTCTATTATTAGGTCATCATATATTAACACAAAGAAAATGCTGTTTTTAGTATCTTGTTTTCCTTTTAATGGATTTCATTGTGAATACAACGGGTGGATCAGTATTAACAGTTACAAAACCGTTGAATGGTACTGAAAAAAATTGAATTGTCAAATTTTATATTCAAAGTTTGGCTATAGTCTACACTTTTTGCAAGGAAAGTACTATAGGAGAAAATGTCGCTAGAACTTTATGCTGTTATAGAAACTTTTTTCTTATATTGCCAAAAGCGGGTTCTGGATTCTGTCTCAATATATATGGTAATTTACTTTAAAAAAATCAGAAGAGCTAGGTGGTGCCCAGCTACCACCAACAACCGCCCTGACAATGTTCAAAACAGAGTACTCAGTAGAGCAGGAGGAAAACGCAGAACAGAATTCAAATTCACATAAAAAGACCAGACTTACTGATCTGACAGAGACTGGAGGAACCCCTGAAACTATGGCCCCCGGATGCTCTGGGAACCCAGAACTGAACCCATCCCCAAAGCCTACTTTTCAGACAAAAATTAGACAGGCCTATAAAACAAAAAATAACACACATGAGGAACGTGCTTCTAAGTTCAATCAAATGTAGGAGACCAACTGGCCAGCTCCTGTCCAAAAGCAGGATGAGAAGGCAGGAAGGGGCAGGAGCTGGATGAATGCACACAGGGAACCCAGGGTGGAAAGGGAAAGTGTGTTATCACATTGCAGGGATTACAACCAATGTCACAAAATAATACGTGCATAAATTTTTGATTGAGAAATTAATTTGAGCTGCAAACTTCACCTAAAGCACAATTTAAAAAAAAAATCATCCACTGAAAACCCTGTGGGGCACAGTACTACTCTGACACACATGGAGTCACCAGGAGTCAGAGCTGACTAGAGAACAATGATTTTCATTTTTCTTTCTTTTTATCTAGATGAGCTTTTTTTTTTTTTTCTTTGCAAATCCGTTTGAGAATCTGATAGGAGCTAACACCTCTCCACCTGGGGCAATAATTACCCTCCATCTCGGCACCACCTAGTTCACACCTTTCCTGGGGACAGTGTACTGAAACACTCGGTCCCACAGCTTCCCCAGCAGTGGGCTGCTGACTTCGCAGAGCTGAGTTCTTCCCAGAAATTGTCCTTGGCTGAGGGAGCCTTCTCGCCTGAGGTTACATGCCCTCCAAAGGGTCCCTGCATCCTGGAGTGCAAAGCCCAGCTCCTTTGTCTCAATTGGCAACAACTCTGAAGGGCAGCCAAGCTCAAGGGGTCTCATGGGCTTGCCTGTGGCCACTCCATGATGCCTCGCATCCAGCTCCTCTCCCTCCCCACCCTGAATCCTTATCCTTTGCTGTGGTTCCTGAGACCATTCTCAATAAAACTCTTGCACTCAAATGGCAGTTGGCACAACCGACCTACAATGATGTTGGGCTTTCTGGAAATTCTGAATTCCAGAGACCACATGGTCAGTGAAAAAGAGGAAGACCCTCAAGAAGACAGATTGACACAGTGGCTGTAAAAATGGACTCAAACAGCAACAATCTTGTGGATGGCACAGGACCAGGCAGTGTTTCATTCTGTTGTACATAGGGTCCTCTGAGTTGGAACTGACTCGAGGGCACCTAACAACAATGAAAGCAACAGCATATGGTGTAAAAAACGCAGGCACGTGTACCTGTTACGGACAGGTGTACTTTGTGCAAAACATACTTCCACAAATTCTCTCCCTACAGTAATCGAATTAAAGTCCTCTTCTTGAGCTCTACAAATGGCAGCTGTGTTCTCTGGAGCAAGCCTGCAGGGGTGGGGTCTGCCTGGCTCAGAACTACTAGTGGGTACAGGACTGCCCAGGGCTGTGTTCGTGGACAACAAAGCTGGGGAGGGTGGCCTTGCAAGGGTCTGGCACTAGTCCCTGGCCAGACTTCAGGGCCTGATGTCATTCCCCAAGTTTGCAGATGGGAGCTGGGGTTCTATGAATAGTCCCTGAAAATAAGGCAGAATTGTGCCCTGTCCACAGCCCTTCACATTACTTGAATTAGATCTCTCCTGAATAAAAAAGACAAACACACCTGCAAGGGCCTGAGTCCCAAGAGCAGGGATCGGGCGTGCTTGAAGACAAGAGGCTCACTTCTAAAGCCCAGGGCCACAGCTGGGATCTCTGATACCCAGAAAGCAGCGTTCCCCCTTTTAGGCCAATAGCATTGTGTTCATGTGTCCTGAGACACGAAGTGGCAGGTCCTTCCTTTGTCATCATCTTTTCCTCTCTGTCTTGCCCTTTGCAACTTGCTTAGATGGCCAGCTTATATATGGTTCATGTCCCCTACTTATAATAAATGTCCCTGGGTAGTGCAAAAGGTTAACACGCTCGACTGCTAACCAAAAGTTGGAGGTTCTACTTCACCCAGTCCACTTCCCAAGAAAAGCCTGGAAATCTACTCCCAAAAAATCAGCCACTGAAAATCCTATGGAGCACAGTTCTACTGTGAAAGGCATGGGGTCACCATGGGTCAGGTTCCACTCAAGGGCAACTGGTTACTATGATAACTACACAGCCCGTGAGTGTCCATCTGGGTGAACTATCAGAATGCAGTATGAGGAAAAGTGAGGTACCACTCGTTATGACGTTTCTTTAAAACTCTTTCTACAATGTCTATGTTCATGCTGTCTTAGGGAAAACTTAAGAGGTTAGCAGATTGTCTTTCATTTTAGTTTCCCTCATAACATTTGCACCTGCTTCCTTCTTATTTCTTTAAAGTATGCAATTTCTTTTTAAATATGAAGCTCACTTTTTGGCTTATGTTCTTAAAGGTAAGCGGTATAGATCACCTGCCAAACCTTCAAGGAAAGGCATTTTTCTGTCTACAATTGCATATTTTATATTTTTGGCCTCTTTAAAAAAAAAAAAAATCAACCTTCCCAGGAAAATCACTTTGTGTATAGTAATTTGATGTTATACAACCATTCAGTGGCATAAGACTTCTAGAATCAGATCAATTTAGGGAATGTCTCTGATTTTCAGTGAAAAGAGAAAACTTCAATTCCAGCATTGTTCATACAGTGGGTAGAGGAATAGAGGCGGCAGAGCAAGGAGCGCAAACCCTGAGCATACCCAGTCCAAATGTTTATTCAGGACACTTGTCAACTCTATGAGGATGATGGTGGTCCCCAGTGCCATCAGGGCAAGGGCAGCCTGTTATCACTGTGCTCATCTCCCCTCAGCCAGTCACTGCTACAGGTTATGACTTTCTGAGGTGAGTAAATGTTGGGTTTTGCCTCAAGCTGGTCATTAAGTGTTGCTAATGATAGCTTTCCTGAGGAAATCAAAAATAACAGGATGTGATTTCATATAAACGCACTGTGTCAGAAGCTGTCCGCCCGCAGATGTCATTGTTGAGATGGGATAAGTGGTATTGCACAGAAAGTAATGCCTGATTTTCAAACAGAGTAGACAAGGACACGGATGCCTGAACAAATCCTTCCCACTGCCATTCCTGATCTGTGGCACATCAGGGAAGAAGGGAAGAAGACAGGCACGCCAGGCTCCGGACTGTGGCTGGCGCCGCGTGATTGAGCTATATTGCTTCCCTCCTATTTGCCCAGGCCGCACACTTCAGGATAAAGAGATCTTCCATTCAGAACTCAGCTCCCTTGTGTGGAATCTCAGATTCAATCAGCAAACAGGAAAAAATGAGAAAATGAAGACTATGAGGGGATTAATGGTGTTTTAAAGCAAATCACTCTGGAACTTTGGCTGACAGCTCTTGCTTCAGAGTAGAAACTCACAGAAGTTTTTTTTTAAAAGTGGCACGGAAAAAAATAAATCCCAGATACTACTGCCTTAAGATTTTATTATAGCTATCACTTTTCATGAGATCTCGATGTGTGGCTCAGAAAACAAGAAGATGTCCATGAGCACTGAAAGATAGAAAGTTCAGGAAAGGGGAAGCGAGAGCTTTAGTGGCGGCCCTACATTTATCTTTCTAGGTAAGGCGAGACGTACAAGGCAAAGAGGTCTCTATCTCTCACCAGAATCCCAGTGACGTGCTTTGACCGTACACATGCACACATGCTATTACCATATCGGCGTCCTTAGCCAAGCAGTAGAGCCTCTCTGAGTCTCAGTTCCCCCATTTATCAAATTTATAATATTCAGATAATAAGATTCCCTTGTGAAGGTTATGGTGACCCCGCATGGGTCAGAGCAAAACTGTGCTCTGTAGGGTTTTCAGTGGCTGATTATTTGTAAGGAGATCACCGGGCTTTTCTTCTGAGGCACCCCACACTTGGGGTTGCCATGATTCGGAATCAACTCAATAGTTTGTGAAGATGAAATTCATTCATCATGTGAAAGAATCCACTCAAGTGCCCAGCACATTCTAAGCCACTCAGTAAATGTTATTTAAATATTAATAAGTATACTCCAGTTTTGTACAAGTATTAAAATATTAATGCTGAATTTGTTCATTCATTCATTCCAAACCTTTAATTGGTGCCTATGTGTTTTATGGCCTGGGCTTATGAAAATTTTGCATCGTTTGATTTAAGACAGTTGTTTCTAAGTAAAAATCAAGGGACTCCCCTCCACAGCCTGTCCATGTCTTCACAGGCTGAGTGGGTCTTAGCAGCACGTTCTGGGTCATCCTCTGCCAGTGTGTCTGGGCCTAGTGCACTCTGAGCAACAGCAGTGGTCTCACAGCTCACAGCTGGCCCGCAGTGCACAACACAGTCCTGTAGGGAGTGTTTTCTGTTTCTCCATAATCCTCTCTTGTTTTATTTATTTATCCATCTTTAAAACAGGAAAAGGGTCATTGGTGACTCAGTGGTAGAATTCTCCCCTTCCGTGTGGGGGCCAGGCTCCATTCCCAGCCAATGCCCCTCAAGCACAGCCGCTACCACCTGTCAGCGGAGGTTGGCGTGTTGCTATGATGCCGAACAGGTTTCAGCAGAGCTCCCACACTGAGATGGACTAGTAAGGAAGACCTGGAAGCCTACCGTCAGTAAACCTGCCAGTGAGAACCCTGTAGATCACAGCAGCCTAATCCATTGCTGACCATGATGACGGGCAGGTTTGGGCAGCATTTGTTTCTGTCTCGCTCTTCATGGTCGCCATGAGCTGGGGGCCTACTTACAGCAGCTAACAATAATGCGGAAGCATTATCTTTGCTATTAATAAGCATTTGAAGTATTAACGCTTATACATTTACCTTCCAAGGGGCCTTTTCACATACGCCAACTGAATCGGTACATCCTGTGTCATGCTAACTGTGCACTGTCTCAGAGCCTCACCTTCCCAGCTGTCCTCTTCCTTAACATGGTTACTGGTTATCAACTTCTTTTTCCTTATGCAAAACTTGCCCACTAATGGATGGACAAGCTTGGGTATGTGGGAGCAGCTTTGGCCTAGAAGTTACGGTTCGTGGATATAAGTTCTCTTTCCCACTGTCCAACCACGGGATCTTGGACAGAGAGTACATTCAACCTCTGTGCTTCTCGGTTTGCACATGAATGAAAAGAGGCAATTGAACAAGTTAACACGTAACATTCTATTAAAAAATATACACTGTTGTTGGGTTTCTTTGAGATGATTTCTACTCATAACCAAAAAAAAGAAAAAAAAACTGGCTGCCATGGAGTTGTTTCCAACTCATAGAGAATTTATAGGACAGAGTACAACTGCCCCATAGAGTTTCCAAGGAATGCCTGGTGGATTTGAACTGCCAACCTTTTGGTTAGCAGCCAAACTCTTAACCACTATGCCACCAGGGTTTCTACTGTGAGTAACCACATATGACAGAGTAGAACATAGGGTTTTCTAGGCTGTAATCTTTACAGAAGCAGACCCTAAGGTCTTTCTTCCGCAGGGCTACTGGGTGGATTTGAACTGCTAACATGTCGATTAGGAGTCGAGTACTTACATGTTGTGGCACCAGGGGGCTCCTAAGAAATATATAAAGTCCTGTTCATAAAAATACTGATACTTGCTTCGAAGATAATAAGAAATCTATGAAAAAATGTTTTCATGTTAGATCAAATGGAAAGTATCTTTGATGATTTCTGCAAGTAATTTAGTAAGAATTTAATTTCAGTTGTTCTGCCAGGTTTGAAATATATCCTGTGTACATTTGAATGCAAAATGTTTTTGAGAAATTCTGTCTTAAAGTAATAAACATGTTGTTAATATCAAAGGTGTAAGAAATGTCTGCTTCAAGTGAAAAGATTAACTTTGAATTTTTTGGAGGGAGGATAGTATCGACTTTCTCTACCATTTATCTGTCAGTTTGTTGTACTGCGGTGGCTTCTGTGTTGCTGAGATGCTGAAAACTATGCCACTGATATTTCAAATAACATGAGTCACCCTTGATAGACAGGTTTCAGTGAAACATCCAGACGAAGACAGACCAGGAAGAAAGGCCTGGTGATCTACATTCAAATATCTACCAATAAAAATCCTGTAAATCACAACAGAACATTGTCTGACTCGTTTGCTGTGGACACTTCGCTGTTGTTGTTGTGTGCCTTCCAGTCAGTTCCGACTCATAGCGACCCTGTGCACAACAGAACGAAGCACTGCCCGGTCCTGCACCGTCCTTTCAATCGTTGTTATGCTTGAGCTCATTATTATAGCCACTGTGACAATCCACCTTGTTGAGGGTCTTCCTCTTTTCTGCTGACCCTGTATTCTGCCAAGCATGACGTCCTTCTCCAGGGACTGATCCCTCCTGACAACATGTCCAAAGTATATAAGATGCAGTCTGGCCATCCTTGCTTCTAAGGAGCATTTTGGTTGTGCTTCTTCCAAGACAGATTTGTTCGTTCTTTTGGCAGTCCATGGTATATTCAATATTCTTCGCCAACACCACAATTCAAAGGCGTCAACTCTTCTTCGGCCTTCCTTATTCATTGTCCAGCTTTCACATGCATATGATGCGATTGAAAATATCATGGCTTGGGTCAGGCGCACCTTAGTCTTCAAGGTGACATCTTTGCTCTTCAACAGTTTAAAGAGGTCCTTTGCAGCAGATTTACCCAATGCAATACGTCATTTGATTTTTTGGCTGCTGCTTCCATGGCTGTTGACTGTGGATCCAAGTAAAATGAAATCCTTAACAGCCTCAGTCTTTTCTCCGTTTATCATGATGTTTCTTATTGGTCCAGATGTGAGGATTCTTGTTTTCTTTATGTTGAGGTGCAATCCATACTGAAGGCTGTGGTCTTTGTGCTTCAAGTCCTCTTCACTTTCAGCAACCAAGATTGTGTCATCTGCATAATGCAGGTTGTTAATAAGCCTTCTTCCAATCCTGAAGACACATTTTTCTTCATATAGTCCAGCTTCTCAGATTATATGCTCAGCATACAGATTGAATAGGTATGGTGAAAGGATACAACCCTGATGCACACCTTTCCTGACTTTAAACCAATCAGTATCCCCTTGTTCTGTCCAAACAACTGCCTCCTGATCTATGTAAAGGTTCCTCATGAGCACAATTAAGTGTTCTGGAATTCTCATTGTTCACAATATTATCCACAATTTGTTATGATCCACACAGTCAAATCCCTTTGCATAGTCAATAAAACACAGGTAAACATCCTTTTGGTATTCTCTGCTTTCAGCCAGAATCCACCTGACATCAGCAATGATATTCCTGGTTCCATGCCCTGTTCTGAAACCAGCCTGAATTTCTGGCAGTTCCCTGTCGATATACTGCTGCAGCCATTTTTTAATGATCTTCAGGAAAATTTTGCTTGCATGTGATATTAAGGATGTTATTCTATAATTTCCACATTTGTTTGGATCACCTTTCTTGGGAATAGGCATAAATATGGGTCTTTTCCAGTCAGTTGGCCAGGAAGCTGTCTTCCATATTTCTTGGCATAGACGAGTGAGCATCTCCAGCGCTGCATCTGTTTGTTGAAACATCTCAATTGATGTTCCATCAATTCCTGGAGCCTTGTTTTTCGCCAATGCTTTCTGAGCAGCCTGGACTTTTTCCTTCAGTACAGTCTGTTCCTGATCATATGCTACCTCTTGAAATGGTTGAACATCGACCAATTCTTTTTGTTGTAATGACTCTGTGTATTTGTTCCACCTTCACTTGATGCTTCCTGCATTGTTTAATATTTTCACCATAGAATCCTTCCCTACTGCAACTCGAGACTTGAATTTTTTCTTCGGTTCTTTCAGCTTGAGAAAAGCCGAGTGTGTTCTTCCCTTTTGGTTTCCTATCTCCAGCTCTTTGCACATGTCATTATAATACTTTGTCTTCTCAAGCCACACTTTGAAATCTTCTGTTCAGTTCTTTTACTTCATCATTTCTTCCTTTTGCTTTAGCTGTTCAAAGTTCAAAAGCAAGTTTCAGAGTCTCCTCTGACATCCATCTTTGTCTTTTGTTTCTTTCCTGTCTTTTCAATGACCTCTTGGTTTCTTCATGTATGATGCCCTTGATGCCATTCTACAACTTGTCTAGTCTTCAGTCACTAGTGTTTTTTAAAGCAAAGGACACTTCATTAGGAAGGATCAGTCACTGGAGGATGATGTCGTGTTTGGTAAAGTACAGAGTCAAAGTAGAGGGCAAGGGAGACCCTCAGAGAGATCGTTTGTCACAACAGCCATAGCAATGGACTTGAACATGCTGGAAGTCATGAAGATGAACCAGAAAGGGCAATGTTTTTTCTGTTGTACATAAAGTTGCCTTGAGTCACAGCTGACTGGACAGCAATACTTTATCTACCGTCTATCTGTCTGTTTCTCTGTCTCTGTTTGTCTCTGTCTCTCTATCTATATCTATCTATCATCTATCTATCTATCCATCTATCTATCTAGCATCTACCTATTTATCTATCATCTATCTATCTATCCATCCATCTACCTGTCTATCTCTACATCCCTACTGGGGCAAATCAGCTATGTTCCAGAAAGAATTCTTTGTTCTCATTTCTATTATCATTTTATTTTAAACAATAAAAGAACATGAAAATAAATTCAAAAGAAAAAAATTATTTTCTTGCCCCAGCATTATATTCATTTTTGTATGTTATCCATTTTTGTATGTTATCCTCCAGTGATCATTCACATATACATAGATACTTTATCAAATTGTAATCAGACTACATGCAGTTTTCTATTATGCATTTTCCTTTAAAAACAAGCTTTTTTTCTCTAGTACTATGCATTTTCTAACACATATTTTAACTGTCCATAGTATTTCCTCCAAATAAATGCATTAGAATTTATCCTTTTTCAATTCATGGACATTTAAATAGTTTTTCTCCAAATAATAAGTTTTCTTTATATAGTTCTTTTCATCTAGACTTAGAGACTCAGGGTACAATTTTAAAATGCTTTTAACATGTTTCACAAGTTTTATAATTTGTTTAATAGAAAACAGTGCAGTGGATGCCTCATGCATTTATAGGTGATATATTTTTGTTGCTACAACACTTACTGATTCAGTATGGATTATACTTCAACATAAAGAAAACAAAAATTTCACAACTGGGCCAATAGACAACATCATGATAAATGGAGCAAAGTTTGAAATTGTCAAGTATTTCATTTTGCTTGAATCCACAATCCATGCCCATGGAAGGAGCAGTCAAGAAATCAAACAATGCTTTACGTTGGACAAATCTGCTGCAAGTGACCTCTTTTAAGTATTAAAAAGCAGAGATATCACTTTACGGACCAAGGCGCACCTGACCCAAGCTATGGTGTTTTCAATCATCTCAAATGCATGTGAAAGCTGGACAATGAATAAGGAAGATGGAAGAATTGATGTCTTTGAATTATGGTGTTGGCGAAGAATATTGAATATACCATGGACTGCCAGAAGAATGAACAAATCTGTCTTAGGAGAAGACTGCTCATTACTTTGAACATGTAATCAGGAGGTACCAGTCCCTGGAGAAGGACATCATGCTTAGTAAAGTAGAGGGTCGTCAAAAAAAGACCCTCGACAAAATGGATTGACGTAGTGGCTACAACAATGGGCTCAAGCATAACAACCATCATGAGGATGGCACAGGACTGGGCTGTGTTTTGTTCTGTTGTACGTAGGGTCGTTATGAGTCAGATCTGATGCGATGGCACTTAACAACAGGAACATTTATGGTAAAATATCTCTTTAGGATACATTTCTCAGATTGAAATTTCTGCCATTAAGAGATTCATCCTCTGTGTCTTTGACACATGTTCTTTTGATGCTGTGTGTCTAGTCTGCCAGTGTGGTTTGCACTGAGTAGTTTTTTTTTTTTTTTTTCGTGAGTACTGCCTTTCATTTGGAAAATATGGATGAACTATAAAACTAGTGAATATGCTTTTAAATGATAACAATGAGTTTCCAATTCTGAGAGGCAGCAATGCGAACTCTAGGAGATGGATTCTACAAAAATCCAGGCAATACATGCAAGCAGCAAGGATTGGGGTTATGGTTGCTGAGTTGGTAATGTGAGAGTATACTGACAATATCTAGAAAGTACAGCCAACAAGACTCACTGATGAATTAGTTGTGGGGCTGAAGGTAAAGACCGAAATTACAAGTGACTAAAAGTTTTTTTTTTCTTTTTTTCTCGAAGATCAGAGGTGGGTTTTGAGGGGTTTTGTAATAAAATGATGAATAGGTTATACCCCTAGCAGGTACCTAAAGTAATAAAGTACTGACATAGATTGAATTATGTCCCCCCAAAAATGTGTGTATCAATCTGGCTGAGCCATGATTCCCAGTATTGTGTGATTGTCCTCCATTTCGTGGTTGTAATTTTATGTTAAAGAAGATTAGGGTGGGATTGCAACACCCTTACTAAAGTCACATCCTTGATCCCACATAAAGGGATTTTTCCTGGGGTGTGGCCTGCACCACCTTTTATCTTGCAAGAGATAAAAGGAAAGGGAAGCAAGCAGAGAGTTGGGGACTTCCTACCACCAAGATAGAGGCATCAGGAGCAAAGCACATTGTTTGGACTTGGGGCCCCTGTGCAGAGAAGCTCTTAGTCCAGGGGAAGATTGACGAAAAGGACCGTCCTCCAGAGCCAATACAGACAGAATGCTTTCCCCTGGAGCTGATACCCTGAATTTGGACTTCTAGCTTACCAGACTGTGAGAAAATAAACCTTTCTTTGTTAAAGCCATTCTGTTGTGGTATTTCTGTTATAGCAGCAGTAGATGACTAAGACAAATACTTAAAATACTTTTAGAATTGTTCTACAGTGTTTCCAGTGGTTTGCATTTATATGTTATCACAACCCCATGTGATAGAGTAAAGATGCCCTAATAAGTTTTCTTGGTTGTAATCTTTACAAAATCAGATCTCCATATCTTTCTCCCATAGAAACCCTTGGTGGGTTCAAACAGCCAACCTTTCCGTTAGCAGCCAAGAGCTCAATTTTTCCTCAACCAGACCTCCTTGTATTTATATACAATATTGTAAAAAGAAATGCATTCATGAAGCTGTTTTCTCCTCTTGGAAGATTATCTTCTCTGTTCATGAGCAACACGGGGGCTGAGCTAAGAATACCATCCCTCCAGAATAATGAGGAGCATAAACTCTACGGGACAGATCTACTCTGTCATATAGGGTTTCTATTGGTCGAAATTGACACACAGCACACAAAAACAGCAACAACTTCAGTAGCAGTCAGGAAAGCTCTGAAATGACCATCCCTATTCAAGAAATATGAGAAACTGAGGCACTAGCTGGTGAGATTAGAGCTTTGATTAATAGTGGGAGAAGGAAGTCGATTGCACACCTATGCAGTTAGTGGAGATTAGAGTCCAGGTGCCTCCCATATTTAAGAGAAAAAGACTGGTACATTGAGTGCTTATGAGGAGGAGAGTTCAGATTTAGCAGTGAGAGAAAACCTAAAAATTGGGAAAAGGGGTAACATACAGGATCATGATTTGTGATTTTATAACAGTTCCTTTTTTTTTGGTTTTGAAATTTTCTTTACTGTCCTGATTGCTCAAATTTTGTGGGTAAAAAGAAAGAGTTGAAGAATTTATGCAAAAACGAACAGATGGGGCCAGGGACTTATTGTTATGTACCACCGAGTCGGTTCCAATTCAGAGCTACCCCATGTACAACACTGCCCAGTCTTTCTGTGATTCCATTACAACTTATGAACTAAGGAAAGAGTGCTGAGGAATTAAGCAGACAGCCTAGCACCTCCCCTACCTGAAACCTGGATTCCTGTATTTTATATTCTCCTCTCTCCCTTCAAATCATGGAATCCTTGGATACAGACATCAAAGCAATGCAAAATGTTCACCTTGGAAGTATTGGTTAAAATCGTTTAACTCCACTTCATAGCGAAAACATGTCCAAATCATGTATTCAAGGTGATTGAACATGTTGCGGAATTCCATTGGAATACACAAGGTGGTTTCCTCCCTGGGGAGAGGGGATATGGGTACAAAGGACCAAGAAGAAGAATGACTAAAACCATGAATGCGGTTTTTATCCCAGCTAAATAGCAAAAAAGATAACCTGGTCAAAATATTCTTTCTTTAAAACTGGAACAGGTAGGGTTGGGGGATGGAACCTATCAGAAATGTTGTCTTGAAATTCATTTGGGGGCTCCTCTCTGCTGCCCAACAATATCAATGGCTCAGTCAGTGTGAGGAATAGAGTTCAAAGCCTATTATCCATGACGTTAAATGTGACTGAGTAGCAAGAGGGCAAAATGTGCTGATGACACTAAATTATTAGGTTAGTTGAGACCAGAGAAGAAGGGAAAGCATCCTAGAAGGGCTGAACAAAACTCAGTAACTGGGCAACATGGTGGCAGATGAAATCCACTGTAGACAAGCACAAGGTGAAACTCACTGGAAGGAATAAATTAAATGCCTAGTCTACGCTGAAGGGGTCTGAATTAGTTGTAGCCTCCTGAGAATAAGATCTAAAAATCATCATCGCTCACTAAAAACATCTGCTCAGTGCTGAGCAGCAGTCAGGAAGAATGAACAAGATGTCATCTCGCCTGAAGAAGGGGATAAAAAAATGCATGAACGATTTAAAGTTATTGCAGTGAAAGCCCCTTTATAATCTTTTGTAAAAACCAAGGAGAGAAAACATTTAAAAGTGAGAAAAAATCCTAATGTAGCCGAGGTCAATTGGCTATGTGTATGTTAAGACTTCAAATTAGAGGAAGGAGGAATCAGCAGCAAAATTTCCTATTTTTACTTCCTATAAATTGATAATATAATGTAGAGTTTATGGAAAGACCAAAGTCAGCATGAGTCACCTTCATTCAGCATTTGATTGTAGAAGACTAAGTACGTCATGAAATTCCAAGGAAAACATATTTCAGGCAAAAGATTGTGAAGATTTCCTTCTAAGAGAACTGGGTTAGTTTCTGCAGGTGAGCAAGTAGCTTACCTCAAAAGCAAGTGAAAATAGGGAGTTTCAAGAGTCTTCTGCCAACATAGCTGGCCCAGACTGTTATAGTCATCGTGCAAAAGTCTGTGGAAAACTTCATCTGACTTTCACATTCAGCATTTCCTGTTTCCTTCTGCAAGCCAAACTGTCTTGATAGTATCTCTACATATGCTCGGCTTCATACCCTTCTTTCATTAGCCTCTCAAAGGCCCAGATTTAGCCTCAACAGGAACTATTAAGGAAACCCTTGTTGCCTAGTGGTTAAGTACTATGGCTCCTAACCCAGAGGTCGGCAGTTAGAATCCACCAGGGGCTGTTTGGAAACTCTATGGAGCAGCTCTACTCTGCCCTGTAGTGTCACTGAGTTGGAATCGACCCAAAGGCAAAGGGTTTGGTTTTTGTTTTTAGAACTATTGACAAGTTAGTTTTCTCATAATCATTGATTTTCACATTTTTTGAGAAGCCTCTTAAGATTTTATGTATGTAAACTGGTTATTCTGATTTTTCCTTTATGTCACCATCAAAATTTATATTTGGTGATATGAATCCTCCAAGGAGAATTTGTCAGCTGATACTGAAGAGTCTCTGATAAAGGAGTTATGATCACCAGAGCGTTTAAATTCTGCACTTGCTATAAATAAACTCTCTCCTTGGAAACAAATTGGAATGTGCTTTAAAAGGCGATGGCTTTACAGCTCTTCTGTGAAGTACAATCTCACTGAGTCCCATGCTGTGCCTCAATTTAAGAGAAGCAAGGACAGTAAGATCAGCACTTATAAAATGGAAGCCCTAGGGAAAGCTAGGCAGTGCCTTCCTGGATGACCCCAGTGTTGGGTTAGGTTTGGGAACCACTGATCCAGATAG
The DNA here is from genome assembly GCF_024166365.1 of Elephas maximus indicus. Classification (NCBI taxonomy): domain Eukaryota; kingdom Metazoa; phylum Chordata; class Mammalia; order Proboscidea; family Elephantidae; genus Elephas; species Elephas maximus. The sequence goes on along the minus strand of NC_064820.1, from coordinate 8,208,569 downwards.
TCCACCTTCCAATTTTGGATCTTAATTAAAATTGGATGCTAAGCCCTACACCACCCGTTCCTTTACTCTGCTTAATTTTTTTTCCACATAACACATGCTACATGCTGACACTTTTATTATTATTATTATTATTATTCACTTCCTGTGGTTGTTACTGTTGGTTGCCATTGAGTCAGCTCTGACTCAGGTCAATCTCATGTACAACAGAACAAAATGTTGCCAGGTCCTAAGCTATCCTCATGATGGGTGGTATGTTCGAGGCCATTGTCGTGGTTATTTTGTCAATCCATCTCAATTAGGATTTTCTTCATTTTTTCTGACCTTCTACTTTACCAAACATGATGTTCTTTTCTAGGGATAGGTTTTTCCTGATGACACCTCCAAAGTAAGCTAGCTGAAGTCTTTTCTAGGTAACATTCTGATCATATTTCTTCTAAGACCATTGTGTTTATTCTTCTGGGAGTCCACAGTATATTCAATACGAAAACAAACAAACAAAACAAACTTACTGTGGTAGCTTACATTAATGGCTCCAATCCTCCCTCTTCTCTTTTAGACCATGTAACTTTGCCATAAAGACCAAAGGCTGCAGCCTTCAGTATGGATTACACCTCAACATAAAGAAAACAAAAATCCTCACAACTAAACCAAAAGCAACATCATGATAAATGGAGAAAATTATTGAAGTTGTCAGGGATTTCATTTTAGTTCGAATCACAATTAACTCCCATGAAAGCAGCAGTCAAGAAATCAAATGGCCTATTGCATTGAGCAAATCTTGTGCAAAAGACCTCTTTAAAGTATTAAAAAGCAAATATGTCATTTTGAGGACTAAGGTGCGCCTGGCCTAAGCTATGATGTTTTCAACAGCTTCATATGAATGTGAAAGCTGGACAATGATAAGGAAGACCTAAGAATTGATGGCGTTGAATTATGGTGTTGGTGAAGAATATTGGATATACCATAGACTGCCAGAAGAATGAACAAATCTGTCTTGGAAAAAGTATAGCCGGAATCCTCCTTCAAAGGGAGAGTGGCGAGACTTCTCACGTACCTTGGACATGCTGTCAGGAGGATCCAGTCCCTGGGGAAGGACATCATGGTTGGTAAAATGGAGGGTCAGCAAAAAAGAGGAAGACCCTCAATGAGATGGACTGGCACGGTGGCAGCAACAATGGGCTGAAACATAGCAATGATTATAAGGATGGTTCAGGACCCGGAAGCTTTTCATTCTGTCATATATAGGGTTGCTATGAGTTAGAACTGACTTGATGCCACCTAATAACAACAACTTTGCCATGTGACTTTATGGTGCCCTCTGATGGTATGTCTGGTGTCTTTCCTTGATTTACCGTAGATAAGAGAATGAGGCAGAAGTGAAATGACACAGGAATCCACCCTAAACCTGGGAAGGCCTCATGTGTTTCACTTGCTCTTTTGCCTTCTACTATCACCATGAAAAGGACTAATCCCAGGAGGAAGATGAGAGACATATAGAGAATAAAAAAGCCACCCCCAGACAAGCCCAGCTGAGATCAGCCAACACCCCTTTGGATGCACTGCCTGAGTGAGCAGCCAAGACCTGCCTATAGCAGCCAACCCCCAGGCTGACCCGAGGTGCATGAATGAGCCCAGCTGAGACCTACAGAGATCAGCCAACCCCTTGCAGACTCATAGACTTACATGGAATTAAAAAATGACTTTTTTTTTTTTTACACGACATAGCTTTGGGATAGCTTGTTTTGCAGCAGCAGCTAACTCATATATTTATGTATATATTACTTTTTTCTTTCTGTAGAAAACACAAAGACTTTTGTTTGTTTTATTCAATGTCTTAGTCATCTAGTGCTGCTATAACAGAAATACCACAAGTGGATAGTTTTAACAAAGGAAAATTTATTCTCTCACAGTCTAGTAAGTTATAAGTCCAAATTCCGGGTGTGAGCTCCAGGGGAAGGCTTTCTCTGTTGGCTCTGAAGGAAGATTCCTTGTCATCAATCTTCCCCTGGTTGAGGAGCTTCTCAGACACAGGGACCCCAGGTCAAAAGGACACACTCTGCTCCCAGTGCTGCTTTCTTGTTGATATGAGGTCCCTCATCTCTGCTAGCTTCCCTTTCCTTTTATCTCTTCAGAGATAAAAGGTGGTACAGACCACATCCCAGGGAAACTCTCTTTACATTGGATCATGGATGTGACCAGAAAGGGCATTACAATTCCACCCTAATCCTCTTTAACATAAAATTACAATCACAAAATGGAGGACAACCACAGAATACTGAGAATTATGGCCTAACCTAGTTAATACACACATTTCGGGGGGACAAAATTCAATCCATGACACTCACAGGTTTTTTTTTCCCCCCTAGATCTTAAAGTCGTGTCTTGCTCTTAGACTCACTCAGAAAATGTTTTCTGAGAGAAGCATCAATGGCTCAGTCAATCAAGTCTGGCCATCAAGTAGCTGCAAGCTTAAATGCCATTGTTTGGGCCCCTTAGAGCAAGGGATGGCAAGCTTTTTTCTGTAAAAGCCAGATAGTATATATTTTACTCTTTGTGGGCCCGCTATTTCTCTTTGTTTTTGTTTTGTTGCTTTTGTTTTACAACCCTCTAAAAAGGTAAAAACCTTTCTTAGCTCTGGGGCCATACAACAAACATCCAAGAGGTAATAGTTAACCAATACTTGTTTAGAGAATGGCTTTTATAGGATGCACTTTGGCATATGTTGGCTTGCCCTGATGGACATTGGAGACACACTATTATGGGACTCATTAGATTCTTCGTAGAGATGATGGTGGAAGCTACAGCTGTCTCATGAGTGTCCAGTATTCCTCTCTGAGTTCACCCCAGAAAGAGTGATCGTACTCTAGAGCTGCTGGGTTGATCTAACTCATGGACATAAAATGTTAAAAAACATATTTATATCTCTTCTTTGATCACTTGGAAAGTCCAAGACCAGTTTGCCACCTACTCTAAGACCATAAGACCTTGGGCCTACATTCTTTAAGGGTTCTTTCCACTTTACAGCTTTTTTTTTTTTTTTTGGCTTGCTCTAACTTCACCCTTTATTTATTCATCCTATCGTATACATATATATTGTAATGTGCTCTGAATTCTTCTTGGAAGAGGTGAATAATACCTAAATCGATTTTTAAAGTCCATAATTTGTAAATTAAGGAGCTGCTGATCAAATTGCTTAAGAATTTATCAGTTTAGAGAGGCGGGGCCAAGATGGCGGACTAGGTGGACACTACGGCGGATCCCTCTTGCAACAAAGACTTGGAAAAACAAGTGAATCGATCACATACATAACAATCTATGAACTCTGAACAACAAGCCAGACTTAGAGACGGAGAATGAACAAATACGGGCAGACAGCGATCATTTTCAGAACTAAGAGCCAGCGTACCAGGCAGGTGACCATCGGAGCCCGATCTGGGGCAGAGCCCAGGGGGGCACACGGCACAGACAAGGGGCCCAGCCCAACCCCCCCGAACCCATCCCGGGAGAGAGTCTAGCTGGTTGGCGTGGGCGGCGTAGCGGCGCAGCCGGAGGGAGAAGCACCCGGGAGGCAGTGACTGATCTTGGAGCGGGGAGAGCAGCATCCCAGCCGGGGAGCCGTCCCGCCGGGAGTTTGGCGTGAAGCGGAAGGGGTGCGAGCGGGGGGGGGTCAGCTATATTTCCCTAAAGCAACCCCGGGGAGGGGCCCACACGTTCGTGCAGGGGGACGCCCACCCGTTCGTGCGTGTGGTGCAACGCACCGGAGGGAGAAGTCCCCGGGAGGAAGTGACTGGTCTCGGAGCGGGGAGAGTAGCGTCCCAACCAGGGAGCCGTCCCGCCTGGATTTTGGCGGACGGGGGCGGAGCGTGAACGTGGTGATCAGCTCTATATTCTGTGGTGCTACACTCCTAGCTCTCTGATCCCTCCCCCACCCTCCCCAGGCGGCTCCATTAACATCCGAATACCCGGAGCCAGAGGGAGAATTCAGATAGGGATCTGACTGCATTTTTTTTTAGCTGATTACCTGGAAAATCTAGTTTCCCAGTGATGGCTCGGAGACAGCAGTCCATATCAAACCACATAAAGAAACAGACCATGACAGCTTCTCCAACCCCCCAAACAAAAGAATCAAAATCTTTCCCAAATGAAGATACAATCCTGGAATTATCAGATACAGAATATAAAAAACTAATTTACAGATTGCTTAAAGATATCACAAATGAAATTAGGATAAATGCAGAAAAAGCCAAGGAACACACTGATAAAACTGTTGAAGAACTCAAAAAGATTATTCAAGAACATAGTGGAAAAATTGATAAGTTGCAAGAATCCATAGAGAGACAGCATGTAGAAATCCGAAAGATTAACAATAAAATTACAGAATTTGACAACGCAATAGAAAGTCAGAGGAGCAGACTCAAGCAATTAGAATGTAGACTGGGACTTCTGGAGGACCAGGGAATCAACACCAACATAGCTGAAAAAAAATCAGATGAAAGAATTAAAAAAAAATGAAGAAACCCTAAGAATCATGTGGGACTCTATCAAGAAGGATAACTTGCATGTGATTGGAGTCCCAGAACAGGGAGGGGGGACAGAAAACACAGAGAAAATAGTTGAAGAACTCCTGACACAAAACTTCCCTGACATCATGAAAGATGAAAGGATATCTATCCAAGATGCTCATCGAACCCCATTTAAGATTGATCCAAAAAGAAAAACACCAAGACATATTATCATCAAACTTGCCAAAACCAAAGACAAACAGAAAATTTTAAAAGCAGCCAGGGAGAAAAGAAAGGTTTCCTTCAAGGGAGAATCAATAAGAATAAGTTCAGACTACTCAGCAGAAACCATGCAGGCAAGAAGGGAATGGGACGACATATACAGAGCACTGAACGAGAAAAACTGCCAACCAAGGATCGTATATCCAGCAAAACTCTCTCTGAAATATGAAGGAGAAATTAAGATATTTACAGATAAACACAAGGTTAGAGAATTTGCAAAAACTAAACCAAGACTGCAAGAAATGCTAAAGGAAATTGTTTGGCCTGATGACCAATAATATCAGGTACCAGCACAATACAAGGTCACAAAACAGAACGTCCTGATATCAACGCAACTCAAATAGGGAAATCACAAAAACAAACAAATTAAGACTAATTCTAAAAAATAAATAAATAAACAAAATAATACACATAACTGGAAATCAATAGATAAACGATCACAATAATCAAAAAGAGGGACTAAATATAGGAGGCATTGAACTGCCAGATGGATAGTGATACAAGGCGATATAGAAGGATACAAGTTAGGTTTTTACTTAGAAAAATAGGGGTAAATAATAAGGTAACCACAAAAACGAATATCAATTCCATAACTCAAGAAAAAAGCCAAGAAAAACATAAAGACTCAACAAACACAAAGTTAAACATTAAGAAAATGAGGATCTCACAAGCTACTAACAAAAACGTCTCAGCACAAAAAAGCATGTGGAAAAAGGAAATGGCCAACAACACACATGAAAAGGCATCAAAATGACAGCACTAAAAGCTTATTTATCTATAATTACGCTGAATGTAAATGGACTAAATGCACCAATAAAGAGACAGAGAGTCTCGGACTGGATAAAGAAACACGATCCATCTATATGCTGCCTACAAGAGACACACCTTAGACTTAGAGACACAAACAAACTAAAACTCAAAGGATGGAAAAAAATATATCAAGCAAACAATAAGCAAAAAAGAAGAGGAGTAGCAATATTAATTTCTGACAAAATAGACTTTAGACTTAAATCCACCACAAAGGATAAAGAAGGACACTACATAATGATAAAAGGGACAATTGATCAGGAAGACATAACCGTATTAAATATTTATGCACCCAATGACAGGGCTGCAAGATGCATAAATCAAATTTTAACAGAATTGAAAAGTGAGATAGACACCTCCACATTTATAGTAGGAGACTTCAACACACCACTTTCGGAGAAGGACAGGACATCCAGTAAGAAGCTCAATAGAGACACGGAAGACCTAGTTACAACAATCAACCAACTTGACCTCATTGACTTATACAGAACTCTCCACCCAACTGCTGCAAAATATACTTTTTTTTTCTAGTGCACAGGGAACATTCTCTAGAATAGACCACATATTAGGTCATAAAACAAATCTTTGCAGAATCCAAAACATCGAAATATTACAAAGCATCTTCTCAGACCACAAAGCAATGAAGCTAGAAATCAATAACAGAAAAACTGGGGAAAAGAAATCAAATACTTGGAAATTGAACAATACCCTCCTGAAAAAGGACTGGGTTATAGAAGACATCAAGGAGGGAATAAGGAAATTCTTAGAAAGCAACGAGAATGAAAATACTTCCTATCAAAACCTCTGGGACACAGCAAAAGCAGTGCTCAGAGGCCAATTTATATCGATAAATGCACACATACAAAAAGAAGAAAGAGACAAAATCAGAGAACTGTCCCGACAACTTGAACAAATAGAAAGTGAGCAACAAAAGAACCCATCAGGCACCAGAAGAAAACAAATAATAAAAATTAGAGCTGAACTAAATGAATTAGAGAACAGAAAAACAATTGAAAAAATTAACAAAGCCAAAAGCTGGTTCTTTGAAAAAATTAACAAAATTGATAAACCATTGGCCAGACTGACTAAAGAAAAACAGGAAAGGAAACAAATAACCTGAATAAGAAACGAGAAGGACCACATCACAACAGAGCCAAATGAAATTAAAAGAATCATTTCAGATTACTACGTAAAATTGTACTCTAACAAATTTGAAAACCTAGAAGAAATGGATAAATTCTTGGAAAAATACTACCTACCTAAACTAACACATTCAGAAATAGAACAACTAAATAGACCCATAACAAAAAAAGAGATTGAAACGGTAATCAAAAAACTTCCAACAAAAAAAAGTCCTTGCCCAGACGGCTTCACTGCAGAGTTCTACCAAACCTTCAGAGAAGACTTAACACCATTACTATTGAAGGTATTTCAAAGCATAGAAAAAGACGGAATACTACCCAACTCATTCTATGAAGCTACCATCTCCCTGATACCAAAACCAGGTAAAGACATTACAAAAAAAGAAAATTTTAGACCTATATCCCTCACGAACATAGATGCAAAATTCCTCAACAAAATTCTAGCCAATAGAATCCAACAACACATCAAAAAAATAATTCACCCTGATCAAGTGGGATTTATATCAGGTATGCAAGGCTGGTTTAATATCAGAAAAACCATTAATGTAATCCATTATCACATAAATAAAACAAAAGATAAAAACCACATGATCTTATCAATAGATGCAGAAAAGGCATTTGACAAAGTTCAACACCCATTTATGATAAAAACTCTCACCAAAATAGGAATTGAAGGAAAATTCCTCAACATAATAAAGGGCATCTATGCAAAGGCAACAGCCAATATCACTCTAAATGGAGAGAACCTGAAAGCATTTCCCTTGAGAACGGGAACCAGACAAGGATGCCCTTTATCACCGCTCTTATTCAACATCGTACTTGAAGTCCTAGCCAGGGCAATTAGGCTAGACAAAGAAATAAAGGGTATCCAGATTGGTAAGGAGGAAGTAAAGCTATCACTATTAGAAGATGACATGATCGTATACATGGAAAACCCTAAGGAATCCTCCAGAAAACTACTGAAACTAATAGAAGAGTTTGGAAGAGTCTCAGGTTATAAAATAAACATACAAAAATCACTTGGATTCCTCTACATCATCAAAAAGAACACCGAAGAGGAAATAACCAAATCAATACCATTCACAGTAGCCCCCAAGAAGATAAGATACTTAGGAATAAATCTTACCAAGGATGTAAAAGACCTATACAAAGAAAACTACAAAGCTCTACTACAAGAAATTCAAAAGGACATACTTAAGTGGAAAAACATACCCTGCTCATGGATAGGAAGACTTAACGTAGTAAAAATGTCTGTTCTACCAAAAGCCATCTATACATATAACGCACTTCCAATCCAAATACCAATGTCATATTTTAAGGGGATAGAGAAACAAATCACTAATTTCTTATGGAAGGGAAAGAACCCCCGGATAAGCAAAGCACTACTGAAAAAGAAAAAGAAAGTGGGAGGCCTCACTCTACCTGATTTCAGAACTTATTATACAGCCACAGTAGTCAAAACAGCCTGGTACTGGTACAACAACAGGCACATAGACCAATGGAACAGAATTGAGAACCCAGATATAAATCCATCCATGTATGAGCAGCTGATATTTGCAAAGGACCAGTGTCAGTCAATTGGGGAAAAGATAGTCCTTTTGACAAATGGTGCTGGCATAACTGGATATCCATTTGCAAAAGAATGAAACAGGACCCATACCTCACACCATGCACAAAAACTAACTCCAAGTGGCTCAAAGACCTAAACATAAAGACTAAAACGATAAAGATCATGGAAGAAAAAATAGGATCACACCTAGGAGCCCTAATACAGGGCATAAACAGAATACAAAACATTACCAAAAATGATAAAGAGAAACCCGATAACTGGGAGCTCCTGAAAATCAAACACCTATGCTCATCTAAAGACTTCACCAAAAGAGTAAAAAGACCACCTACAGACTGGGAAGGAATATTCAGCTATGACATCTCAGACCAGCGCCTGATCTCTAAAATCTACATGATTCTGTCAAAACTCAACCACAAAAAGACAAACAACCCAATCAAGAAGTGGGCAAAGGATATGAACACACATTTCACTAAAGAAGATATTCAGGCAGCCAACAGACACATGAGAAAATGCTCCCGATCATTAGCCATTAGAGAAATGCAAATTAAAACTATGATGAGATTCCATCTCACACCAACTAGACTGGCATTAATCCAAAAACACAAAATAATAAATGTTGGAGAGGCTGTGGAGAGATTGGAACTCTTATACACTGCTGGTGGGAATGTAAAATGGTACAACCACTTTGGAAATCTATTTGGCGTTATCTTAAACAGTTAGAAATAGAACTACCATACAACCCAGAAATCCCACTCCTTGGAATATACCCTAGAGATACAAGAGCCTTCACACAAACAGATATATGCACACCCATGTTTATTGCAGCTCTGTTTACAATAGCAAAAAGCTGGAAGCAACCAAGATGTCCATCAACGGATGAATGGGTAAATAAATTGTGGTATAGTCACACAATGGAATACTACGCATCGATAAAGAACAGTGACGAATCTCTGAAACATTTCATAACATGGAGGAATCTGGAAGGTATTATGCTGAGCGAAATGAGTCAGTTGCAAAAGGACAAATATTGTATAAGACCACTATTATAAGATCTTGAGAAATAGAAAAAACTGAGAACACATATTTTTGTGGTTACAAAGGGGGAAGGGAGGGAGGGAGGGAGAGGGCTTTTTATTGATCAATCTGTAGATAAGAACTGCTTTGGGTGAAGGGAAAGACAACACTCAATACAAGGAAGGTCAGCCTAATTGGACTGGACTAAAAGCAAAGAGGTTTCCGGGATAAAATGAAAGCTTCAAAGGGGAGTGGAGCAGGGGCTGGGGTCTGGGGAACTTGGTTTGAGGGGACTTCTAAGTCAACGGGCAAAATAATTCTATTATGAAAACATTCTGCATCCCACTTTGAATTGTGGCACCTGGGGTCCTAAATGCCAACAAGCGGCCAACTAAGATACATCAATTGGTCTCAACCCACCTGGAGCAAAGGCAAAGGAAGAACACCAAGGTCACACGACAACTAAGAACCCAAGAGACAGAAAGGGCCACATGAACCAGAGACCTACATTATCCTGAGACCAGAAGAACTAGTTGGTGCCCGGCCACAATCGATGTCTGCCCTGTCAGGGAGCACAACAGACAACTCCTGAGGGAGCAGGAGACCAATGGGATACAGACCCCAAATTCTCAGGAAAAGACCATACCTAATGGTATGATTGCGACTAGAGGAATCCCAGAGACAATGCTCCCCAGAACTTCTGATGGCACAGGACAGGAACCATCCCCGAAGACAAATCATCAGGCATGAAAAGGACTGGTCAGTGGGGGGGAGAGAGATGCTGATGAAGAGTGAGCTAATTAAATCAGGTGGACACTGGAGAGTGTGTTGGCAACTCTTGACTGGAGGGGGGATGGGAAGATAGAGAGAGAGGGAAGATGGCAAAATTGGCACGAAACGAGAGACTGAAAGGGCTGACTCAATAGGGGGAGAACAAGTGGGAGAAGGGAGTAAGATGTATGTAAACCTACATGTGACAGACTGATTGGAATGGTAAATGTTCACTTGAAGCTTAATAAGAACTAATTAAAAAAAAACAAAAGAATTTATCAGTTTATAAAATGATTTACAGAATTATTTTTTTTTGCCATAGTAAACTAGTCATATTTGAAGAAAGACTCATTTTACATTTCTTTTTTGATGAAGATGTCAATTCATAAAATAAATTTCACCTGTTAGATTCAGGTGAAGAAAGACACACAGTATAGCACATCGTTCTAGACAACAACCACAAATTCAACATAAGCACTATTCAGAGTTGTGTCCTGAGGCACAGGGATTTATCTTTAGCATATGCAGAGTATCTGTGTGACAAGGACAATTCTCTCAGTATTATTCAGAAAAGATAGCATTTACTATGTTGTAGTTACCTGCATAAATATTTCCACTAGCCCAGGAAGTGCTAGCCTGCTGTTCTTACTTTTCTTTGTATTCCCAAACGTCCAGGTTGTTGATATAGGGTTAGATATTTGGTAGAAATCTGTTAAATTAACTCAACATCAAACTCTTTAAATTTACATACAATTTATGTATGAAGATGTGTTTTTCATGTTATATCATTAATTTTTTTTCTCAAATGAGAAGCATGTATTATAAATAGGACACTAAGTCATAGAATCTGAGCTGGACACAGCCAAACTGAGTCCTCTAATAAACGCTGCTCTCTTATTAGAACCCAATCTTTCTGATAGTGTCACGGATTCAATGATGTGCCCAAAAAATACCTGTCAACTTGGGTAGGCCATGATTCCCAGTATTGTGTGGTTGTCCTCCATTTTATGATTGATATAATCTTCCTATATGTTGTAAATCCTAATCTCTGCCTGTGATTAAAAGGCAAGATTGGATTATGTTGAAGAGGATTAGGATGGGATCCAATACCCTTGCTCAGGTCACATCCTTGATTCAATGTAAAGGGAGTTTCCTGGAGTGTGGCCTGCACCACCTTTTATCTTACAAGAGATAAAAGGAAAGAGAAGTGAGCAGAGAGCCCATCCCATTGACGTTGAGGGGACCTCATACCACCAAGAAAGCAGCTCCGGGAACACAGCAAGTCCTTTGGACCCAGGGTTTCTGCTCAGAGAAGCTCCCAGACCAAAGGAAGATTGATGATAAGAAACTTCCCCCAGATATGACAAAGGGAGAAAGTGTTCCCCTGGAGCTGACACCCTGAATTTGAACTCCTAGCATACTAGGCTCTGAGACAATAAATTTCTCTTTGTTAAAGCTCTCCACTTGCGGTATTTCTGTTATAGCAGTGCTAGACAACTAAGTTTCCTTGTAGGATACAAAACTGCTTTTAGATGTAAAAATGAAAAGTAATAATGAATTATAATTTGTAAAAAAAAAAGTTCTACAGCTGAGAGTGACATAATTACTGAGGTATCCACTGCCATCAAGTCAGTTCCAACTCATAGAGACCCTATACTGAGGTATGGAATTCACCTATCAAAACAGCTTATATGTTTTAATCTCACTAAATCTCTTCTTGTTCTAATGCTGTGATGTGTTAATTCAATTATTATAAATTACGGAACTTTATATTCTGCTATTTCCCTTACTGTTGTTGTTCACTGCCATTGAGTTTGTTCCAACTCATAGCAACACATTTCCTTTATAAAAACAAAACAAAACAAAAAAATCATTGCCTTTGAGTTGATTCCAATTCATAGTAACCCTGTAGGACAGAATAAAACTGTCCCATCGGGTTTCCAAGGAGCAGCTGATGGATTTTGAACTGCCAAACTTTTTGTTAGCAAATTCTACACATTCAGCATATGCAAGGTAAAGTTCAATCAAAAGAAAATCAGAACAAGTCCACTAGAGCCCAAGTACAACCTTGAGTATATCCCACCTGAATTTAGAGACCACATTAAGAATAAATTTGATACAATGAACACTAATGACTGAAGACCAGACGAGTCATGGAATGACATCATACAGGAAGAAAGCAAGACGTCTTTAAAAAGACAGGAAATACAGAAAGTCCAAAAAGAATGTCATAGGGCACTCTGAAACTTGTTCTTGAATGTCAAGTAGCTAAAGCAAATGGAAGGAATAATGAAGTAAAAGGGCTGAACAGAAGATTTCAAAGAGTAGCTTGACAAGACAAAGAAAAGTTTTATAATTAAATGTTCAAAGAACTGGAGTTAGAAAACGAAAAAGGAAGAACATGCTTGTCATTTCTCAAGCTAAAAGAACTGAAGAAAAAGTACAATCTTCAATTTGTAATATTGAAGGATTCTGTGGACAAAATATTAAAAGACACAAGAAGCATCAAAAGAAGATAAAAGAAATACAGAGTTGCTGTACAAAAAGGAATAGGTTGACATTCAGATATTTGAGCAGGTAGCATATGCATATGGTCAAGAACCAAATGTACTAAAAGAAGAAGTCCAAGCTGCGCTGAAGGCACTGGTCAAAAACAAAGCACTAGAAATTGATGGGCTACCAAGTGAGGTGTTTCAACAGATGGATAGAGTGTTGGAAATGCTCACTCATTTATGCCAAGAAATTTGGAAGACAGCTCCCTGGCCAATAGACTGGAAGAGATACATATTTGTACCCATTCCAATGAAAGGTGATGCAACAGAATGTGGAAATTATCAAACAATGTCATTAATATCACACAAAAGTAAAAGGTTGCTGAAGATCATTCAAAAATGGATGCAGCAGTTCATCTACAGGAAATTGCCAGAAGAGGACATGAAACCAGGGGTATCATTGCTGATGCTAGACAGAGCTTGGCCAAAAGCAGAAAATTCCAGAAAGATGCTTACCTGTGTTTTATTGACTATGCAAAGGGATTTGACTGTGTGCATCATAACAAGTTATGGATAACATTGTGAAGAATGGGAACTCCAGAACAGTTAATTGTGCTCTTGAGGAACCTTTACATAGATCAAGAGGCAGTTGTTGAGACAGAACAAGGGGATACTGAGTGGTTCAAAGCCAGGAAAGGTGTGCGTCAGGGTTGTATCCTTTCACCATACCTATTCAATCTGTATGTTGAGCAAATAATCCGAGAAGCTGGACTATATGAAGAAGAATGGGTCATCAGGATTGGAGGAAGACTCATTAACAACCTGCATTATGCAGACGACACAACTTTGCTTGCTGAAAGTGAAGAGGGCTTGAAGCACTTACTGATGAAGATTAAAGACCTTTAGTATGGGTTACACCTTAACATAAAGAAAACTAAAAGTCTCACAAATGGACCAATAAGCAACATCGTGATAAATGGAGAAAATATTGGTGTTGTCAAAGGTGACATTTTACTTGAGTACGCAATCAATACCCATGAAAGCAGTAGCTGAGAAATCAAAGAACACGTTGTATTGGGTAAATCTGCTACAAAAGATCTCTTTGAAGTGTTAAAAAGCAAAGATGTCACTTTGAGGACTAAGGTGTGCCTGACCGAGCTATGGCATTTTGAATTGCCTATTTCATGTGAAAGCTGGACAATGGATAAGGAAGACTTAAGAATTGATGCCTTATGAATTATGGTGTTGGTGAAGAATACTGAATATACCAAGCACTGCTAGAAGAATGAACGAATATGTCTTGGAAGAAATAGACCCAGATTGCTCCTTAGAAGCAAGGATGGTGGGGGTGGGGCCAAGACGGTGGAGTAGTCAGAGGATTTTGATGGTCCTTCTATAGGGTTGCTATGAGTTGGAATCAACTCAATGGCACTGGGTTTGGTTTGGTTGGTTCCTACAACAAAGACTCAAAAAAACAAGTGAATTTATTACATATGACAATCTAGAAGGCCTGAATATCAAAGGAAAAGTTGAGGAATCAGACTGAGTGGCAGCAGAAGGGTGAAACAATCCAGAAGGAGTGAAGAGTTGCCAGGCCTCACCCGGTGGGAACTGGCACCCTGCAGGCCAAATCCACTGGTGCAAGTGTGGTGAGGCAAGCAGTGGCATTCAAGATATGTTTTCCACATCGGGAGAGACCGAGCAGAGGAGAGTTCGGCCACTGCTCCAGAATCAGCGAAAAGCAGCCCTCTCAGCAAAAATAAGTACTTGCATTTAATCTACCACATGGACCAATAAACACCCTTTTGGAAAAAGAAAAAAAAAAACTTACCCATTTAACTGACCCCTTCTCGCTCTGCGTTGGGTCCCGAGCTGGTTTCAGTTATAGCAGCTTTCCGTGGGCTGGAAGAAGGACCTGTCGTGTGCCCTGAGCCATCCTCCTGGCATTGGAGAAGGAGCAAATTAACCAACAGGGTGAGAAAATAATCTGCTGCTGACTTCCTTAAGCTGGGAAATGAGGGCAGAAACAGCTCTTTTGCCTAGGCACAGGAGTGATCCACAGACTTTGAATGCCTTTCACCCCTGTGTAGACCTGTGTGGGCCCATTTCAATACCATAGGCACTCATCAGCACCATACAAAAGGGTGTATATCTGAAATCTAACTTCAACAGTTTCAGCTATATGGTGGAGAGCCAGGTTTGTGACATTTGACACTGCTCTGCCTAAGCATTGTCCTCACGTACCCACATCAGGGGCCTGAGGACTAATGGCTTCACCCATGCCACCTAGCCCTCTTCAACAGGGGTCCAAGGATAAGTTGTGCCTCCCAGTCCTTACAGCCAACAGCATTGTGTGCCTATAGTCCGGGTGCAAAACTCACCTACCTAGGTACCCTAGGGAACAGGGGCACACTTTTCTCACGGACTCTCAGGGCCCCTTGTCAGTCACATACCTTGCTCAGCATGTGACCCACTACTGCAGCCAGATACCTGGGCCTATACCAGTCACCCCAATCTTCTAAGGCTGTAGGTGAGAGCCTGCACCACACACTTGGAGACCGACTACCTGGACACCTGAATCCTTAAAAAAAAGTAAAAGGACTCCTAGTCTCATATATCTAGTTATAGCTCTAACCGCCTGGTGACAGGACGTTAGAGCTTCAAAGTCTCCAATAATCAAACTTACATATTTGAGCAGCCTGTTAGGGTATATCAAAACAAAACAAAACAAGAAGCTAGGACACGGTATGCAAACATAAAATAAATAAGTTCAATAACTTATTGATGGCTCAGAGACAACAGTCAATATCGCATCACATAAAGAGGCAGACCATGATGGCTTCAGCAAGCTTCCAAAACAAAGAATCAAGAAATTTCCTGGATGAAAGGAACTCCCTAGAACTTCCAGAGGTAGAATACAAAAGATTAATATACAGAACTCTTAAAGAGATCAGGTAAAATGTAGAACAGGCCAAAAATACAAAGATACAACATCAGAGGAACTTAAGAATAGAAAAGAGCATAATGACAAATTTAACAGGCTGCAAGAATACATAGAGAGACAGCAGCCCAAAATTCAGACTAGCAATAAAATTTCAAAGTTAGACAACTCAATAGAAAGTCAGAGGAGCAGAATTGAGGCAATGGGGGTCAGAATTAGCAAGATTGAAGTTAAAACTCTTGACACCCACATATTTCAGGAAAAATCAGATAAAATAATTTTAAAAAATGAAGATACCCTAAGAATCATGTGGGATTCTATCAAGGGAAATAACCTACAAGTGATTGGAGTAAGAGGATGGGGGAGATAACAAAAAATACACACAGAATTGTTGAAGATCTGTTGGGAGAAAAATTCCCTGATATCGTGAAAGATGAGAAGATATCGATCCAAGATGATTATAGAAACCCCACACAAGGTATATCCCAAAAGAAAGTCACCAAGATATATTATAATCGAACTTGCCAAAACCAAAGATAAAGAAAGAATTTTAAGAGTGGCTAGGGATAAATGAAAATTCACCTACAAAAGATAGTCAATAAGAAGAAGCTCGGACTACTCAGCAGAAACCATGCAGGCAAGAAGGCAGTGGGATGACATATAAAGCACTAATGGAAAAAAAAAAAAAAGTCAGCCAAGAATCATATATCCAGCAAAACCGTCTCTCACATATGAAGGTGAAATTAGGACGTTTCCAGATAAACAGAAATTTAGGGAATTTGCAAAAATCAAACCAAAATTACAAGAAATACTAAAGAGAGTCCTCTGGTTAGAGAATCAATAACATCAGGTAATGACCCAAGACTACAACACAGGACAGAGCAACCATCTATCAGCCCAGATATGGAAATCACTAAAATAAATCAAAGCTGAAATCTTCAAAACAGGGAAATAGAGATGTCATTATGTAAAAGATAATGACTTTAAATAAAAAAAAGAACTAAAAAATAATGTAATCATAGATCTTTCATATGGAGAGGAAGTCAAAGTAATATAAAGAAATAAAATTTTGTTTTAAACTTAGAAAAAATAGGGGTAAATATTAAGGTAACCACAAGGGAAACAAACAATCCTACACATCAAAATAAAAAAAAAGAAAAACACAAAGAATCAGCAAATACAAAACCAACAACAATGAAAAAGAGGAAAAGACAATATATAAAGAAAATTAAGTGGAACAAAGAAACTGTCAACAACACACACAAAAAAGACATCAAAATGAGAGCACTAAACTCATACTTTTCAGTAATTACACTGAATGTAAATAGACTAAATGCACCAATAAAGAGAAAGAGAGTGGCAGAATGGATTAAAAAACGTGATCCACATATATGCTGCCTACAAGAGACACACCTTAGATTTAAAGACATAAACAAACTAAAACTCAAAGGGGTAAAAAAAAAAAAAAAAAAACAAGCAAACAACAATAAAAAAAAACAGAAGTGGCAATATTCATTTCTGACAAAATAGACTTTAAAGTTAAATCCACCACAAAAGGTAAGGAAGGACACTATATAATGATTAAAGTGTCAGTATACTAGGAGGATATAACCATAACAAGTATTTATGCACCCAATGACAGGACTCCAAAATACATAAAATGAACTGAACAACCTTGAAAAGGAAGATAGACAGCTCCACAATAACAGTAGGAGACTTCGACCCACCATTTTTAGTGAAGATCTAAATGCTGCAATCACCCAACTTGAACTCATAGACAGATACAGAACACTCCACCCAGCAGTAGCCAAGTATAATTTCTATTCCAAAGCGTGTGGAACATTCTCTAGAATAGACCAAGTATTAGGTCATAAAGCAAGCGTTAACAGAATCCAAAACATCAAAATATTACAAAGCATCTTTTCTGACCATAAAACCATAAAAATAGAAATAAATAACAGAAAAGCAAGGAAAAGAAAATCAAACACATGGAAACTGAAGAACTCATTGCTCAAAAACTACTAGGTTATAGAAGAAATTAAGGATGGAATAAAGAAATTCATAGAATCAATGAGAAGGAAAACAATTCTTACCAGAACCTTTGGGACACAACAAAAGCAGTGCTCAGAAGTCAATTTATAGAAATAAATGCACACATCCAAAAAGAAGAAAGGGCCAAAATCAAAGAATTATCCGTACAACTCGAATAAAGAGAAAGAGAGCAGCAAAAGAAGCTCTTGGGCACCAGAAGAAAGAAACTAATAATAAAAAAAAAAAAGAGCAGAATTAAATGAAATAGAGAACAGAAAAACAATTGAAAGAGGTAACAAGACCAAAAGCTGATTCTCTGAAAAGATTAACAAAATTGATAAACCATTGGTGAAACTGAAAAAAGAAAATCAGGAGAGGAAGCAAATAACCCAAATAAGAAATGAGATGGGTGATATCACCGCAGACCCAACTGAAATTAAAATAATCATAACAGAATAGTATGAAAAATTTTACTCTAACAAATTTGAAAACCTAGAAGAAATGGATGAATCCCTAGAAAAACGCCACCTACCTAAACTAACACAAACAGAGGTAGAACAACTAAATAAACAAGAGATTGAAAAGGTAATTAAAAAACTCCCAACAACAACAACAACAACAAAAAGCTCTGGCCCTGATGACTTCACTGGAGAGTTCTACCAACCTTCAGAGAAGGGTTAACACCACTACTACAAAAGGTATTTCAGAGCATAGAAAAAGACAGAATACTCCCAAACACATTCTATGAAGCCAGCAAACCCTGATACCAAAACCAGGTAAAGACACCACAAAAGAAGAAAATTACAGACCAATGTCCCTCATGAACTTAGATGTAAAAATCCTCAAAAAAATTATAGCCAATAGAATTCAACAACTTATCAAAAAAATAATTCACCATTACCAAGTTGGATTCATGTCAGGTATGCAGGGATGGTTTAACATTAGAAAAACAATGAATGCAATCCATCACATAAATAAAAAGAAAGACAAGAACAACTTGATCTTATCAACTGATGCATAAAGGTATTTGGCAAAGTGCAGCACCCATTCATGATAAAAACTCTCAGAAAAATAATAATAGAAGGGAAATTCCTCAACATAATAAAGGGCTTTTATACAAAGCCAAAGCCCAACATCAACCTAAACAGAGAGTTTGAAAGCATTCCCCTTGAGAATGGAAACCAGACAAGGATGCCCTTTATTACCTCTCTTATTCAACTTTGTGCTAGAGGTCCTAGCCAGAGCAATTAAGAGAATGTCAAAGAGGAAACCACCAAATCAATACCATTTACAATAGAAAAAAGATTTATTTTTTTAATAGCCCCCCCAAAAATAAAATATTTAGGAATAAATCTAACCAGAGACGTAAAAGGCCTATACAAAGAAAACTGTAAGACAGTACTGCAAGAAACCAATAGAGACCTACACAAGTGGAACATACCTTGCTCATGGATAAGAAGATTCAACACTGTGAAAATGTTTATTGTACCCAAAGGAGTCTGTAGATACAACACAATCCCAATCTAAATTCCAGTGGTATTTTTTAATGAAATAGAGAAACAAATCACCAACTTCTTATGGAAAGGAAAGAGGCCCTGGATAAATAAAACATTACTGGAAAAGAACAAAGCGGGAGACCTCACACTACCTGAATTTAGAAACTATTATACTGCTACAGTAGTCAAAACAGCCTGGTACTGGTACAACAGATACATAGAACAACGGAACAGAAATGAGATTCCAGACATAAATTCATCTACCTATAAGCAGCTGATATTTGACAAAGGCCCAACATCCTTTAAATGGGGAAAAGACAGTCTCTTTAAGAAATGGATCTGGCATAACTAGATATTCATCTGCAAAAAAAATGGAGCAAGACCCATACCTCACACCATGTATAAAAATTAATTCAAAATGGACCAAAGACCTAAATAAAAATCTGAAATGATAAAGATAAAGGAAGATAAAATAGAGACAATGCTAGGAGTCCTAATATATGGTATAAACAGTATACAAAACATTACTAACAATGTGCAAGCACCAGAAGAGAAACTAGACAACTGGGAGCACCTAAAAATCAAACACTTATGCTCAACCAAAGACTTTGCCAAAATAGTAAAAAGATTACCTACAGACTGGGAAAAATTTTTGGCTGCTACAAACTGATCGGCATCTAATCTCTAAATTCTACAAGATACTGCAAAACCTCACAACAAAAAGAAAAGTAACCCAATTAAAAATGGGCAAAGGATATGAACAGACACTTCACTAAAGAAGAGATTCAGGAGGCTAACAGATAAGTGAGGAAATGGTCACAATCATCAGGCATTAGAGAAATGCAAATCAAAAGTACAGTGAGATACCATCTCACCCCAACAAGACTGGCATTAATCCAAAAAACACAAAATAAACAATGGAGAGGTTGTGCAGAGACTGGAACACTTATACACTGCTGGTGGGAATGTAAAATGGTACAACCACTTTGAAAATCAATGTGTCACTTCCTTAAAAAAACTAGAAATAGAGCTACTATATTATCCAGCAATCTCACTCCTTGGAATATATCCTAGAGAAATGAGAGCCCTCAGATGAATAGATATATGCACACCCATGTTCACTGCAGCACTGTTTACAATAGCAGAAAGATGGAAACAACTCAGGAGCCCATCAACGAGTGAATAGATAAACATGTTACGGTATATTCACATAATGGAACACTACACAGTGATGAAGAACAATGATGAATCCGTGAAACATCTCATGTCATGGATGAATCTGGAAGGCATTACTCTGAGTGATATTAGTCAGTCGCAAAAGGATAAATATTGTGTGAGACCACTATATAAGAACTCAAGAAAAGTTTTAAAGACAAAAGAAAATATTCTTTGAATGTTATTAGGGTGGGGGGGGAGAGGTGTATTCACTAATTAGATAGTAGACAAAAATTATTTTAGGTGAAGGGAAAGACAACACACAATACAGGGGAAGTCAGAAAAACGGCACTAAACCATAAGCTAAGAAATTTTGTGAATATAGGCAAACACTTTAAGAAACAGAGTAGCAGGCATGGCGTTCTGGGGACCATGGTTTCAGGGGACATCTAGGTCAATTGGCATAACAAAGTATATTAAGAAACCGTTCTGCATCCCACTTTGATGAGTGGCATCTGGGGTCTTAAAAGCTAGCAAGTGGCCATCTAATATGCATTAATTTGTCTCAACCCCCCTGGAGCAAAGGAGAAAGAAGAGCACCAAAGGCATAAGGAAAATATTAGCCCAAGAGAAAGAAAGGGCCCCATAAACCAGAGACTCCATTAGCCCCAAACCAGAGGAACTAGATGGTGCCAAGCTACCAACAATGACTGCTCTGACAGGGAATACAACAGAGAATTCCTAATGTAGCAGGAGAAAAGTGGGATGCAGACTTCAAATTCTAGTAAAACGAACAGACTCAGTGATCTGACTGAAACTGGAGGAACGCCAGAAGTCATGACCCCCGGATTCTCTGTTAGCCCAAAATTAAAACCATTCCTGAAGCCTGTTCTTCAGACAAGGATTAGACTGCACTCTAAGGCATAAAAAGATACTGGTGAGGAGTATGCTTCTTAGCTGAGGTAGAACTCATGAGACTATGTGGGCAGCTGCTGTCTGGAGGTGAAATGGGAAGGCAGAGGGGGGCAGGAACTGGTTGAACGCACATGGGAAATGCAGGGTGGAGAGAAGGAGCGTGCTGTCACATTGTAGGGGGAGCAACTAGGGTCACATAACAATGTGAGTATATGTTTTTATATAAGAAACTTACTAGAATTGTAAACTTTCACTTAAACCACAATTTAAAAAAAAAAAAGAGGGAGAGAAGCAAGGATGGCCAGACTTGGTATCATGGTTTGAATTGTGTCCTCCAAAAATATGTGTCAACTTGGTTAGGCCACGATTCCCAGCATTGTGTGGTTATATTCCATTTTATGATTCTAATTTTATGTTAAAGAGGATTAGGGTGGGATTGTAACACCCTTAAAAGGTCACATCCCTTACCTAATGTAAAAGGAGTTTCACTGGAGTGTGTTCTGCGCCACCTTTTATCTTTCAAGAGATAAAAGGAGAGGGAAGCAAGCAGAGAGGGGAACCTCATACCACCAAGAAAGGAGTGCCAGGAGCAGAGCGCATCCTTTGGACTGGAGGTTCCTGCATGGAGAAGCTCCTAGTCTGGGGGAAGATTGATGAGAAGGCCAACAGAGAGAGAGAGCCTCTCCCTGGAGCTGACATCCTGAATTTGGACTTTTAGCCTACTTTACTGTGAGGAAATAAATTTCTCTTTGTTAAAGCCATCCACTTGTGGTATTTCTGTTATAGCAGCATAAGACAACTAAAACACTTGGTTTCACATACTTTGAACACGCTATCAAGAGCAACCAGTCCCTGGAGAAGGGAATCATGCTTAGTAAAGTAGAGGATCAGCAAAAAAGAGGAAGACCCTCAACCAGATGGATTGACACAGTGGCTGCAACAATGGGCTCAATAATAATAATTGTGAGGGTGATGAAGAACCAGGCAGTGTTTCATTCTGTTGAACGTAGGGTCATTAAGAGTAGGAACCAAGTGGACAGCACGCAACAATGACAGCAATAACCATGGCCTCCATAACACCTGTGGAATACCCCCCCAAAATGATAGATGTATCTGATGACTGAGGTCTTGCTGTTCATTCCTAAGATGACTTCTGTTTCCCTAACACCTTACTCTGCCATATTTTTAACAAAAGAGGAAGAAAATTGGAGAGTTTTTCTATTGACAGTTACGTGAAAGAGAAAGGCCTTGCCCCATTTGAACCAGGCCATCTCTCTGTACACACCTGGCATTGTCTGTTTTCTCCATGACCATTTCTATCCTCTCTGACTCACTCTGTATCACAAGAGACTAGGATCCTAATTTCCTTGCCCTCCAGCTTCTGTCCAAGGATTGAACACTGGAAAACAGGAGGAGGGGAGGACCCAGATTATCCCCTGTTCCTCTCTGCTTCAGGAAGTTTTTGCTAACCTTGGTCATATCCTCCTTGGTCACTGATCTCCCTAGGCAGCCTCTGTCATATCCGTAACTCCATTCTCAACTTACAGGTTTATTAACTTCAGTGTAATGGATAGCTTTTGTGTGGCCTTTCTTGCCACAGTCTTGTAACTGCCACCCAAGTGATTGGGTGGAACTGTGAAAATAGGGTAATCATGTCCCACTCAGGGGATCGGTCAGTTTTGCCATCCCACTGAGCTTTAGGTGAGCCATTCCAGAGGCAGAAGAGAGAAAGGATCCTGCCAACACCAAGGAAGAACAGCCAGGAGCAGAAAACACTTTCTTTGGACCTGGGATTCCTGCACTGAGAAGCTCCTGGCACCAGGAGACAGAGAGCTTGTCAGAGAAAGGACGGTAGAAGACAGCATGGTGGGCTTTCAGGCTCACAGAGCAAAAAAGCTGAGTGCCTTGGGAAGGAGCCTTGCTGGAGGAGTGGAGTGCCTCTGGGTACTTGTTAGCAGAGTTAAAAGAGCTGCGTAACATTTTTGAGCAGGGCAGACACCTAGGCCCAGAGAAGCATGACTGCGAGGACAGCTAGGAAGAGGCTGTCCTTATGGAAGAACTGTATCCTGGGCATTCCTGAACCTGAATTGTAGCCTGTTACTTCCCTAGTAACCCCCATAATACTAAGTCTTGTCTGTGAGGTCTCTGTGGCCATTGCAATGAATTATGGAACCCAGCAGAAAAGTAGAGAGTGCTGTGGAAGGGATTGTTGGTGCCAGATTTGGTAAAGATGGTGAAGAGAGAAGGCATGCCTGACTCCTGCCTCATAGGTATCAGTCTTGGGCTGTTGATCCTGATTATCTTTCTCCCTTGTGAAGTCAGAGGTCAAACACTGCCCCCACACCATTTTTAGAGTAACAAAGACCCTTCCCTTGCCCTCTAACCAAGGGGTCATAGCACTTCCTGTTCTGCCTAATTCTCTGGCTGCCTCATCATCCCCTAGTTGACCTTTTAGCTCATTCATCAGCTGTGCCACCCAGTTTTTGCCTTAAATTTCTACTCCTTAAAGTACTTATGGTAGTTTCTTTTTGTGGTTGGACCCTGACTAATATGAATCGATTCTTCTTCTTCATTTAAATAAGAGGAAACTGAGTCTCAAAACTGAAAGGTCTTATCCAAGATCATATCCCACTAAATGGAAGAGCTGGGATTTTAACCCAGCTCCATTTGTATCCTAGGTCCATGCTATCTCTAACACAGTTGATTACCAGACTAGTATAAACCACTACTGATAGATTGGGGCTAGTTTCTGGTAGTATCAGGTGGCCCTTGTGCATTAACTGGCAAAAAATGGCCACTCCCTGACTCCAGTAGCTATAGTAAGGAGGCTTAACATTTTGACCTTTGTTTCTCGGGAAAGAACCTCAAGGACTACCACCATTTGCCAGGCATGTTGCTGTTGTTAGGTACCATTGAGTTGGTCCCCCGTCATAGTGACCCTATGTACAACAGAACGAAACACTGCCCACTGTGGCACCATCTCACAATTGTTATGCTTG
Organism: Elephas maximus indicus; assembly: GCF_024166365.1. NCBI lineage: Eukaryota > Metazoa > Chordata > Mammalia > Proboscidea > Elephantidae > Elephas > Elephas maximus. The sequence goes on along the minus strand of NC_064820.1, from coordinate 8,184,452 downwards.
AGCCCATTGTTGCAGCCACTGTGTCAAGCCATCTCACTGAGGTCTTTCTCTTTTTCACTGACTCTCTGCTTTACCATGCATGATGTCCTTTTCCAGGGACTGATCCTTTCTGATAACACATCCAAAGTATGTGAGACATATTCTTACCATCCTTGCTTCTAAGGAACATTCTGGCTGTACTTCTTCCAAGACAGATTTGTTCATTCTTTTGGCAGTCTGTGATATATTCAATATTCTTCGGCATCACCACAATTCAAAGGCATACATTTCTCTTCAGTCTTCCAAAGAACACCAGACATAGCTCTTCTAAATCTGTTCTGTGTTATGTGAGTCAGTGGGCAGTTATTGACCTTCAAGTGCTAAGCCACACCCAGTTGGGAGGCTTATAATTAATTAATACCGACAACTAGTTTTACCTAAGGCTGAGCAGGAAAAAATCTAGAAAGACAATTATCTAAAAGAACAGTCACTGAGAAGCACTTGGGTTTCGTAATAACTAATCAAAATCATCATGAATAGTAAGCATTGCTAGCAGCTGCTAATAATAATAGTAATATTTTCCAGAATTCATAAATCCGTAATCATGGTATCAATTTTTTGGGAGTTGGAAATTCAGTTTGTACCTTAAAAAAAAACACTTTTCACCTTACAAATGCTTTAGAATATTTACTGGTGTGTTGGAGCAAGAGGGCTAGCCCTGAGCATCTTAAGAATTTCACTTCTGAGGCTTCTGGACCGTGTCAGAGTAAAAGCAATCAATATTGGTTAATAAGCCAGATCTGCGTTATTAGTATTCTTTATGACCTTGGCATACTTCATTTTATGTACAGATTGCCTATGAAAACTTGTGCTTATATCTTGTCTAGACAATGCCTTACATGACCATTCAAATTAATAATGTGCCAGAGTTATCTTATGCTTAATGCAGCTGGCTCTGTATTGACTCTGGAAATTAAATTTACTCCATGATGCTATTGACAGCTGGGTCTCCAGCATATTTAATGGATTTGAATGAAGATGGGGCTGTATATTTTGCCTTCCAGCAAAATGTTGATAACTCATCATTTTCATAAACAGTGAGAAACTGCTTTATCTATAAACGTTCCATTCCTCAGTAGACTAAATCAATGTAAAAAGTGGTTGCAATCAGTTGAACTCACCTATATGGAAGAAAACAAAAAATAAACCATCCCAGCCAGCCTGTAAAACAAGTGCTTGCTGGTTCATTAAATGTGTAGTTCAAGAATCTCAATGCATTTCAAAGGATGAGTTATAGTCCCAAGGAGTAAAAAGATGTCCTGTGAATTTGATTTGAACATAATGAAAATTCTCATAAATGTGTATGTCCAAAGTCAATACACATGGTTCTTCAAGTTTTAGCTGGTTTAGTTCAGATATGGGAAGTGCTATCTACCACACCTTCCTGGTGAGCATCTTTTTGATTTGAGGAAGTTATCTCATGAAGGGAAAAATGTAGAATACCTTAAGGGTCAATTAAAAATAGAAATTATTTGATGCAAACACAGCTTGGATTTAATGAAATCAACCTATCCACTGATATTTACTAAGTGATTGTATTGACCTCACTTCTAGCCACGCCTGGTATAAGAAAACATGAAAGGAAAGATGCGTAACTTTTCTGATTTCTAAAAAAGTGTTCTGCCTTGTAGTCAATTTTAAGATAGCTTTTCCTACATTGCTTCTAAAATAGTGTAGACTAGGTTGGTTTTAAGTGTTTCTGGATGATACAAATGGTTAAGCCCTCAGCTCCTAATCGAAAGTTTGGCAGTTTGAGCCCATCCAGAGGCCCCTTGGAAGAAAGGTGTGGCAATTTGCTTCCAAAGGGTCACAGCCTTGAAAACCCTATGGAGCACAGTTCTATTCTGTGAACATGGGGTCACCATAAGTCAGAATCTCCTGGATGGCAACTGTTGTTGTTGTTGTTAGGTGCCATCGAGTCAGTTCCAACTCATAGCGATCCTATGCACAACAGAAAGAAACACTGACTGTCCTGAGCTATCCTTATAATCGTTGTTATGCTTGAGCTCATTGTTGCAGCCACTGTGTCAATCCACCTCATTGAGGATCTTCCTCTTCTCTGCTGACCCTGTACTTTGCCAAACATGATGTCCTTCTCCAGGGATTGATCCCTCCTGACAACATGTCCAAAGTATGTAAGACGCAGTCTCATCATCCTTGCTTCTCAGGAGCATTCTGGTCGCACTTCTTACAAGACAGATTTGTTCATTCTTTTGGCAGTCCATGGTATATTCAATATTCTTCGCCAACACTACACTTCAAAGGAGTCAATTCTTCTTTGATCTTCCTTATAATTGCCCATCTTTCACATGCATATGATGCGATTGAAAATACCATGTCTTGGGTCAGGCGCACCTTAGTCCTCAAGGTGACATCTTTGCTCTTCAACACTTTAAAGAGGTCTTTTGCAACAGATTTACCCAATGCAATGTGTCTTTAGATTTCTTGACTGCTGATTCCATGGCTGTTGATTGTGGATCCAAGTAAAATGAAATCCTTGACAACTTCGGCTGTGTGGATCATAACAAATTACGGATAACATTGTGAAAAAAGGGAATTCTAGAACATTTAATTGTGCTCGTGAGGAACATTTACATAGATCGAGAGGCAGTTGTTCAGACAGAACAAAGGGAAATTGATTGGTCTAAAGTCAGGAAAGGTGTGCGTTGGGGCTATATTCTTTCACCATACCTATTTAATCTGTATGCTGGGCAAATAATCTGAGAAGATGGACTATATGAAGAAGAACAGGGCATCAGGATTGGAGGAAGACTCATTAACAACCTTCGTTATGTGGATGACACAACCTTTCTTGCTGAAAGTGAAAAGGACTTGAAGCACTTACTAATGAAGATCAGAGACCACAGCCTTCAGTACAGATTGCACTTCAACACAAAGAAAACAAAAATTCTCACAACTGGACGGCAACTAGTCTGATTTTTTTTGGAGGGGGGAGGGTGGGTAGGGCAGTTTTAGGGCAAAAGCCACACTATAGTTGTTTTGTGTGTCAAGTGCAGAGATTATCTGTGACAGTTGACTTGTGGGTGAAAGCAGCATACCCATTCACCACACTCTCCCACAACACCAGCATACCCCCCAAAACATTTTGTTGTGATGTGATTAGTGTCATGGATTGAATTGTGTCCCCCCTCCCCAAAAATATGTGTCAACTTGATTGGGCCATGATTCCCAGTATTGTGTGATTATCCACCATTTTGTCTTCTGATATATTTTCCTTTGTGTTGTAAATCCTATCACTACGATGTTAATGACATGGATTAGCTGCAATTATGTTGATGAGATCTACAAGATTAGATTGTGTCTTAAGCCAATCTCTTTGAAATATAAAAGAGAGAAGCCAGCAGAGAGACATGGGGACTTCAGGCCACCAAGAAAGCAGTGCTCAGAGCAGAGTGTGTCCTTTGGACCTGAGGTTCCTGTGCAGAGAAGCTCCTAGACCTGGGGAAAAATGAAGACAAGGACCGTTCTTCAGAGCCAACAGAGACACAAAGCCTTCCCCTGAAGTTGGTGCTCTGCACTTGGACTTCTAGCCTACTAGACTATGAGAGAATAAATTTCTCTTTCTTAAAGCCATAAACCCCCACGTGCCTGTCAGTTTGTCATACTGTGGCGGCTTGTGTGTTGCTGTGTTGCTGGAAGCTATGCCACTGGTATTCAGATGCCAGCAGTGTCACCCACAGAGGAAGGTTTCAGCTGATCTTCAGACTAAGACAGACAAGGAAGAAGGACTGGGCAGTTTACTTATGAAAAGCATTAGCCAGTGCAAACCTTATGAATAGCAGCAAAACATTGTCTGACATAGTCCTGGAAGCCCCCCAGGTTGGCAGGCACTCAAAAGATGACTGGGAAAGAGCTGCCTCCTCAAAGTAGAGTCGGCTTTAATGACGTGGATGGAGTAAAGCTGTCTGCACCTTCATTTGCTGATGTGGCACTACTCAAAATGAGAAGAAATAGCTGCAAACATCCATTAATAATCGGAACCTGGAATGTACGAAGTATGAATCTAGGAAAACTGGAAATGGTCCAAAAATGAAATGGAATGCATAAACATTGATATCCTAGGCATTAGTGAGCTGAAATGGACTGGTATTTGCCATTTTGAATCGGACAATCATATAGTCTACTATTCTGGGAATGACAACTCGAAGAGGAATGGTGTTGCATTCATCATCAAAAAGAACATTTCAAGATCTATCCTGAAGTACAATGCTGTCAGTGATAGGATAATATCCATACACCTACAAGGAAGAACAGTTAATATGACTATTATTCAAATTTACACACCAACCACTAGGGCCAAAGATGAAGAAATAGAAGACTTTTATCAGCTGCTTCATTCTGAAATTGATCAAAAATGCAGTCAAGATGCATTGATAATTACTGGTGATTGGAATGCAAAATTTGGAAACAAAGAAAAAGGATCAGTAGTTGGAAAACATGGCCTTGCTGATAGAAATAATGCCAGAGATCGAATGGTAGAATTTTGCAAGACCAATGACTTCTTCATTGCAAACACCTTCTTTCACCAACATAAACGGTGACTATACATATGGACCTTACCAGATGGAACACACAGAAATCAAATTGACTACATCTGTGGAAAGAGGCAACAGAAAAGCTCAATATCATCAGTCAGAACAAGGCCAGGGACCGACTGTGGAACAGACCATCATTGCTCCTATGTAAGTTCAAGCTGAAACTGAAGAAAATCAGAGCAAGTCCACAAGAGCCAAAATATGACCGTGAGTATATCCCACCTGAGTTTAGAGACCATCTGAAGAACAGATTTGACGCATTGAACGCTAGTAGCAGAAGACCAGACGAGTTGTGGAATGACATCAAAGACATCATACACAAAGAAAGCAAGAGGTCATTGAAAAGACAGGAAAGAAAGAAAAGACCAAGATGGATGTCAAAGGAGACTCTGAAACTTGCTCTCAAACCCCGAGCAAGTAAAGCTAAAGGAAGAATTGATGAAGTAAAAGAACTGAACAGATTTCAAAGGGCCTCTCGAGAAGACAAAGTAAAGTATTATAATGACATGGGCAAAGAGCTGGAGATGGAAAACCAAAAGGGAAGAACATAACTTGGCATTTCTCAGGCTGAAAGAATTGAAGAAAAATTCAAGCCCTGAATTGCACTAGTGAAGGATTCCATGGGGGAAAATATTAAACGATGCAGGAAGCATCAAAAGAAGATGGAAGGAATACACAGAGTCGTTATACCAAAAAGAATTAGTTGATATTCAACCATTTTAAGAGGTGGCATATGATCAGGAACCGATGGTACTGAAGGAAGAAGTCCAAGATGCTCTGAAGGCACTGGTGAAAAACAAGGCTCCAGGAATTGATGGAATATCACAATTGAGATGTTTCAACACTCGTCTATGACAAGAAATATGGAAGACAGCTTCCTGGCCAACTGACTGGAAGAGACCCATATTTATGCCTATTCCCAAGAAAGGTGATCCAACTGAATGTGGAAATTATAGAACAATGTCATTAATATGAAACACAAGCAAAATTTTGCTGAAGATCACTCAAAAACGGCTGCATCAGTGTATCGACAGGGAACTGCCAGAAATTCAGGCTGTATTGAGAGGAGGATGTGGAACCAGGGATCTCATTGCTGATGTCAGTTGGATCCTCGCTGAAAGCAAACAGTACCAGAAGGATGTTTACCTGTGTTTTATTGACTATGCAAAGGCATCCGACTGTGTGGATCATAACAAACTATGGCTAACACTGCGAAGAATGGGAATTCCAGAACACTTAATTGTGCTCATGAGGAAACTTTACATAGATCAAGAGGCAGTTGTTTGGACAGAACAAGGGGATCCTGATTGGTTTAAAGTCAGGAAAGGTGTGCGTCAGGGTTGTATTCTTTCACCATACCTATTTAATCTGTATGCTGAACAAATAATCCGAGAAGATGGACTATATGAAGAAGAACGGGGCTTTAGGATTGGAGGAAGACTCATTAACAACCTGCATTATGCAGATGACACAACCTTGCTTGCTGAAAGTGAAGAGGACTTGAAGCACTTAGTAATGAAGATCGAAGTCCACAGCCTTCAGTATGGATTGCACCTCAACATAAAGAAAACAAAAATCCTCAGAAGTGGACCAATGAGCAACGTCATGATAAACGGAGAAAAGATTGAAGTTGTCAAGGATTTCATTTTACTTGGATCCACAATCAACAACCATGGAAGCAGCAGTCAAGAAATCAAAAGACGCATTGCATTGGGTAAATCTGCTGCAAAGGACCTCTTTAAAGTGTTGAAGAGCAAAGATGTCACCCTGAAGTCTAAGATGCACCTGACCCAAGCCATGGTATTTTCAATCAGATCACATGCATGTGAAAGCTGGACAATGAATAAGGAAGACCAAAGAAGAGTTGACACCTTTGAATTGTGGTCTTGGTGAAGACTATTGAATATACCATGGACTGCCAAAAGAACGAACAAATCTGTCTTGGAAGAGGTGCAGCCAGAATGCTCCTTAGAGGCAAGGATGGCAAGACTGCATCTTACATATTTTGGACATGTTGTCAGAAGGGATCAGTCCCTGGAGAAGGACATCATGTTTGGCAGAGTACAGGGTCAGCGGAAAAGAGGAAGACCCTCAAAGAGGTGGATTGACACAGTGGCTGCAACAATGAGCTCAAGCATAACAACGATTATAAGGATGGCGCAGGACTGGGCAGTGTTTCGTTCTGTTGTGCATAGGATTGCTATGAGTCGGAACCGACTCAGCGGCACCTAACAACAACAACAACAAAGCCATCAATTTGTGGTAGTAGCACTAGATAACTAAGATGATTAGTGATTCATGTCTTTGCCTAAATACTTTCTTCTTGTTAAATTGCTAAAAATACTGAAAGTGGTGTTATGGAGCATTCTAACCTTGGGAAGATCATATCATGTCATATCTGGTTCAAAATTAGGTAATATCCAACACAAAATCAACTTGAAGCAGAGTCCTGTAGCAAGAGACACAGAAGAGTTAAGATTAGAAAAAATGTTGAAGACCGAGAAACCAGCAATGTGTAGGGCAGGAGGACTGGGGTGAAATCCTACTGTGAAGGTGATGGTAGGTGGGTTCCAAAGTCAAGTTCATTTCCCTTATAGTGTTACACCAATTATTGGATAACCCTGCATTGCAAAAGTAGACAGTCGGTGCGGACACCTGTCTCCAAAGTGAATGATAACTAGGAGGCAAGATGGAAGACTGAAATGGAAGCTTAAAACAACATACTTCTACTGAGGTCACGGTCACCAAAAGGCTGTGGTACTCATGTTTAGACAGCTGTGTTCTTACTGAACCTCATTCATCTTGCCATAACAGTACTGGACATGGTTGATGTTATTACATTCCTGGAGGTGTGATTGAAAAACCTTGTGGCAAATCTACCAGGAAGGGTCTGTGGGTAGATAAAGTCTGGAACTGCAGGCTTCAGCCAATCAAGAAGCCTGTGTTCTGTGATATAATTTAATCCCTTCAACATGTTCACCAAGTTTTGGATAAGGATGACCCGATACAGCTTCAAAGGTTGCGTCCATATTACTGCAGACTATTGGGGCTGAATTTATGTAAAGGAGCTCATAAGAGTGGCATTTTAGACATGGGGCAAGTGTACAGCAATATCTGTGTTATTGCAGGCCCATGGGATGGTCATGGACATCCATGGGACATTTTCAGAGCTGGTATGAACCAGGGTCACCGAAAGTGATGGTTCCTTGTCAAAGAGGAGGTACATTGGCTAGAGTGGGAGCAAACTGCCTTGCTAAGAGCCAGATTGACCACTTGTACTGAAAACTGAAGACACTGGGCTTCCAGACTCCCGTTTGGCCATAAATTCTCAGGAACAACTTCCTATTCCTGATTGTAGAAAAGTCAAAAATTTTTATAGCCTGCAGCCGCTTTATACTGGTCAGTTTCCATCCCTTCAAAATAGACCCTTTGGAACATAGTGATGAACATGCCCACACTCCTCCTTCCGCCATCCTCTTACATTTGATAGATATTTTTGCCTCCCTGTGCCAATGTAAATCACATTAATTCTGCAATGAAAATCTCCTTATTGTTCCTGTGGTGGGTGACTCAGATAACTCCAGGACTTTAAGAGATGAAATGGTCATATAACTCCTCTGACAAAATTTAAGGTCAATTCCCTGCACATCAAGATAAGTCAACATCCTGAGTAATAATGCTTTATTTTGACACAATGAGAATGCTGAGTGCCAAGTCAAGCAATGATCTTAGTATTGCCAATTTTTTTTTTTTTTTTTTTAATTTCTACCAACAAAAACAGGAAAGCAAGCACTGTTGTAATACAAAAAATCATCCATTTTTCCACTGGTCTATCATCTGACAAGATTTAGCTAATTAAAGTAGATGATAATTTCAATACTGTTTTTGTCTAGGGGCTTTGCCTAAATAAGGTTTCTTAATATAAGGTTGGTACTCTTTTAGATAATTAGCAATAGTATCGGAAAGTTTGTTATAAAAATGTTCTGTTCATTCCTTCTACATGCATCTAACGATTACACATTTTAAGCTTGCTTCGAAGTGTTGCATGCCAACAAAAATTAAAGAGGTATAGGCCCTCTTTAATTTACAGGGAATTTAGTCAATAAGAGAAGCAAAAGAAGATTACCCATAAGATAAGCTGCTGTTGTTGTTAGCTGCATTCGAGTAGCCTCTGACTCATGGCCGCCTTATGTCTAGAAGGAAGCGTTGCCCTGTTCTGCATCATCTTCACAATCATTGGTATGCTTGAGTCCACTGTTGCTGCTATTGTGGTAAGGTAGAAAGTCATAAATGCTCCCTGAGAGACATGTCTCCTCTGTGGAAGTTCAGACAAGGTGGATGGTGCTTCCAACGCAAGCATTGAGGAAACTGTCTAGGGGCCGGGCTTGATGAAGAGCAGTTCCCTGGAGCCTGCCAATAGGGGAATGGATGGACATTTGGACAAGGGAGCACCCAGCAGTTGACCTAGACATCACCACCTCCTACGGCCATGTTAGGAATTTCTTGCACAAATCGAGAGGGCACACCACAGACCATGCCACCCTGAGGACCCAAGAGGAACAAGTTGAATAATTCAGTGGGTTGAAGTCAGATGATGGAAGGCCTGGAATTCCAAACTCCAGAGCTTCCTTCAGAACATACCTGATGCTCTTTATGACCTTTTTTTCTTTGTTTGGCTCTTTTTGTTTGTTTTTAATTTTTTTCTGGCATTCGAAAGGAAAAGAAAGAGAAGGTTAGACATAAAGAGAAAAGAAAGTGAAACTTTCTTTACCAGATCTTCTGGAATTCCTGTAGTAAAACTAAAGATTATCTAGTATCACATGGAACTTCTAGGTTAAGGGTGCATAAAATTTTGAAAAACCCATTTCCAAGTTAGGTGGCTGTAAAGTAGAAGGCAAAATCAGGAAATGTTGGGCCCAGATTCTAATTCACACTAGTAGTGGGAGTCACTGGATTTTTAAGGCTTACTTTACTCATATTTAGAATAAAAACCAGGAATTGGGCTTAATTTTCTTAGGCTGTTTTCATTTCTAAAAATAGAAGTTAAGTAGCTTGGTTTTTCTATACAATGATCTCCGTTTTCATTACATTTGCATAGATCACACCATTCTAATAAACTTTCTCACATCGTGTTGTGTGGGATTACCAAGGTCCAACCATATCAACAGGCTTCCAGTGTAGAAACTACAATTATTACAGCTTCTTTCTTCAAGAGTCCTGAATAATTACCACCTCTAACAAGAACTTTTAATAAAGCAAATGGACACTAATCAACCCTGAGACAACTTTAATTTTGTATTAAAAAAACAAAAAAAACTTGGTCTGTGGTTGAGCTCTTCAAACCCAGAATTTAAAATAAATTGCCACATATGCAACTCTCTTTTCTTACAGAGACAAATTCCAACGTCGTCAGTCAGCCAAATCGCAGAAATGCCAAACAGACCCACAGTGGCTGACTGACATAATTCCATTGTAAATACACTTGTGTGTGTGTGTGTGTGTGCCCTGCCTTGCATCTTGATAATGTACTTTTATTTTAAAAATACTTTTATTGCCATTATTTCAGGATTACCATATGGTGTTTATTTTTTCCACTGAAGAGCTTTAAAGCCTTCAAGTGAGGTATTGCTGAACAAACAAGGGACGTCTTCTCTTAAAGACAAACACTTTTATACAAGAAATCACATATTTCATTACCATCAAAGATTGCTAATATTTCTGTATGACAGTGAAATTACAAAATTTAAATGTACTGCCCTCAATTCAGAATGAAATCTATTTAAAATCAAGTGATTTGAAGGAAGGAATTTATTAGGGGCTCCTTTTTTCATAAAATTTCATTTCTGGGTTCTGCATTTGCTTCTTATATTAGCCTAATCTTTGCATTTGTTCTATAGAAGTATAAATAAGAAAGTAAGATTTGGTGAGATAGTTGTAGCTGTTTATTTTATTGTGAAACGTTTGGTGTTTAACAATATTCTTTATCTGTTCATACCCTCATGAAGAAATGGAATATACCATCTTTTCACACTATTTTAGCTACCTTAACTTGACTACATGGTGAAATAAATACTGCATAGGGTTACACTGAATAGTGAAGAGAGCTTTGGGCACAAGGTAAGAAAATCTGAGTTCTAGCGGTATATCTGCTTCCTCCATACATCTATTACCTGTTGTTGTTAGTTGCCACTGGGTCAGCTCCTACTCCTAACAACCCCCTGTGTAACAGAAGGAAATACCTGGTCCTGTGCCATCTTCATGATTGTTGGTATGTTTGAGTCCATTGTTTTGGCTATTGTGCCAATCCACCTTATTGAGTATTTGTCTGGCTTTCACTGACCCTCTACTTTATCAACCATGATGTCCATTTCTAGCAATCTATCTTTCCTGATGACATGCCCAAAGCAGGTGAACTGAATTCTTGCCATCCTTGCTTCTAAGGAGTATTCTAGTTGTGTTTTCTTCTACCACTGGTTTGTTTGTTATTCTGGAAGTTCACAGTATATTAATATTCTTCACTAACACCACAGTTGGAATACATAAATTCGACCTTAGGTAACTCCTAATCTCTTTGAGGCTCAGTCTTTTTACCCACAAAATGGCAATCACACTTCTTTACATTACATCATTGTTGGAGGAATAAGATGGGAAAACATGTCGTAAACTCTTTGGGCATTGTTAAAGTTTCATATACACATAAGGTGGTATTGACAGTAAATTCTTTTTAAGGACGCCTCTGTATTTGCATGACAGCTTTTAGCAATGGAAAGCCAAATGGACCAATTTTTGCCCTGTACGTGGGAGAGGAAGAGCATGTTTAACACCTGGATGTACTGGGATGAGAAGTCAATGACAACCCTCTTTAAACTATGCGGCAGGGGTAGATCAAAAGTTTTCTTCCCTTGGAAACTGTAGGCAATGTCCCATTCATCTTAGGGGCCTTTCCTGTTCAAATAGCTAACCATACCCACATGAAGGGGAAGTCTGCTCTGAGATATGTTAGCATGTTTGTGTAGTTGTGTCATTTACATTGACCATCTGTTAATGGTATGTACTTGAGAGTCAGTCTTATAAAAGGGCTATACATCAATAGCTCTGGAAATCATATAAGTGAAGAAGGTTTTCAAAGGGCACGCTCCAGTGACTGTGCATTCCGAGAGCTCGTCTATAAAAAGATTTTCCGGCATGCGCTCTGCACTTGGCCTTCATTTGTTGTGGATTTCTAAGCTCTAACAAACGGCAACCGGCTCCGTGGGCTTCTGAAACAAGCTGACCTCACAGATGTAGATGCGGCAACAGATCTTACCCAAATCAGAAGTACGTTCAACTCAGAAAATAATAATAATAAAAAATAAAAAAAAAAACCAGTGCCGTCAAAGAAAATATTGCAGCGGACTGACACAGTGGTTGCAACAATGGACTCAAACACGGCAACGACTGGACCACGGTGCAAGACAGGGCAGTGTTTCGTTCTGTTGTGCATAGGGTCACAATGAGTTGGAACCAACTTGGTGGTACCTGACAACGACAAGAAACAGTGCTCAGGTTTACATATTACAATAATAAGTAATTTTAGAACTTTGATGTCTTGTTATTACAGTGATCATCAATTATAGATATTTAAATGCACATCACATGAAACATTTGATTCCTTTGTATCTTGGCTTATATTTTCTTTACACTTTTCTTTCACTCTAAAAACTTCTTCCCAGATGTCCAATTAAAACAAAGATTATTATTATTATTATTGCAACAGGTAATAGTAAGCACTTAAGTGTGACTTTTTTCTGTATTAATACTTAGTATAACTTATATTTCTGTAAGCATTTTGAGCTACTTGTTCTGGCAAGTCCACATCCAGTACCTCATGGGAGAAGACTATTACTCACTTGCTGTAGTTATTACTCTCTGTCTTAGTCATCTAGGGCTGCTGTAACAGAAATACCACAACTAGGTGGCTTTAACAAAGAGAAATTTATTCTTTCACAGTCTAGTAGGCTACAAGTCCAAATTCAGGGCATCAGCTCCAGGGCAAGGCCTTCTTCTCCATCTGCTCTGGAGGAAGTTCCCTGTCATCAGTCCTCCCTTGGTCTAGTTGCTTCCCTGCACAGGAACCTTGGGTCCAAAGGACTCGCTCTGCTCCTAGTGCTGCTTTTTTTGGCAGTATGAGGGCCCCAAGTCTGCTCAATTCTCTCTTTTATATCTCAAAAGAGACTAGCTTAAGGCACTATCTAATCTTATAGATCTCATCAATATAACTGCCACTAATCCATCTCATCAGATCACGGTGATAAGATTTACAACACAGGGAAATCACATCAGGTGACAAAATGGTGGACAACCATATAATACTGGGGATCATGATATAGCCAAGTTGAGAGACATTTTGGTGGGACACAATCCAATCCATGGCACTCTCTTTAATGCCGGTGTCTTCCAGTTCAAACATAAGCCTGCTGCTTTGCTGAGCTGTAAAATAGAACCCTGAGCCGGAGCCCAATTCATGTCAGGTAGTGGTCAGGGAATAAGTAGGTCTGATATTTGGAAAGATTGGAAAAAGTATTTGTGAATATTTCAAAGAAGCACTTGAGAATCAGAGAAATGTTGAAACTTTCTATAACTATCATTTCACTTGTGATTCGATGTCAATTGTCTCAGGCAGGGAGCCCTGAAAGCTTCAGAATGAACTGAATGGAACCCTAGGTGACTTCTCATCATGGCTGGGACCATTTGGCCATCAAAAAAAAAACCACTCATATGTCACCCAAGTCAATAATTGTCCTCACAAATATTATGCATATGAGTGAAAAAAAATTAAAACCTCTTCTGAGCACAAAGAAGGAAGATACAAAGTAACACATTTTTATAAAAAATCAATAGTGTTCCAGAGCATATGTCCTGATTTTAAATTCTAGTTTTTACTTGTGGTACCAGATATTCCTCATGTCACACACCTTCATTTCTCAGTAGAAAAAAAAAAAAAGAAAAATTTACTGTGGCATCAGTTCTAACCCATGGTGACCTCATGTGTGCAGAGTAGAACTGTGCTCCACAGGGTTTTCAAGACTGGGGTCTTTTCTAAGGAGTTTGCCAGGCCTTTCTTCCAAGGTACCTCTGAGTGGGTCAAACCGCCAAACTTTTGGCTAGTGGCATCATCCAAGGACCCCAGTATCTTATGGAGCCCTCTCAATTCTCAGAGAATTCTCAAAAGAATTACTTTATTACCCCTTTCAAACTGCAATATATCTTGAAGATGGACCATTAGTTGGTCATTGTAGAAGTCAAATAGCTTTTCTTTTCTCTCCCTCTTTCTCTCTCACTCTCAGAGCAGGCATCATCTAACAGGAGCCCAGATAAGAACCAGAGACTGTTCTACCTGCTACGCGAAGCTATAGTTGGAAAGTTTGATGACATTAAAGCAAATAAATGTTGTCAGCAAAATACAGGTTCAATACTAACTTTACTTAATCAGCCAGTCTTGTCGTCTAAAACATTTCCAATTGAAGATCACTGTTCTGCTTTATTGTATTGGATAGAAGTTTCTAGGCCTTCTGCCAAGCAGGTGACAAAGGTGGAGTAAAGGCTTCATTTGGAAAATACACTGATATTGTTTGAATAAGTGTGCTTACACAGAGCAAAGTTTCTTCCATGTGTTTCTAGAAAAATATATGGCCATCCTATTTATGAGCTCTAAGACTTACTCCTTGTATAAGGCAAAAGTGTAAGCAACCTTGGATTTGAAGCTACAATAGAAAGAAAAAGAGCGGGAGAGAGAGATGGCGGAAGGAGGGAGGGAGAAAGAAAAACAGAGAGAGAGAGAGAGATACCAGCACTAGTATCACTCAATCATAAAGGACAAAGCAGACTGCCAACTCCCTCTGATTTATTTACTGGAAGAACAACCTTTAGGAACTAGAAAGTTTTCATTTATCTGCCGTGTTCCATCTATTAATTAATTGCATTTAAAAATTTCACCACCTTTTCCCTGCCAGACATACTTTTTCCATGCCACAGCAGCAAAGATGCATTGTTCCTCTGATTCTCTCTTGCTGTGGGCTGTTCAAGTAACAGACTCCGATGCTGGTAAATAAAGAGGGTTTTATTTAGTCATATGGGTTTTAAGGTCCTCTTAATCTTTCTGTCTTTCTCTTTCTGGTTTCTCATCAGTCAGAGAAAGCACCAGGTATAGCTATTATCAGATACTCTATAATTTTACTGGCAACTCAAAGACTAAAATGTTTAAGTGTATCCTGGCATGTGTAAATCTCTGTGTTTTATCTTTTGTGTGTGTCTTGCCCTTTGCTATTTTCTTGGTGGGTTAAAGTCAACATGAATAGATGTTCCCACTATCAACCAGGTGTAATACTTGAATGTAGCAGCAATTAGCAAAATATCTGTTATGACTCTGTATATCTATGGTCAAATAGATGTAGTGTGCGTGTGTGTGTGTGATTGTGTATATATGTGTGTGGCATGTGTGTATGTATGTGATGTGTGTGTGGTGTGTCTAGTGTTTTTGTGTGTATATGGGCGTGTGTGTGTGGTGAGGTGTGTGTGCCATATACATATGTGGGGTTTGTGTGTGTGTGTGTGTGTGTGTGTGTGTGTGTTAAAACTGGGGAATCTGGTTTACTTAGAAGCCCTGTAGCTTACAAGGATAAGCTGACAGATTTCACAGCTCTCAGTTGCAGACACTGATATCCTGACTTGGTTAGAAAATTAGAACATGGTTTACTGGTATAGTTCAAGATCTGACCTGATGTGAATTAATAACTTTTGCAGAATTCACGTATTATTTAATTCAATAACCCCCACCATACAGCAACATTATTATTATTATTGTTTTAATGTTTAAGTTCATAAAGTTTGGTACTAACAGAGACCTAAAGTACATTGAAAGGAATACATGAGATTAAAAAAATGCAGGTCTCACAATCTCATAAAATCTTTTCTTTAATATAAATATAGCTTGTGAGGTAAGTAAAAAAACAGACAAAAAAAATGTATTTGAGAACCCGTCATTATTTTGCCTCCATCAAAGACATCCAGGTTAATGTGAAATAGAAAAGAAATACAAAAGTTCTAACTAGCATTTGAAACCAAACAAATGCAACTTATTTATCAGTTTTGACATAAAAAATTAAAATTCTGGCACCTACAGTTTCTTGACATGGAAGGCCTTGCAGTCTGCAGTTGGGCGTGTTCTCAGAGCTTATTGAGACAGCTCTGCAGACAGGAAAGGGGAGGATGGGACAGGCAGGAACAAGTTTGGGAAGATATATCAGGATACTTGATCACCCTTACTGGGACTTCCCTTTCTAATTAGGCTTTCATTCAGAGTACCTTCTTCTCTGAAACAAATGGCCCTTCCCCCCTTAAATCTATATGAATCTCCCAACAGGAAGTGGCCCTGCAGTTGGCTCTGACCATCTCATCCCCTTCCCACCACGTGGTCCCCATCCGTCCAGTGACATGGGCTGGCCGCCAGCCCCATTCACAGCCTCAGGGACCTCCCCACCATGAATAATTTGCACAAGGAGGGATCTTTTTTCAATGATCACAAAGGCATTGTTTTGCTACATGGATAATCATTATGTGGAATAATTACACCTTTCAGTGCTTTGAAGGTTTACACTCCAGCAGGAATGGTCTCCCCCTGTATTCACACACCATCCCTGCTTTAGAGCAAGCTGCCAATGGGGTCTCAAATACTACAATGATCAGAAGTCAACAGAAATGCATGAAGATGCATTGCTTTCAAAATCCCCTTCTCTAGTTATGTGCTAGTCTTTTGCTTTGCTAAAGGGTTTGCAGGAGAGTTTCAAATAAAGTAGAATTTTTCCAAGAAAAATATTTCTATAGAAAAGATATTAGAATTAGATCTGTTTACTGTAATAGTTTTTTCTCTTATAGGCTTTAAATTTTTTTCCACCTTTAATAATATTGATAATCATCGTGCTTAATTTAACTTTATTGCTCTTTCATTCATTGCCATCCATACACAATAACAATTAAACCCAAATGAAATATTAGACTTATTTTACAAAGAGTATTATTGCAAGTTGGGTTCTGGCAAAGACCCACAGTTACCCTTGCAAATAATTAAAACATTATTTACCTCATTTTCTATACCCAAATTGTCCACCTGACAGACCTGGTGATTCATTACTAAATTTGTTTGAGACCCACTGAGGTTTCAATAGGAAACAGTTTTTCTCTATGTTTCCCCACTGTTTCAAGCTTAATTTCCTTCAAATACAATGGTTCGAGGTCTTACAAATTATGAGCTATTAATGACCTCCACAAAGGGAGTACCATCAGTTTTCATAGATAGCCAGGAGACATTTGGTCTGCTTTGAGATCCAGATAACCATACAAGGAAAGTAAACAAATGAAACATTTAGGCAGATATTGTTATTCAAGTAAAACTTTTAATATTGACTCTAACTTCATTTTTTTTTTTTTAATTTTTAGCTTCATTTTTTATTACACCAGGAATGGTGAAATGCGTTCTTTTGGAATCACTACCAATCATGAGCTCCAGACTTATGTATCTAAGTGTGAGCTGAGCAGCTAGAATACCGTCCAAAGTAGACCTGGAAAACGAGCCCCTAGATTGGAAGGCACTACACAATAGTCACAACAATGAACTCAAACATACGAGTGATCATGAAGATGGTGCAGAACCAGGCACTTTTCATTCTGTTACAACAAGGTCACCATGAGTTGGAGCCAATTCAATGGCAGATAATAACAACAGCCAAGCAGCTTAGTCTCTCTGAGCTGTGAAGACTCCATGCAGAAGCTCTTCCTCTCCAGTGTTGCCCACCATTTATCCACATCATCAGGAGACAACCTGACTCTTCCTTGGTGTCTCTTTCCCTTGCCTTTCGCATCCACTCCCTCACGATATCCTCTCTGCTCTTAATATCTATCCTCAGGGCAACCACGTCTCTTCTGTCTCCCTGCTAACCTCTTGTACAAGCCACCATCTCCTTCTGCCTGCAGCAGTGCAATCCCAGCCAGCCCTCCGATCCTATTTTTGACCCTTCTTAATGTGATTCTTTCCAAATGAAAATCAAACTATGTCTTTTAATTGTATCTGCTGAAAACTCTCTAGTTAATTGCCATTCTATTTATTATAAAATCTAAACTCCTTAGACAATCTACTAGCATCCAGGTGTCAGGGTCACCTCCATCTGTGCCCACTTATTCTCCTTATTTGCTCAACTCCAGCCTTGCCCTCAGGAACTTATTAATTTTCTTGTCTTACTGCTGGTGGCCCTTAACCTTACTAATTTTTCCTCCTGGAAAGCTATTCCCTCCAATCTCCAGATGGCTTTCTCCTCACTGTTCAAGTTTCTGCTCAATTATATCTTCCTTAGACAAGCCCTTGACCTCTCCTTAGTACCATTCTCAGAAGAAGCCACTGAAGTGGGTTTGTGGGATGATTTCTAGGCTTTTCTTACACATTTACATACAAATGTATGTACCAATGCAAAGGTATAGATTTTCTTTTAATGTAATAATTTTTATTTTACAAATTCACTGGTAAGCTTCTTTTCGCTTAAGAAGTTGCCTTGGAGATTTTTTCATGTTGGCACCTACAGCTACAGAAAATTGTATTTTATTTTGCTGCTAAATAATATTTTTCAGAGAAATGGATGAAGCAAACGTACTTCCTACATTCTGTCCTTGAAAAACAGTTTACTGAAGCCTTCCTGCTTTACAGGCCATTCTCATACTTGACCCTACTTGTGAAACTTTGTCCCACAAAAAATGTCAAAACGTGGATGGCAGTATTATAGGATATGTGCGCTCCTATTTGTAAAACATCCCGCCAATCTGGACACTAGAAGAGCTGTGCCCACTTAAATTATCATCAGCAAAGCACGACACCCATTGCCTGACTCTCATAATTGGATGGTGGTAAGAAAATGTTTCGTATTTAGCCAATTTAATCAAGCTTGTGTAACTTTTCAACAATATTCTGAACCCACATAAAAAGCTTTTAGGTGTAAAACACCCCAAATGTCATTTATACCATACAGTTCTCAATTTAATAATCTAGTAATCTGGGTAGCTGTTTTAGTCATCTAGTGCTGCTATAACAGAAATACCATAAGCGGGGGGCTCTAACAAAGAGAAATTTATTTTTTCATGGTTTAGGAGACTAGAAGTCCAAATTCAGGGTGCTAACTCTTTTTTTTTTAACTCTAGGGTAAGGCATTATCTCTCTGTGGCCTCTGGGAGAAGGTCCTTGTCATCAGTCTTCCCCTGGTCTAGGAGCATCTCAGCACAAGGACTCTGGGTTCAAAAGTCATGCTCTGCTCTGAGCACTGCCTTCTTGGTGGTGTGAGATCCCCCTATCTCTCTGCTTGCTTCTCTCTTTTACATCTCAAAAGAGATTGATTTAAGACACAACCTAGTCTTATAGATTGAGTCCTGCCCCATTAACATAACTGCCGCTTAACTCACCTCATTGACATCATAGAGGTAGGATTTACAACACAGAGGAAAATCACATCAGATGACAAAATAGTGGACAATCACTCAACACTGGGAATCAAGGCCTAGCCAAGTGGACACATATTTTGGGGGGACCCAATTCAATCCATTACAGTAGCTGAGCAAGATGAAATGCTGACAAAGTTTATGGTTCTCTAAAAGTATTTCAGAACAACTAAAGGAGAGGCTAGCCATACCCTAAGAAAACTGCTCACATCTCTTCGTGTATCTGCCTTTTTGACAAAGGAGTCTCATTTGTTTATTTTTTAAGTGTAGCTTCTGTATTTGGTTATATACCACAGAGACCAGCATTCCATTGGGAGGTCCATCTAACACTTAGTTTGTATTTTGTATCCCTTATGATTTCAATCAGGTCCTAAAATAAAGATTATTGATTATTGAGTACATCAAGGCCTCTCTTTCCTCCATTATTTTTCTTTATTTGATTTTTCTGAGGCCTATCTACTGCTTTAAGGCTTAGGGGAATATTCACATGCAGATTCATCATTTACAGTAAATATGGCAAATGCAATTCTCTGTGAATATGAAGCTCAGAAGTGCTCACTAGGGAAGCTCAGTCATGAAAGCTAAGCATGTATAAATCTCTCTGAGGAGCAATAAAATTTCAAAGAAGATGTGTCTTCAAAGAGAACAATTTCCCTCAGTTTAATACAATATGGAAAAGAAAGAGTTGAAGCATATTTTCTTAAAACTGCCTCTATCTGGCCAAAACGCTGCCCCGGAGCTGGAACGTAGAGAACATGCCAAAGAAATCAGATTGGGCTGGATTACAAAAGCTGCTTTTGTGTGTGTGGGGTGGGGATGTGAAGGTACCTGAAACCAGTGTATCTCTCATAAAAGTAAGAACAGAGTCAAAGTCTGCAGATTGCAAAGTATGATTTGCACAAGTTGCGAGCTATGGTGCGTAGTGCCCAGGCTCAGCTGATCATCTTGAGTATTGACCTCTATCACGGTGGTTTACCAGATATGTGCCCACAGGAAGTGGGAGCCACTGGCCAGAAAGTGGGAGCCACTGGCCAGGAATTGGGGCCATGTCTGTTCTTTCCCTTCTTCTAGAGAATCTGTCAAAGATACAGGTCCAAAGGAGGTGCCAAACCTCCCACATGGTGGTGACCTGTCAGAGTAATGGAGAGACTTTCACCAGCTGCTCCTCAGTCTCTCTTTCCATTACTGTAATTTGGAGGAAGTAACTGGATCGTCTTCATGGTTCTGCTCCCTGAAAACATAAGGTAGATGACCCTTATATCATGCATCTCTCCTGAGAATTAAGGGGTATGTTACGGTGGAAAATACCTCAAATATCATTTACACTGGGAAGTTCTCAATTTAATAATATAACAATTTAGGTAATGACCAAGGAAAAATGCTCACGTAACTTCAAAGCATCAGGTAGCAGTGCCCAGAGAAAGGAAAGCCTGAATCCAGGGTTTCTCAGCTTTGGCGCTCTTGGCATTTTGGGTTGGATGGTTCTTTGTGGTGGGGGCTGATCTGTGCAACATCTTCAGCAGAATCCTTGGTCTTTACGCACTAGATGCCAGTGGCACCTGCCCCACAGCTGTGACAACCCATAATGTCTCCAAACATTGACAAATATTTCCTGGGTGGAGGGGAGGGTAAATTGCCTCTTTTGAGAACCCCTGTATTAGGTCTTTAAGTCCATGCTTAACTAAACCCTGCTGCTGAAGGTAGCTGAAACAATCATATTTCCAAAAATTACAGGCCAATGCATTTTTCAGAAACTTCAGGAATTGTTTGAAATTAAATACACTTTACCTGGTTCTATAAAAATTTCAATCATGGTGTCTGTCTCTTTAATTTCTCAGAGTTACAAAGACTACATTTAGTATTGCTGCCTTGTCTAGGCTCTAGGTAAACCACAAACGTGGATTAGGGCACACAATTATCTGCAAATTGATTCCCCAAATTGGTCTGAAATAGATTATGATCTATGCCAGGATAGAGAAGCAGTATGGCAAATGCTAATGAGAATAAGATTGGTGGTGAAAAGCCTGGCACAGATTTTTTTTTTTCCATCAGGTTCCGGAATTAGTGAATGTTTTGAGTCAAAGTGTTATGTTATACCTGATTGATACCACAGATGACAACCTTAAACAGTACAATGGTGCCTGCTCTTTTTTTGTTTTTCCCTTGTTGTTTATTACAGTGAAACCTGTGAGAGCCAGAAGGCAATGGTACAGCCTTGTTTTTCTGTGTCTTTCTGCCTTTGCCAGGGTGCATCCTTACCATTTTTCTATTATTCCTTTTAGTGAAAAATATTTGAGTTTTCCTTCTTGGGCAGATTTCCTCCTTATACAGGTTGTGGTTTTCACAGATTTCACTGTATTTTTGTTTCTGCTGTTTTAACATAAACTCAATGAGGATATTACATTCATGTTGTTTTGAAAATCAGGGTATCCACAAAGAAAATTTTAGAACAATGTTCACTTTCACAAATGGGACAAGAAAGACCTGCTGAAATCGTTGTCAGAGGGAGAATAAAAAGAATCGTTCATTATGAAGTTTGTTTTTCCTTAAAGATAAACTGTGTGGAAAGACAGAGGTTAAGAAATGAAAGTTCTAGGTAAAAGTGCAATGTGGCCGGGTCTCCGCCAAAGAAGAATCCGGGATTCACTTGCTGCATAATGAGTCATTGTCCACTCGCCACACAATGTGGTCCATTCTATGCCTTAGAACAAATCATTTCAAGTTCATCAACCAAAACATTCACAGAAAGAAAACTCCGAGGATATTATTTTGGGGATAGGAAAGAATATCCCCTCAAGCTCCTCAAATCATCAATGCTGGATTCAGTGAATGAGAGGGATGACAACAGTAGGCTATTGTCACCAGTGCCCAAGCCCCTGAGGACAAGGCATGTGTCAAGAGCAAGGTGTACAGCCAACAGAGCGTGGAACAGCATCCATTTTTTCTCCCTCTCCCTCTCCCTCTCTTGCCTTTTCCTCCTCCTGCTTCTCCTCCTGTTTTGCCTTTTTGTTTGTTCTTTCATTTTCCTCCTTCGCTTCTTCTTTTCTTTCTCCTCTTCCTCCTCCTTCTCTTCTTTCTTTCTTTTCCAGTTTTACCTTCTCACTGGTGATGAAAGGGTGTATTATAAATACTAGTAAAACTTCTCCTTAAAGCCTGCGATTCATTGCACTCAGCTATTTCTGTTAAAGCTCTTCTTGCAGCTGGTCATCCCCACTTCCCTTCCAAGCACCAACAGCAGAGAGGACGCAGCCAGTGTGAAGGCACAGGAGGACAGCAGGGACAGCCAGCACTGGGTGTTGGGCTCCAGCAAGGATGAGATAGATGCATACTTGACATTTTAGCCACTTTCTCACCCATAGTGTGGAATAAAAATAATTGTTTCAGAGTTACCTTCCACAGCCAGTTAAAAAATTTAATGTACATGTTTCTAAGGATGAAAGCTCATAACCGTTTACTTTTTTGAAATGTCTTGTAAGTTTCTGCAGGGAAAATGTGGCGAGGGGAGGTATTATCATCTCTATTTTTAACATATGATGAGGACAAGACAATAAAGTAATTCTTTTTTAATCAAATATCATGTTAAAAAATGTTACTAAAAACTACCGTATTAGCAAATGAAAAAATATCTTCAAGCCACTGGCATAGATAACCTGGTTTGAATTTAATGTTTACATTCCAATTCAGCACTAGATTGTGTCTGGCATAATGTAAATGTTTATGGTATAACATAGAATTCATATTCTAGACCTCTACTAGTTGAATTCAAATTCTAGCTCATTTCCCTGGGGAAGATACCTTACCTCTCCATGCCTCAGTTTCCTCACCTGTAAATTGGTCATAAGGAAAATAATTATGGCATAGGGTTGGAGTGAGAATCAGATGAATTGATGTATGTAAAGCACTTGGGTCATTGCCTGACACACAAGTGTTCAAGACAAGATAGCTTTTGTTTTTGCTCATGGGCATGCTCTTAGCTTAGCTGCTCAGGAATGAGAGAGAGAGAGAGAGCCTCATAGTATTTGTTAGTTGTTCTTAAAAACAAAAGAAAACAAACCCATTGCCGTCAAGCTGATTCTGACTCACAGCGACCCTATAAGGCAGAGTAGAAGTGCCTCATTCAGTTTCTAAGGAACAGCTGTTTTCAAACTGCCGACTTTTGGATTAGTAGCTGAGCTTTAACCATTGGACCACCAGGCTCCTAGTTGCCCTTAGATGCCATTAAGTCAGCTGTGACTCACAGCCACTTTATGTATAACAGGATGAAATGTTGCCTGATCCCATTGTTGCAGCCGCTGTGTCAACTCATCTTTTCGCTGACTCTCTGCTTGACCAGCCATGATGCCCACATATTTAGGTGCACTCTTGTTGCTATGAACATAACTAGTATGTTTACAGGTGTCTACAAAGGCAGCCATCCTTAAGCAAGCCACACATGTTCCCCCTAAATCTTTTGTTGTTATTGTTGTTAGGTGCCATCGAGTTGATTCTGACTCATAGCAACCCTACGTACAACAGAGTGAAACACTGCCCCGTCCTGAAGTCCAACCATAATCCTTGCTATGCTTGAGCCCATTGTTGCAGACACTGTGTCAATCCATTTTATTGAGGGTCTTCCTCTTTTTCCCTGACCTTCTACTTTGCCAAGCATGATGTCATTCTCCAGGGACTGGTCCTTCCTGATAACATGTCCAAAGTATGTGAGACAAAGTCTCACCATCCTTGCCTAGAAGGAAGTCACAGAATGGCTGCAGTCAAAATCCAAGTCTTTGCACATTCTCTACGCACGTTTGTTTCATTCACTGCTAAACACAAAGTCTCTGTTTTTGAAATCCCTTGATCGAAAACATACTTTGATTTTTTGTTTAAAATGATCTTCTTTAAACTTTAAATCCCCAACCATTTTAGAAACTGAAATTCACTGACTACATTGATAAGCACCCTTTTAAGACACTTATCAGTATTGTATTATAAAGTATGCAGGAAAAAATGGCAGGTGAGAATGAGCTGTCATCAACATATTACCCTAGTGTTGACAACTGGTGAATCTTCTGAGTTCAAAGTGAGGTGAACCTGAGAGAAACAGTTGAGACAAATGATAACACAGCAAAAAAGACAAAAATCAGGTGATCTTAAAGATAACAGAACACACCATGTCCTTCTCATCTCTCTGTTTCTTTCTTCATTGCTACATTTCATAGACCAATTGTTCCACTAGTTCCAATTTTATTTATTTTGATAAAATTCAGCTTTTTTTTTTTTTTAACTTGATGGTTCCTCAGGAACGTGACTTCCAGAAATCAGTGCCCTGCACATAATCCAGGAAATTAATTTTATTCCTCACTGTGACCTGAGGGTTAGGTTCCTGGTTCTGTGGCCTTCTGAGACTTGGGCAAATTATTTTGCCCATAAAGTGGAGGACCAATCTACCCTCTATCTTAGCTGCTATGATAATAGAACTTCTTTTCTTTGATGATATCACAGGCCTCAATGCAGATATGCATTCAGTTTGTAAGTAAGTAAACAACTAATTTAGTAAGTAAGGCAATCACCCTTGAACTTCTGGCTGTGGCAAGGTGGAAAGGCAACTGCTTGGCTGAAGAGTACAGCACTCCCCAGCTGTGGAAACCATGGAAACATTACCTGTGGACTCACTCTGCTCCTCTGAGTCAGCTTCTGAGAGCCATTTGATCTTTTTGTCGTCAACACCCAGCCCTCCCATTTCAACATGCGAGACAGAATTATAAAATCAAACAAAAGGTTCTATGTGTCCAGAATATTTTATTGCAGAAAGAAAAGGGTAGACCTTGTACTGTATTCCACTCTTTTTTCCTACTTTCTCACACTCTTTTCTTTCTTTGCTTTCAGTGTAAAATAAATCATTTTTCAGCTCATTATTTTCTTAATATTGACATTAGGACAGCTAGATTCTAAGACCTTCTCTTACTAATGTTTAAGGTTCACTGCAACATAAAATCTTTTTGGTTTTATTACCATTTCTTTCTTGTTGCCTTCTATCTATGGTTAACATTGGTCGAACCAAAAGTCTGTCAAAAAATAATATAACTTTACAACACATTCCTGATTAGAGTTGAACAAAGCCTTGATGTTCACTTTATGGCCATACATATAATAAACATTGAGCTTTCTCAGGCATCATCTTGGAAAGAGGTTGAGCTATGTTCCCTCTGTTATACGCTCACAGGTGATTCAGCTTGTAAGGGGGTCTTGACCTAAGAGAGCTGAGAGCATCTGTAGGCACCAGACAGCAACCTGGAGCAGCCTTGCCAACAGCGGTAAAAAAGAGTAGGCACTTGCTATGAATTTCCATGCTGCGTAAAACTGTATGAAACAATTGTTTGGGATGTTTGTGCAAGAGGAAGTGCGGGGGTTGTAAAGCATAATATTTACTTGGATTAGATATCACACGTTTTTAATTTGCCCTCAGAAAAATCATATTGTAAAGAGAAGATTTGGAATGGTTCCTTTAATAGATCTAAAGGATAACATTTATTTACTTAAAAAAAGAAAAAAAAAAAAAGCTGAGGAGGACAGAAAGAACATTCTTCTGCTTTATTTATTTTTAATTGAAGATGCTATACAAGCATTTGCCAACTTATTCAAGCCAGAGCCATAATTAAGCCATGCAAGTGGGTGGAGGGCAGTGGTAAGTGCCAACAATGAAGTGCCTATTTATGGATATTACCACACATAATGAAAGCAAAACAGTTGTAAGTGTATATTAAATTTAGAGTATCATGCCTAATAATATTCTCCATGTGTGACCCAGTTGGCAGGAAGTATCAACATAAGGACATGTTCATGATGATTGGATGGTTAAGAAACTAGTGCAAATAATTAAGGATTAAATAAATAGAACTGGATATGAACAACAACTCAAAAAAAAATTACAAGGCTTTGTAGTACAAAATGAAGTGGTTCTTCCCTGAATTGCCATTGTTTTCAAACATGTTAACCATATAACTGTCATATAGCTACATAGCAGACAAAGCCAAGTATATTTTTTGATAATATGCTCCATGAAATAGAGGACTTTAGAAACATTGTTTCATTGCTCAAGTAGGTACAAAGTCCTAGGCTTAATAGGAGGAAAAAGAAAGATTACCTGCAAATATAAACATAGTGCATTACCATAGTCTTTTCAAATGTAATTGTGATATTCTGTCTTCCAGTAATTCTAAATAGAATACAAGCTCCAAGAAGTAGCCACATAGATGTACCTGTTAGATGTTTTTCATTGAATTAATGACACTTGAGTCTTTTGACCAACTAGTTCAGCAGAAGAACATTAACTCAATATAAGAAGTTTACTGTGCTCAAGAAAAAAAATGGCATTATATAAGATCAATTGACATCATATTATATACTCTTGTCCTTTGTTAAGGTAAATCACTCAGAAAATGAGAATACAAGAAACCTTTAGAAATTGGTGGATGTTGTTGTTAGGTGCTGTCTAGTCAGTTCCAACTCATAGTGATCCTGTCCACAACAGAATGAAACACTGCCTGGTGCTTCACCAGCCTCACAATCATTGCTGTGTTGAAGCCCATTGTTACAGCCACTGTGCCAATCATCTCTTTGAGGGTCTACCTCTTTTTTACTGACCCTCCAGTTTACCAAGCATGATATCCTTCTCTATGGACTGGTCCCTCCTGATAACACGACCAAAGTATGTGAGATGAACTCTCGCCATCCTTGCTCTAAGGAACATGCTGGCTGTACCTCTCCCAAGATAGATACGTTTGTTCTTCTGACAGTCAGTGGTATATTCAACATTCTTTGCTAACACCATAATTCAAAGGTGGCAGCTCTTTTCAGTCTTCTTTATTCATTGTCCAACTTTTGCATGCATATGATGTGATTGGAAATACCATGGCTTGGGCCAATTTCACCTTAGTCCTCAAAGTGACATCTTTGCTTTTTAACACTTTAAAGAAGTTTTTTGCAAAAAAAATTTGTCCAATGCAATAGGTCATTTGTTTTCTTGACTTTCGCTTCCTTGGGTGTTGATTATGGGACCAAATAAAATAAAATCCTTGGCAATGTCAATATTTTCTCTGTTTATCATAATGTTGCTTATTGGTCCAGTTGTGAGGATTTTTGTTTTCTTTATGTTGAGATGTACTCCATACTGTAGTCTTTGATCTTCATCAATAAGTGCTTCAATTTCTATTCAATTTTGGCAAGCAAGGCTATGTCATCTACACATAGCATGACCATAGTTTTCATCAAAAATTACAACAGCCTACCTACACAGATGAACCTTGAAAACATTATGTTGAGTGAAATAAGTCAGTCACTGTATGAAATATCTAGAATATACAACTGTATAGAGAACAAAGTTTATTAGTGGTTACCAGGCACAGGTGGGAGAGAATATGAAAGGAGGACTCTGTGCTTATGGGACACTGAGCTTCTGCTAAGAATGATGGGAAAAATGTGGGGAAGAATAAGGATTACTGTTGAAAACGTGATAAACAAAAGTTATTATCACTGAGATGTATGTGTGAAGAAGGTTGAGATGGTGAATACATATATATTTACTACAATTAACAAAAAAAAATTACAACAGCTAGCCACCAAGACTGGCCTAGATTTGGCTCATCATATACATACAACATGGAGATTAAGACTGAAAAGGGAGGATGAAGGACATTTTGTGAGTTGAAAAGTACCCTATCTGTCTTAGTTATCCAGTGCTGCTGTCATGGATTGAATTGTGTGCCCCAGAAATATCTGTTAACTTGTTTAGGTCATGATTTCTTTGTATAATTGTCTAGCTTTTTATCATCTGATGTGATTTCCCTATGTGTTGTAAATCCTATCACTATGATGTAATAAAATGGATTAGTGGAAGTTATATTGATGAAATCTACAAGATTAGATAGTGTCTTAAGCCAATCTCTTTTGAGATATAAAGGAGACAGGCGAGCAGAGAGACATGGAGACCTCATACCACCAAGAAAGGAGTGCTGGGAGCAGAGCGCGTCCTTTGGACCTGAGGTTCCTGTGCTGAGATGCTCCCAGGGAAGACTGACGACAAGGACCTTCTCCAGAGCCAATAGAGAGAGAAAACCTTCCCCTGGAGCTGGCACACTGAATTTGGACTTCTAGCCTACCCGACTGTGAGAGAATAAACTTCTCTTTTTAAAGCTATCAACTTGCGGTATTTCTGTCATAGCAGCACTAGAAGACAGCTGCTGTAATAGAAATACCAGAGTGGTGGCTTTAACAAACAAAAACTTATTTTTGCACACTTTAGGAGGTTAGAAGTCTGAATTCAGGGCACTGGCTCTAGGGGAAGGCTCTCTATCAGCTCTGGGGGAATGTGCTTGTCTCTTTTCAGCTTCTGTTCCTAGATTACTTGGCAATCATGTGACATGTATCTAACCTTACGTTTGTGCTTGCTTACTTGCTTGGTGGTTTAATCTGCTCGTTTCTATCTCAAAAGATATTGATTTGAGATACACCTTACACTGATATCTCATTAACATAACAAAGAAAATCCATTCTCAAATGGGATTATAACCACTGGTATAAACCCAAAACACCAAAACCATTACCTTAGATTCCAAATCTTAGTGACCCTAGACAGAGTGGAATTGCCCCATAGGGTTTCCAAGGCTGTATCATTTGCAGAAGCAGATTGCCACATCTTTCTCCTGCGAAAACCTGGCGGGTTTGAACTGCCAACCAGGAGTCACCAGGGCTCCTTACTACAGGTACAAAAACTCTCCCCCAAAACCCATTGCCATTGAGTTGATTCTGATTCATAGCAACCCTATAGGACAGACTAGAACTGCCCCATAGGATTTCCAAGTAGTGGCTGGTGAGTTTGAACTGCTGACCTTTTGGCTAGCAGGCTGGCTTTTAATCACTGTGACACCAGGGCTCCTAAAACAGGTATAGGAGTTAGGATTTACAGGACAAATTCTGGGGGAACAAAATTCAATCCATAACACTACCCTAACCATCGCATAAATGTCTGACTAATCAAAATAGGTTTTTGCTCAAACCTAGGATAAACAAGTAAGCTAGGCTCTAGCTTGGATGCTGGTTGTTATTTTCTCATCTTTTTCCAACTCTCTAAAAAGGTTATTGTTTTTATACACACAATTTATGGCCCGAGTAATTTTTTTTTTTTTTAATGAGTGGGAAACAATCTAGAAAAGTTCTGTGTGCTATTTAAAAAAAAAAAAAAAAAACTTTTGAAAATATTTTATTCTGCTTTAAAAAACATTCAAATGAAATCTCCATTTTGCAGATTTCGTTTTTTTTTTTTTTTTCCAAAATGTGTGACTAATTGTTTTAAGGAGGTCTGTAACACTTTGTAAGAAGTTCAATATGTGCTTCCCTTTGTGTGACAGCAAAAGGCTTCTAACTCTTTTCTTTTGATGCTGACCCCATTGACCTCCACAGGAGCATTCCCTTGCTTGAAACTCCTTGTGGCTTCCCTTCTATAGACTTCCTTAGATCAGCAAACCTTGCCTGAGCTGATCCTTGCCTAAAATTCTGCCTGTATCTCACATCCTATGTTCTTCTTTGGTCACACCAGCTTTCTTTTTGTTACTAGAACCCAGTCAACATGTCCCAGTCTTGTGGGCTGTGCTCTGGTTCTTCCCAAGAGCCCCTTCTCTGCCTTCACTTCAGGTCCTCAGCTCTCAGCTAGCTCCTCCTCATTCCTCAGATCCCAGCTCGTGATGCCACCTTCTCAGGTACCTCACCTATGAACACTTCGTCTATCAAAACCACCCAGGCTTCTCTGCACATCGCCCTTTTCCTATCCGCTCCTTGTTAATATTGTTAGTTTCCCTTTATTGCTATTTTCTTTATTAGTTTACTCCCTTTCTCCCCCTAGCATGTAAGGCCCATGGGAGCACACACCTCTTCAGTCTCATCCACCACTGTAGCCCCAGCATTTGGCATAGTACCTGGTACTTGTTGCTGATAGTTGTTGTTGAGTCAACCCCGACTCATGGCAACTCCATGCACAGTGGAACAAAACACTGCCCAGGTCTGTGCCATCTCAATGATTGGTTTCGGATCAGAAGATTGCGATCCTTAGGGTTTTCACTGGCTGATTTTCAGAAGTAGATCTCCAGGTTTTTCTTTCTAGTCCTTCTTAGTTTGGAAGCTCTGCTGAAACCTGTTCATCATCCTGGCAACAAGCTAGCCTCCACAGACAGGTGGACAATGGCTGTACATGAAGTGCATTGGCCAGGAAGTGAATGTGGGGGTCCTGTATTGTAGGTGAGAATTCTACTACTGAGCCACCATGTTCAGAGGGGGCTTGACAAAATTTTGATGAATGGATGAATGGACAGATGGGTAATAAAGAGAACGAAGGAGAATGTATAAGGAATGGTAGCAGAGAAAAGAGTAAAGAATGGAACCAATTGGCTGGATGCTGTTGATGGTGAGTATGGGCATAGCTTGCATCCAGTAAGCAGAGGTAGACCTGACGGCTCATGTTAGGAGACAGCTTGGCAGAGAAGATCCCACTACAGTCTGAGAAAGTGGAGTGGGCAGGAACTACAGTGCAAGTGCCGAGCTACGGGTCCTGACACTGCTGACCTGGGATGGAGAAGTTTTTTCTTATGCCCCTGTCAGCGTCTGGGTGGAAAGGGTGTTCCCAGGTCAGGAACTGTCTCTGTTTTAACTCAGTCTCTCTACACAACTGCTTTACATTGTTTTATGTATAATATGACAAGCACCGAGCAAATGATGAATTTCTTGCATGATACCTGCTTTTTAAAATTTTAAATAGAGACTAATATAGCCAGAAGGTATCTCCCCCAAGAAGAGCTCTGCAAAAGTTCCGATAGTGTTTACATTTTATAATCAAATGAATGGCAATCTTTGATACCGGAGCTTCATGTCAACACATATTTCATTGTGACATTCACTTTTTGAGTGTCTGTTTGCTATTTGCTTTGTTTTGTTTCTCTTGTCATTTTTTTGACAAGATTCAGCATAGGGGAGAGGAAGTGATTACCCTGCTGCTCCTGAGAAAAACATACAAGTAACTAAGATTCCAATACTCTTTAATGTGTGACTGTTCCATCTTTAAATAAACTTTGGCAGCAGAGTTTATGGAAAGACTGTTAGTTAAATAGGGCATATTACAATAGTCTTATTATACAAGTAAAGGAAAGAAGGAAGGAGGGAGAAAGGGAGGAGAGGAGGGAAGGAGGGAGGGAGAAAAGAGAGAAAGAATAGAAAGGATGAAAAGAAAGAAAGAAAAAGAAACATATTGGATGACCCAAATGGAAAAAAAAAAAATCTGCTAATGAGTCAATTCCAACTCATAGCAACCCTATACGTCAGGGTAGAACTGCCGTACGGGGTTTCCAAGGAGTGGCTGGTGGATTTGAACTGTCAACCATTAGGCAAGCAGCCTGAGCTCTTAACTACTGTGCCACCAGGGCTCCTACTAGATGACAGGACTGTTGAAATTCTTTCTTGTAAAATTTAAAAGCAAGTAGATTACTGCTATAATTTTTTGAAAATTAAAAGTTGGCAATCCTTACTATTAAGATACATTAGGACACCCGGGATGAGATAGCCTTATTTAGCATGATTTAAGCACATTTTAGCCAGTGATCACAACCGATCAGGAAGGATCAATCACTGGAGGAGGGCATCTTGTGTGATGAAGTAGGGGGCCAGCAAGGGCAAGGGAGTCCCTCAGTAAGATGGGTTGGCACAGTAACCACAGAGATGAACTCAAATATGCTGGCAATCATGAGGATGATGTGGGACTGGGCAACATTTCATTCTGTTGTACATAACATTCTCCATGAGTAGGAGGTAACTCAACAGCAGCTATCTATCTTTCTATGTATATCTTGTCTAGCATTAATCAGAGGAAAGAGCCCTGGTGAGGTAGTGGTTAAAGCAATTATACTCTGTCCTATAGGGCTGCTATGAGTCAAATCTTTTTTACTTTTGCAGAATAATATTTTATGAACACAGATACACATAAAGCATACTAGCAAAAAAACTGAGCAATGCCTATTTTTATTTGTGTGCAAAAAATTATTAGAAGTAGTCATGCACATTGATTTACACAAAAAGTATTCAAATATTTTGAACTTACATTTTCTTTGGATTTTTAACAGATCTTTCTGTAAAACTCTTCCGTGCTTACAAAGCTTAAAAGTTACAGTCTTTGGTTGGGAGGTCATTGTTTTGGGAATATTTATTTGATTCACTAGAACAGTGCCTGGTTCATACTATGAACTGAATAAATATTTTCTGAAAGAATAAATGAACAAACAAACTAGAATGGTAACTGCATTGCTATTTCCCAGTGCATGCCGTTGTCTGGTTTGTGGATTGTCCTACGAAGGCACAGATTTGGACTTCTGCCTGATTTTTTTGGCCATAAAATGCAAATACAGGATAAGATAAGAACTGTGAACTTGGATAGGTGGGTGTGTTTTCTGCATAAGTGGCCCCTGCACTTCCAGGTTCTTCAGGCGAGAGGTGAACCTTATGGAACTACCCAGGTTTTGCTTTACCTTTACTCGCACCATTATCTGCGGCTCTTCTCATAGCAGATCATACAAAGTAGCATTTGACCTGTTGGTGAATACTGTAGTGTGGCTGTATTAGTTTCCTGCAGCTGCTGTAACAAATTAACACCAAGTGGCTTAAAACAACACAAATTTATTTTCTTAGAGTTCTGGAAGCCAGAAACCCAAAATCAGTTTCACAGGGACAAAGTCAAGGTGTCAGCAGGGCTGGTTTCTTCTGGAGACTCTAGGGGAGAATCTATTTCCTTGCCTTTTCCAGCTTCTAGGGGTCACCCATATTCCTTGGCTTGTGGCCCCTTCCACCATTTCCAAAGCCAGTGGTGTAGCATCCTCAGATCTCTCTCTGCTTCCGTTGTGATATGGCCTATTTCTCCTCTGTAGTCAAAACTCTCTTGACTCACTCTTATAAGGAGCCTTGTGAATATATTTAGGGGCCAACTAGATAAACCAGGGTAATCTCTTTGTCTCAAAATTCTTAACTGAATCATATCTTCAAGGTTCCTTTGCCACGTAAGGTTATGCCCACAAGTTCCAGGATTAGGACCTGAGTATATTTGGGGGCTGTTACCCAGCGTGAAGATGGACTGGGCATCTTTTTGTTTTCTTATACATAAGATTACCATAAGCTAGAGCCAACTTGATGGCAACTAACAGCAACAAATCACCCTCCTACAGTGGCCCTCTATGATTCTATTGTTGGCCATCTGTGTCTGCCGCCCAATCTCTGTGATGGGTCACCATTAACTCTCCTTTTACTTCAATACCTACAACATGTCCCCTGCAACCACTTGGCCAAGTCACTTTGCTCTCTTTCTTAGTGTCTTAGTCTCCTAGTGCCACTATAACAGAAATACCACAAGTGGGTGGTTTACCGAACATAAATTTATTATCTCACAGTTTAGGAGGCTACCCATAGCAACCCTATAGGACAAAGTAGAACTACCCCATAGGGTTTGAAGGAGTGGCTAGTGGATTCAAACTGCTGACCTTTTGTTTAACAGACCAACTCTTAACTACTGCAGCACTAGGGGAAGGCTCTGTTTGCTCTGGAGGAAAATCCTCATATCAGCTTCTCCAGCTCACAGAGACCCCATGGATGTCAGAGTAGAATCATGCTCCATAAGGTTTTCAATGGCCGATTTTTTGGAAGTAGATCCCCAGGACTTTCTTCTAAGGCATCTCTGTGTGGACTTGAACTACCAATCTTTAGGTCAGCAGTTGAGTGTGTTACATGATTGTACCACTCAGGGATTCCAACATTTGCTCCCTGGAGACTTAACTCCCCAACAATTTTGGGTTGCCTTGTCTGGTCTCACTGACAATCACCAGGAAAACAAATCTATGCCTATCTTCTAGAGACCCAGGGTGTCACCATGGTGATCAGCTGCATGTCAGTCCTCATGCCAGAGCAAGCATGAAGGGCATGGGAGAAACATGCAGTGTACAAATTGTGTCTGACATATAACATTTTTAGACAAGAGCAATTGAAGCAAACATTCAAAATTAGAAAAATAAATCCAGCTTTTTAAAGTCTAAAATTTAGTATGATTTTGCTAAGCATAATTATTTTTTTGTTCCTTTTTTTGGGGGGAAAGAGTATTTTATTTTATTATTTGTTAGCAAATACATAAAAGGCACAAATATTGTTAAGAGAATTTATCTTGGTAGATTATAATTTAGAAAATGTTTTAGACTTCTGATTTCAAAAAGTTGTTACAATTTTTAATTCATAATTATTTCGGGGGTAGCATAGAGCACTTGGCAGCTAACCAAAAGGGTGGCAGTTCAAATCCACCTAGAGGTGCTTCAGAAGAAGGGCTTGGTGATCTGCTTCTGAAGGGTCACAGCCTTGAAAACCTTGTGGTAAACAGTTCTGCTCTGCACATGTGGGGCCGCCGTGAGTCAGAATCAACTTGCTGGCAAGTGGCTTGGTTTGATTTTGGTTATAAACAGATTAATTATGTTCCTTATTGGTCACTTTTAACCACTTTATGCATATTGGAAATCTGGGTGTCATTGCAAATCAGAGCTTGAGTTATAAATTCCAGACCAATTTCTTCCATGGCATTCCTTATCATTGTGGTTTGTGGTCTTTATTCTTGTTAACGCATGCTGATGAAAACCACAAATCTATGTTTTATAAGGTCTTTTCCTGAGAGTGTTATAATCCAAGACAAAGCACACATTTTATTTAAGACTTCACTAAATTTTAATGGTTGAAAATCTCTGAAATATTACTCAGCCCTGATAAAACATTCCACACGGGGAGAATGAGAGGTCTGTTATTCCAAAATGTCAAGTAGAGCGCAGTGCCATTCAAAGTCGTCTATGGACCAGTCATCTGGAGGAATAATGATACTGCAGGAAACCAAGGGAGATGAAGGATTTTTTTAGCCTTTATTGGAAAAGAAAAAAACTGGTTTCTCACAGGAGCAATGACCTTGACACCGGATGTTTCCTGAGGATTGATGGCTTTGTGGACACCCGACTCCCCCTCATTCAGGTTTATCCCCAGGCAATGCCCTGCCTGTTTTGTTTTTGCTTAATTCAGTTATTCGTGGCTGTAGGCCTTACTCTGTGAACATTTTATTGTTCAGTCAGGCTCCCTGGTTCCCTCTCTCCCTTCTCAATTCTATTTCTCTGATACAGCTCAGTTCAGGCTTTACTCTCCGCCCACACTCAGAATTATAGGTAATTCATGGACAGAAGAAAATCCCTGCATTCATAGCTACAGACTTGATATGTGGACAATTTATGGGGGAAATACTTACAAACAAATTGAAATAGACATAGACTATTGATGTGCTGGAAACCCTGGTTGCACAGTGGTTAAGTGCTACGGGTGCTAATCAAAAGGTCGGCAGTTCAAATCCACCAGGCACTGCTTGGAAACTCTATGGGGCGGTTTTACTCTGCCCTATAAGTTTGCTATGAGCTGGAATTGACTCAACGGCAATGGATTTTTTTTTTTAATTGATGTGTGATGTACTAGTTTCATAACTCACTATAGATCATTTTATTGTAGTGTGTTTTTACATCCAAGTGAGGATTATATGGTTAAGTTTTACTGTAAGAAAAAAATTGAAAATCACAATGTACGTATTTGGATGTTACAAGTTGCTTAAACCTTTATAATGTCTTAACATAAGACTGGAATTTAAACATTAAAAACAGAAAAAAAATGTTGCAATCATGAATGGTTTTGACATGTTTGTGTGTATGTATGTGTGTCTTTGCTGGGGCATTTATGTGTGCACACGTGTGTGTGCATGAGTGTGTGTGTCTGAACACTGTGTGTCTGTGTTTCTCTTTGCCTGAGGTTTCTCTCTGAGTGTGTGTGTGTGTGTGTGTGTGTGTGTGTGTGTGTAAGTGGGCGTCTGGGCAATACCCATGTCTATACATGGTGAAGAACCATGTTCGTCAGACTCTCAAGCAGATGTTCACAGTCCTTTACACCAGACCCTGTGGTCATATGGCTCGGGTTGCTTTGTGTAAATTACCTAACTCTCCAACTTTTGATCTCCTCATTGGTAAATGAAAGTACAAATTAAATCCATAATATCGCTCTGACACTTGAACGCAACATCGTCACTCATTTCACTCTTGTGATTAGGATATAGATACGTAAAACATAATTCTGAGTGCAGATAGATGTGGATGTGTGCTTTCACAGGTTATATTATTCCACCTGAAACATTTGCATCTGATAAAAACATTGTTCTAATAATAAAAGAGTTCACTGAATTATAAACTTCTGGCTTCATTAAAGTAATAACAAATTGAAATACCTTTAAAAAAGCTAATTATACATTTAAATGACTTTTTGATTTCGATAATTTTATCATATTTTATAAACATTACCTATATTTTGTGTGTAAATTTATATAATCTAATTTTAATCAGCATAGCATTATGCCTTGACTTGGAGACCTCAGTCTCTCAGTAAGTATATAAACCAAAACCAAACCCATTGCCGTCGAGTTAATTCCAACTCCTAGCAACCCTACAGGGCAGAGTAGAACTGCCCCAGAGGGTTTCCCAGGAGTGGCTAGTGGATTTGAACTGCTGACTTTTTGGTTAGCAGCTAAGGCTTCACCATTGTGCTACCAGTAGATAAATGGTTGAGTTTTGCTCCAACCACTTTTTCTAAACCACAGCAATATTAAAACTGCGTTTTTAGGATTTCCTTTTTCTTTCCACGATAATTTCCTATAATAATGATATGCAGATGTTAGCATGAATTCTAAAACAATCTATTTCTTTACACATCTGTTACATTAAACAACTTATTTCTTATTTTAGGCGTGAAAATGATGTCGTGTAGGATAACTGGGCAGAGGAAACTGTCCTGGCCCTCTTCCGAGCATATCCCATTTATTACATAATCCAAATCCGTAAGGACTGTCTCTTTTGTCTCCTCAGGAAAGAGCTATGATCTTTTCAGTGAACATTAAATAAACACAAAAAGAAACAAAATCCAACACAATAATAAATGTAATGAGTCTATCTCTAACGAAATTTAAAACTTAGAAATACATACATATATATGGGTTTATATGCACATATGATATTTCATGTGCAAGAAAGTTGTCATTGAAATGCACATGTACCATATAGTAAGCATGCAAAATGAAATGTTGTACAAGTTACTATTTTTCACCATACCTTAAACCAGTTTGTTGTCTTCTTCTTTCTACCAGTCTTCGTTCACTGGTAAAGTTTAAACACACAAGAAATTTATATTTTTGGTTCTGATGACTACTAACTTAAAGGTTGGTGGTTCAAGCCCACCCAGCAGTGTTACACAGAAGAAAGACCTAGTGCCTTATTTCTGTTAAGATTACATCCAAGAAAACTACGGAGCAGTTCTACTATGTAAGAGACAGGGCCACCATGAGTGGACTCAAAGCAGTGGCAAAGGGTTTTTCTGTCTTTTTAACAGATGGTGGTTTAATTTATTATGGTTTCTTTCGTGCCTTGTAATGTTTTTGTTTGTTTTTGTCTTTGTTTTTCCAGTTAGGGGGTAATTTTTTAAAGGATTCTTCCTCAACATTTTAGATAGAGACATTGGATTAGTGTTCTAATAGACGGAATATGAACTTGGAAGGAATGAGATCTTCCCTTGGTCTCATTACACTGCTCATCTCTTCCATCTTTATTAGAGGTCAGACATGAGAAACTACATTGAACAGGAGTTTCAAGTTGGTACCTGAGTGGGCTACACGTATGACTCCCTATGCAGCCTGATAAACCAGGGGAGAACATACCACTTTCTGGGTCTCTAAATGTCACCAAGATTTATAACCTGAAGCTTGTTTAGAGTAATGATATCTAAAAATTACTGACTACTAATCTTCTGCTATGTACTTTCAAGTGACCTATCTTGTTTCATGTAGGGTCACTATGAATCGGAACTGACTTGACGGCACCTATCAACATGCTGTTTGTGCCTCTTAAACATGCTATGGTAGGTATTATTACCATCATTTCTATATTAAGTAGACGTCCTAGGGTGGTACAAACAGTTAACACACTTGGCTGCTAACTGAAAGCTTGGTGGTTTGAATCCAGCTAGAGGTGCCTCAAAAGAAAGTCCTGCCAATCTATTTCCACAGAATCAGCCATTAAAAACCCTACAGAGTTCCACCGTGACACCCACGAGCTCACTGTAAGTTGGAGTCAACTTGATGGCAACTGGTTTTTCCGTATTAAGTATAGGTCACTTGATTAAAGGGTAGAAGTCTGACTTATGGCTCTAGAAACTATTCTCTTAAACACAATAGTATACCACCCAGGCGACAGACAGGCACGCTACAATATTATCTGCAAGAGTACAGACAACACCTTCAATTTATAACCTAAGACCATACTTTAGATCGCTTGGAATAAAGATTCCATTGAGCTATAATAGAAATTTGAGAAAAGCCTAGTATCTCTCACATTGGAAAGCATAAATAATGTTTAAGTGTTTAATAGCAAAACATACAAAAAAAGTAATAAAGAGATGTATCTGTGCTGAAATAAATTAAGTCTGGATTAAAATGTTCAGTTGAAGATTACCAACCAGATATGGAAAATTCTCTGCTGTTCTTTGAATTTGAATAACATAGAAACTGTTGAAAGCAATTTTAAATATATTTGTTCATAGTTTCACACATTAAAATGTCTAAACCCCTGAATTCTGTCTTTTGTGGATAGCACAAGTACTTAAAATATTGTGTCAGGTTTTCCACCATAAACGGTATTTCTCAGGGATTTATAACTTTTGCTATAAAATGTGACCCTAGGCATTAACTATCTATTCTCAGCACAGAGACTGACATTTTTATGTGTAACTTTTCATGCACACACAGAAAAAATATTATCAGTACAGTTGTTTTCAGGGCACATGTAATTGCTGGAAACACGCTGGTATTGTAGTTTAAGAGGTATATCTGAATTGCATTTACTGCAAGTCAAAAACATTCAAAAAAGGGCAGTTAATTAGTCAGTAATCAGGTCTAATCATATTTTATTTAATAACACTTAAATGAGTTCCACATTGATCCGAGTGTTACTTTTTTGGAGAAGTCTCAGCATCTGTCTCCCTCTTGGCCCCCCTTCCCTTACTTCACACGTGACATAGCTCATTACCACAAAAGTGCTTTGTGGCATTAGCGGTCCATGAGAAAGGAAAATGTAGACATCTAGTACTTCCTATGAGAAATGAGCATTGACTTTCTCTGAAGAAAAATAAATGGATTTACTTAATTGGACTTCGGGTATTGGAGTAATTAATAATAGATTGTGGCATAGTGAGGTCTTTGTTTGTATTTAAAGCCATAAATTACAAGTATTAAATGTATATTTATTCCAAGTTAAACTCATTTCTAATTGACATGTTACTTAGCCCAAGGCTTTTAAGATCTTTTAGTATAATTGAATTAATAGAAAGCTATAGATCAAGGCATGATACACAAACAGCCTAGACTTTAATATGGCAGATATACAGAGAAGAGGCCATGTAAGTAGATCATTATTATCGGTTTAGGTTCAGCAAAAATACCACTGGAAAAAAAGGAAATATTCAGGAGAAACCATGGCTCCCGTGGGGGGCACGGTGGCTTCCATTCTTGGCCATGTCTGATTAGCTAACTTCAGAAATACCAAGGTGGGTAACAGTTTGTTTCATTACAAACATTTTCTTGGTTAGATCAATTCCTTACACCAGAAACTCTTAAAACCCCACATTAAAAATTTAAAAGATAATATGGTCACCCCAAGATGTGGCCAGTGGCAAAATGTGATCATATTTCATCTATGTAGTGTAGAACTAACTGACTCTAGTTTTTATTATATGGGGGCAGTGGTGGCTCAGTGGTAGAATTCTTGCCTCCTGTGGAGGAGACCAGGGTTCGATTCCCGGCCAATGCGCCTTAACTGCAGCCGCCATGCCTCTGTCAGTGGAGGCTTGTGAGTTCCGATGGTATTAAATAGGGTTTAGCAGAGTTTCCAGAGTAAGACAGACTGAGAAGAAAGACCTGGTGGTCTGCTTCCAAGAATCAGCCATTGAAAACCCTATGGATCTCAATGGTCCAATCCACAATCGATTCTGGGGATGGCGCAGGACAGGGCAGTGTTTTGTTCCATTGTGCATGGGGTCACCATGAGTAAGGGCCTACTGCACAGTGGCTAACGGTAACAGTTGT
Organism: Elephas maximus indicus; assembly: GCF_024166365.1. Taxonomy (NCBI): domain Eukaryota; kingdom Metazoa; phylum Chordata; class Mammalia; order Proboscidea; family Elephantidae; genus Elephas; species Elephas maximus. The sequence goes on along the minus strand of NC_064820.1, from coordinate 8,144,099 downwards.
TATCATTTCTCAAAACCTGTATTTATAAATATATTCCTTGGTGCTAAATGCATACTATAAAAATCATTAACCCAAGATACTTTTTATTATCTGTCTTTAATTGGTTACAATTTCATTCACTTAAGCAACTAAAAATATTCCAGAGTGCTTGGTTTGCCTTGTTTGTTTTGACAACATGCTGATCAGATGAATGCCGCCCTCTTTAATATCATGAAAATATGAGATTTAGGCAATATCTACAGGGTGGAATGCTTTATTTTGAAATGGACTGGTTTATTGTTGCCCAAGATGCAAAGATTGGTGTGTTTTCTGCTATGATGGTGTAACTTATTCACAAATACTTCCTAATGCCCACATCTCAGACATTACATTGCACTGAAATTTCTCATTTTTTACGACTCCTTTTCGTACCAGGTGAATGCTTCTCAAGGAGAGGTGAGACTCTTTATAATCTTCATATCCCCAATTACCATATTACCCCACACACAGTGTGTGTGCAATACATACCTGTCTAGTGAAGGAATGTCACCTTGAAGACTAAGGTGCACCTGACCCAAGCCATAGTGTTTTGAATTGCCTCCTACACATGTGAAAGCTGAACAATGAATAAGGAAGACCGAGTAAGAATTGACGCCTTTGAACTGTGGTGTTGAAGAAGAATATTGAATGTACTATGGATTGCCAAAAGAACGAACAAGTCTGTTTTGGAAGAAGTAAAACCAAAATGCTCCTTAGAAGGAAGGATGCCAAGACTACATCTCACATACTTTGGACAGGGATCAGTCACTGGAGAAGGACATTATGCTTGGGAAAGTAGCGGGTCAGCAAAAAAGAGGAAGACGAACAAACAAGTCTGTTTGGGAAGAAGTACAACCAGAATGCTTCTTAGAAACAAGGATGGCAAGACTACATCTCACATATTTTGGACAGGGATCAGTCACTGGAGAAGGACATTATGCTTGGGAAAGTAGAGGGTCAGCGAAAAGGAGGAAGACCATCAATGAGATGGATTGACACAGTGGTTGCAACAATGAACTTAAGCATAACAATGATTGTGGGGGTGGCACAGAACTGGGTAGTGTTTTATTCTGTTGTACATAGGGTCACTATGAGCCGGAATCAACTCGATGGCACCTAACAACAACAACAACAATGAAGGAATGCATTAATCTCATGGCATTTTTGTTGTTGAAATTATTCCTCTTCTTGGAGCAGATAAATCCTAGGGACATCTTCAAAATAATTGCATAGCCATTGTCCTTCTGCAAGATTCTCTCTGCTGGGCTGTCTAAATCAGTTAGTCACTCCTCAAGTGTAATCAAACTTGTAATAGGCTCTAAAAAAAAGAAACCAGAGAGAAAACTGATTTCATACGTGGATGTGCCAAGGTTGAACCTGAATATCTAGTGAATGTTTCAATTTTTGAGATTATGACTATCTCCATTCTTCATGGCCAACATGTTGTATAGGTAGTGTTTTTTGTGTATACAACATGAAGTTTTATGGACCCAGTTTTTGATAAGCTAGATGTTTCAATGAGGTTGCAAATGTGATTTTTTTAAGTATTTTATTTTATTATTATGCTTTAGAGACACTAGGCTCTCATTAAACAATTAGTACACATATTGTTTTGTGACACTGGTTACCAACCCAACATGTCGACACACTCCCCTTCTTGACCTTGGGTCCCCTATTACCACCTTTCCTGTACCTTCCTGCCTTCTAGTCCTTGCCCCTGGTCTAACATGCCCCTTTAGTCTTGTTTTTACAGGCCTTTCTAATCTCTGGATGAAAGGAGAACCTCAGGAGTGACTTCATTACTGAGCTAAAAGTGTGTCTGTTGAGTGTACTCTCAGAATTTTTCCAGTTTCTGTCAGACCAGTAAGTCTACTCTTTTTTTAGTGAGTTAGAATTTTGCTCTCTATTTTTTTTCCAGCTCTGTCCAGGACCCTCTATTGTGATCCCTGTCAGAGCAGTCAGTGATAGTAGCCAGGCACCATCTAGTTGTGCTGGACTGCCTGATGAAGGATGTGGTGCTTATGTTGTGGCCCATTAGTCCTTTAGACTAATCTTTCCTTTGTGCCTTTAGTTTTCTTCATTCTTCCTTGCCCCAGATGGGGAGAGGCCAGAGGAGTATCTTAGATGGCTGCTCACAGGCTTTTAAGACCCCAGACTCTACTCACTAAAGTAGAATGTAGAAAATCTTCTTTATAAACTATTACTATGCCAATTGAGCTAGATGTTTCCCGAGACCATGGTCCCCGCAGCCCTCAGTCCAGCAATTTGTTCCCTCAGGGAGTCTGGTTGTGTCTATGGAGCTTCCATGACCTCGCCTTGTACAAGTTGTGCTGGCTTCCCCAATATTTTGTACTGTCTTACCCTTCACCAAAGTTACCACTTATCTATTGTCTATTTAGTGTTTTTCCTCCCCCACCCATCCCCTCCCTTATAACCATCAACAATTGTTTCTTTTTGATTTTTAACTGCACTTAGGTTTATATTAATTTGGTTTCCAGGAGAGTATTCTTAGGCAAAGGATTCCTCAGTGTCATCATTTTCCTGTGTGACTTGTTCAATGTGGGATTCCATAAACTATTGCAACTTGCTAGTTTTGTTCCTTAAATAAACTTTTCATTTTGGAACAATTTTATACTTGCCGAAATGTTGCATAGATAGAGTGTTCCTGTGCCTTCCTTACCCAGTGTTGCCATCATTAACATCTCATATTACCAAGGGACATTGTTACAACTAAGGACCCAATGTTGATACATTACTATTGAGAAAACTCCAGTGTGGAACAGAACTTCAGATTCTCAAAGAATCTAGACTAACTAGACCCATTGAAACCAGAATTCCAGAGGCTATTGCCCTGAGATAATTTTTAAATCTGAAGCAGAAAATATCCCAAAATTACCTTTTAACTATACAGTAGGTTTATTAAAAAGTGAAGAATGTCACCTTTGAGAACTGAGCTCTTTTAAAAATTATCCATACGAGGCCAAATGGGCAACAGTTACTTTAAAGCATAGATGGGCAGTTTGGGGGCAATAAGTCTAAATTGATTGAAATGGAACAACTAGAAAGGAAATAATGAGAATGTTGACACAAGGTAAAGAACATAACTAATGTCACTGAACATTATGTGTAGAAATTGTTGAAAGGAAACATGTTGTGTTGTGTATACTTTCACCAAAAATATAATAATAATAATAATAATAAAAAAAACCTTCAGACTTTATTCAGATCTCACCAGTATCTCCTGTAACGCTTCTTTTCTATTCAGGGATCCTATACAGAGTATCATGTTGTGTACACTTATACTAACCATCATGTATATTTAGAGACTTCTTGGGTTTACAAAGCTCTACCTGAATTTTTGGATTGTTCCAAACCAGTACCTCCAACATCTCCCCAACAAATCTCTGGTGGAGGGTGCAGGAATGGCCCATGTGGATCTTCTTAGAGTACTCACTCCAGCAATCTGTATAATTTCACTGAAACCTGGTTAAAGCGGTTGTGCCGGAGGTATAAATAGGAACACTTCTTCAGTCAACCATTCTAATAGACTTTCTTCAATGCCCAGCTTGCTCTGTGCCAGAACACACACATACACACACACACAATAACAACAAAACAAAAAAACCCTCCCAGAAGCAGCTTAAAGTTTCTAATCAAGTTATTTTTAATTTGCCCTAAGGCTATTTTTCTAATCCTAATGTAATGACTTTGTTTTGCTGTCCTTTATGCTGTGCCTCAACAGAAGAGCGTATCCAGGACAGTTTTACTGATGTGTTTCTGAGCAGGAATAGGCAACTAAACAAAGCAGTACTGGCTGAAGCCAGTCTGGGGTTTCATATTATCAAACAAGTGTGTTGTTGTTAATTGCTGTTGAGCCAATTCTGACTCACAGCATTCCCATGTGTGCAGAGTACAACACTTCCAAAGGGTTTTCAAGGTTGTGACCTTTTGGAAGCAGATTATCAAGCCTGTCTTTGGAAGTTCCTCTGGGTAGGTTCGGACTACCAGCCTTTCCAGTTAGCAGCCCAGCTCCTAACCGTTTGTGTCGCCTGCGGACTATCAGAGGTTGAATAAGGAGGATGCCATTATTAAATGTTTTCTACAGTGGGTATACATCTATAAGCCAGGACTACAGAATTTTTGCAACATAACTAAATGAGGAAATTCAAATATGTGGCAAAGGTCTACATTGTCATCCTTTGAATATATTTTTCAATGTGAAGTTGCCCAGGGATAAGTTGGCAACTTTATTTTGCATCACTGTGTAGAATATCATTGCAGCTACAGACAAGACAGCCAGTGAAATGTCCGAGTTTCCAATGGGGAGGACATTTGGAGCTAGAAGTGAGGGGCACTTACTTTTTTAACAAAATGGGCTGTTAGAATTTAACGAAGAATATAGGGCACAATCCTAGTTTTTAAAGCCTTATTCAATAATCAGTAGGCTATTCAATTTACCCCCAAAATTTTTGAAAGAAATATAGAAAAATTGATGTGAAAGGCAGTCAGATCCATCAGTTATGTCAAAGTATATGTTTGAATCTGTTATTTCCTTGGTCTATTTGATTTTGTGCCTAAAGGCTTAGAACACCACCTATTTAAAGAATAAGACCTTTATGTGGGACTTAAGTAGCTCGTTTAACTTTATTGTTATTCTGCACAATGATGCTAAATCCAGTAATCTCTGTGAAACTCTTAAAATACATTTCTAATTTCAGCAACTTAGTTGTGCATTAAAAAGCACAAAAGAAAAGTTTAATCTGCACAAATATACCATTTTACCAAATGTTATAATTTATTTAATTATACATCAGCTACAATTTAAAAATGGGTAAATGATTTATTCCACTTTTGACACTCGATATATTTAAATGTACCTAAAAAGAAGGTAATTAGAATGTTCTTCCTAATATTTAGTATCTAATGGAATTGGGTTATAAATAATTATTTGATCACAAGCAGTTTATGACATAATCATGACTTTGCGGTAACTCTTCATTTATACCTCACAATTCACCACCCTTCTGTCAGTTTGTCATTCTGTGGTGATTGCATGTTGGTACTCAACGGCACTGGGTTTGGTTTTTTGGTTTGTACCACTGGTATTTCAAATACCAGCAGGGTCACCAATGGTGGACAGGTTTCAGTAGAGCTTCCAGGCTAAGACAGACTAGAAAGAAAGGCTCAGTGATCTACTTCTGAAAATTAGCCAATGAAAACCTTATAGGCCAAAACAGAACATTGTCGGTCCCGATTGCTTTGGACTTGTTGTCAGGAGGGATCAATTGCTAGAGGAGAGCATTGTGTTTGGTGAAGTAGAAGGCCAGCAAAGGTGAAGGAGACCCTTGGTGAAATGGATTAGCATGATAACCACAACAATGGACTTGAACATGCCAGTAATCATGAGAATGAAGCAAGACCAGGCAACATTTTGTTCTGTTGGAATGGAGTGAATGGTAACTAACAAGTTAACACCGTATTTAACAATATGAAGGTTGGAATTAATAAAACATTTTAATTGCTTTATTTAGGAGAAAACAATTGCTACCCCCCCCTCCATGTAAGGAGATACTGTGATGATCAATCTGAAGTGAGATAAAAGGGCAATTAAAGCTGGGTAGTAAGACTGTAATGAATGCAAAGCACAGATGGACTGAAGTTAGTAATGTCCCTTTATGCTCTGACATGGATTTGCCTTGGATTTCTTCCAGAACAATGGCTGGGATTTTTGGACTGGACTAAATGGTTTATGTGGGTTGGCTCTCCAGTTTCCCATGGGGTAAGAATGCCACATGGCAGCCTGCCTAAATGAATGATCCCAAGCCACAGGTATTAGCTCTTGTCAACCTGAGCCATAGATGACTTAAACCATTGATAAAAGAAAAGAACAGACAAATATGTGAACAAATTCTGTGCTCAATGGGTTTATTGTCTCATCGATGTAACCTGTGGTTAGCCTCAGCTGGGATTCTTAACATTGTTGGTTTTGTGCTTAATTCTTCAATAATCTAATGATACGACAAAGCACTACAAGAAATCGAATTCTGAGGCCTCCTGGACATTTCATCAGACATGTAATAAAGGCTCTTTGCCTTCCCACTTAATAAAACCCAAACTAGAATATTTTCACTAAGGTGTGTCTGGAGGCATTAAAATTTTGTTGTTTTTCTTTGTGTTAATCTCTAAACCAAACAATAATTGTTCCAGCCTGAGTCTTTGTTTGTACATGCTAGTTTTAAAGCTGTTTAAGCATATAATTAATACATAACTAAAACTGGTTTAAATTGGACAGGGCAGTTAGAAAGAGTTTTTATAATTTATTCTTGCACAATAAAGTTGGGTTTCTACTCATTATTTCAGTAAACATAGGCAACCAACGTGACACAATAACTTTTAAAACTTTTTACTTTGGAATACATTTAGATTTAAAGAAATGTTGCAAAGATAGTACAGAAAAATCCCACATACCCTTCACCCAGACTCCTCTAGAGATAATATATTACATAACTATGGTGCATTTCAGAAAACTAAGTAAACTCTCCACCTGTCTGTCAGTTGGTCATACTGTGGTGGCTTGTGTGTTGCTATGATGCTGGTAGTTGTGGTACCAGTGTTTCAAGTACTGGAAGGGCCACTTATGATAGATGGATTTCAGCAGAGTTTCCAGGCTAAGACAGACTAGGAAAGAAACCCTAGCAATCTACTTTTGCAAATTAGCCAATGAGAACCTTATGGATCACAACAGAGTATTGTTGGATAGAGTGCTGGAAGATGAGCTACCTAGATTGGAAGGCATTACACAATAGCGGCAATGATGGACTCAAACAGACCAATGACCATGAAGCTGACTCAGGACTGGGCAATATTTTGTTTGATTGTACATGGAGTCATCATGAGCCATAGCCAAATCGACGGTAACTAACAAGTAAAAAATATTTGTACAAAACTATTAACCACTAGGAAACCTTGGTGGCATAGTGGTTAAGTGCTACGGTTGCTAACCAAAGGGTTGGCAGTTCAAATCTGCCAGGCGCTCCTTGGAAACTCTATGGGGCAGTTCTACTCTGTCCTATAGGGTCACTATGAGTCGGAATTGGCTCGAGGGCACTGGGTATTAACTACTAAAAAAAATATATATATATAAAAATAAAATAAATAAAAAACTATTAGCTATATTTGAGTTTTACTAGGTTTTGTTTGTTTTAGTAACATTCTTTTTCAATGCCAGGATCCAACCCAGGAGAGTGTTAGCTAGGAAGATGAAAGTCACAATCTTTGTAACCTAATCAGTGAAGTGACATCCCCTGAATACTATCATCTTCGAATAGCGAGAAAAGGAGTCCTGGTGATGCAATGGTTAGTGTTTGTCTGCTAACCGAAAGGTCCACGTTTGGAACTCACCAGCAGCTCTGCAGGAGACAACATCCTGACAATCTGCTTCCATAAAGGTTGTTGTTGTAGTTGAGCGCTGTTGAGTCAGTTCCATCACATAGCAAACTATCTCCACGTACTACAGAACAAAACAGTGCAGGGCCCTACAGCATCCTCACGGTCATCGCTATGCTTGAGCCTATTGTTGCAGCCACTGTATAAATTCTTCTCCTTGAGGGTTTTCCTCTCTTTCACTGACCCTCTACTTTATCAAGCATGATGTCCTTCTCCAGGGAGAGCCTAGGAAATTCTGTGGAGCAGTTCTACTCTGTCATACAGGGTCTGTATGAGTGAGAATCTACTGGACAGCACACAACAAAAGCAATGCTTAGAAAGAGTCATTAGCTGTGCCTGCACTCAACTAGTGGGGGTTGCACTAGGCTGGGAATACCAGGAAGTGGGGTCATTGGAGTCGATCATAGAAGCTAGTTACCATAAATATAAGTTTTTGTAAGAAATGTACTGTAAGCTTCATAAATAACTAAATTACATGATAAAATATGGGTAGCTCCTTTTATAAATACATTTGATAGATTTGAAAAAGAGAGAGGAATAGTTTAAGACTAGAGTTGCTATCTTTAAGGACTAAGGTGCACCGGACCCAAGCCATGGTGTCTTCAGTTGTCTTGTATGCATGGGAAAGCTGGACAATGAATAAAAAAGACTGAAGAAGAATTGACAACTTTGAATTATGGTGTTGGCAAAGAATATTGAATACACCATGGACTGCCAGAAGAACAAACAAATCTGTCTTGGAAGAAGTACAGCCAGAATGTTCCTTAGAAGCAAGGATGATAAGACTTCATCTCACATACTTTGGACATGTTATCGGGAGGGACAAGATTCTGGAGACAGACATCACGCTTGGTAAATTAGAGGGTCAGTGAAAGAGAGAAATACCCTCAATTAGATGGATTGACACAGTGGCTGCATTAATAACCTCAAGCATAACAACAATCGTGAAGATGGTGCAGGATTGGGCAGTGTTTCATCCTGTTGTATATAGGGTCGCTATGAGATGGAACTGACTCGATAGTACCTAATAACAACAACAGAGTTGCTATACATAACATTTTACAAGTTTATATTTTTATAAATGAGTACAATAGTAACCTTGATTCTTTAGACTTCATAAATAGCCTTAGAAATATGACAGAGGGAATAGTTTTGGAGTTTCAACTGTGAAATCTAAGAAAATCCAGAAATGGTAGGAATACCTATGAATCAGCAATAAGAAAGATGAGGAAGAAATTGCCTAATTGAGGGGAAACGAAATAAAACAGCTGAGCATCTATAAAGTGTGGCAAAGTCCTAAAAGTTCTTGCAGAGAAAATTAACTGATCAGCATTTATTAATCAACATCCCGATTCTGCCAGCCAGGACCCCAATCCTCCTCTCTGAAAAGAAGTAGGATTTCTCCCAGTTGGGCACCTCGAGGTAAATAAGACAGTTAAATTTTTATTCTACCTGAATTTCTGTTTAAGAAGACAATAGGATCTGTATTTAATAGGCAAAAGAGAATAGCTGTACCCCAGATAATCACCTCTCAGCTTCTTAGTCTCTCCACCATCCGAGAGCCATCAAAATTTCAACAGAAAGAAGACATATTTTGTGAGATTACCTAAGAAGTTTGCAGTGCAGTTTTTATGACTGTTCTAAAAACTACTCTTGGTTTCTACCACCCATCCGTCAGTTGGACATACTGTGGTGGACTGTGTGTTAACTATGATGCTGGAAGATATGCCACCAGTATTTCAAATACCAGCTCTGCCACCAACAGAGAACAGGCTTCAATGGGGCTTTCAGACTAAGACAGATAATGAAGAAAGGCATGGTGATCTATTTCTGAAAATTGACCAGTGAAAACCCTATAAATCACAACAGAATTTTGTCTGATACAGTGCTGGAAGATAAAACCCCTAGGTTGGAAGGCACTCAAAATGTGTAGTAGCAACAATGAACTTGAGCATACCAACAATTATGAACATGTTGCAGGATTGGGTAACATTTTGTTCTGTTGTCTGTGGCTCGCCGCGAATTGGAGCCAATGAGAACAGCAACAACACTTGATTTAAGTCAATTATTTAGCACAGCTAGTTCATTAAATTACAACCTGTTGACCTCCTGAGGGACAATATCTTTACTACACTGTGATTTGGTGTACAGTTCCTGAAATTTAGCAAGAGACTGGACTAGAGACTAAACTAAGCCCCCTGAAACTTACCCACGTGTTGACTTTTAGGATATTGTTGAGGCTGTTGAACATTATATTATTACGGATTGTTTTCCTTACAATGTTTGTAAGAACTCTTGCCCCTGCTTAGAATCAGGATTAGCCTCACTTTTCCTAAACACTCCATCTATATTTTTTGTCTGTTTTCCATTTTATGAACACTGTGAAGGGATTGACCAGATTTTCCTATTCCATTGTCTACTAGAAATCTTACAACACATTTCTGGGCAACCCTTTGCAAGTTTATATTTTTATATTTGCCTTGGTATTTCCAAAATCTTTCATATTCTGATATTGTTTCCTATTTCATGTAAATTTAATTAGTATTTTCTTTCTTTATATTATTGTGTCATATCTGTTTGTAGTGTGGCTGAGAAAAAAGAAAAAGAAAAAAGATTACTTAATTTAAATATCAAATTCAGTGGTTTTCAAAGTTGGAGTTATAAGATAATACACTGGGATATAGATAGAAAGTATTATCCAATTATATGGATTTTCACATATAACAAGTTTACCCATATTATTTGCAAAACCAAGACTGCAATTAAACTTTAACATTGGTACCCTTACTTTGGACAGACAAAGAGATTGTCCACAGAGTTATTTTTAGTGCCAAATGCCAAAAGACATCAATGGAGCAGTATGCACAGAGTTCAAGAATAAAGCTTAAAATTTAGGTATAAGAAATGTATATTTAGTCAAGATTGAAGGAAAAAGAAATACTTTTTAAGGTATATGGAAGTTCAGAATGCATATTACCAAGTAACCTTCTTAAAATCTCTCAAAAGTGAATTCCAAAAAGCTTAGGTATTAAAAAATAAACAAACAAAACAAAACACAGGAAGGCAGAGCCAAGATGGTGGACTAGGCAGACGCTACCTCGGATCCCTCTTACAACAAAGACACGGAAAAACAAGTGAATCGATCACATACATAACAATCTACGATCGCTGAACAACAAACACAGATTTAGAGACAGAGAACGAACTAATACGGGGAAGCAGCGATTGTTTCCAGAGCCTGGAGCCAGTGTACCAGTCAAGTACGGCACAAGCGCAGAGAGCTGCTCCACCTCCCTGAACTAACCCTGGGAGGGGGACCAGCCAGTTCCGCGGGCGGCTTGGGACGCAGCCGGTGGGAGAAGTCCCCGGGAGCCAGTGCCTGGTCTTGGAGCAGGAAGAAGAGCGTCCCAGCCGGGGAACCATCCCGCCGGGATTTGGACTGGATGCAGGTACGGCATAAACACGGAGAGCTGCTCCACCCCCCTGAACTAACACCGGGAGGGGGCCCGGCCGGTTCGCGCAGGCGGCGTAGGACGCAGCTGGTAGGAGAAGTCCCCGGAAGGCAGTGACTGGTCTTGGAACGGGGAGAGCAGCATCCCACCTGGGGAACTGTCCCACCGGGATTTGGACTGGACGCAGGTACGGCATAAACACGGAGAGCTGCTCCACCCCCCTGAACCAACCCCGGGAGGGGGCCCAGTTGGGTCACGCGAGTGGCATGGGACGCAGCCGGTAGAAGAAGTCCCCGGGAGGCAGCGACTGGTATTGGAGCGGGGAGAACAGCGTCCCAGCCGGGACACTTGGTCACTGCACAAGCACGGGGAGCTGCTCCACCCAACTGAACTAACCCTGGGAGGCGGCCCAACTGGTTCTCGGAGGCGGCACGTCAACGCGGCTGAAGGGAGAAGTCCCCGGGAGGCAGCAACTGATTTTGGAGTCGAGAGTGCACCGTCCTAGTAGGGGAGCCTTGACGCTGGGCGTGGGGCTGGAAGCGGAGGACCTGACTTTGACTCCAGCGGGCCAGACCCCCCGGGGGCAATCTCCACACAGCCAGCACACATAGGCGACGCGCCCGGTGGAAATCTCAGATATAATAGTCATTCCAAGCAAGACAAGCAACTCTGGTTATATTCTGAGGTTTTACTCTCCTATCTTCTGTTCCCTCCCCCACCCTCCCCAGGAGGCTTCATTAACATCCGAATAGCCTGAGCCAGAGGGAGAACTCTGATAGGGATCTGACTGCATTTTTTTTTTTAGTGGATTTTCTGGAAAAACTAGTTTCCCAGTGATGGCTCAGAGACAACAATCCATATCAAACCACTTAAAGAAGCAGACCATGACAGCTTCTCCAACCGCCCAAACAAAAGAATCAAAATCTTTCCCAAATGAAGATACAATCCTGGAATTATCAGATACAGAATATAAAAAAACTAATTTACAGAATGCTTCAAGACATCACAAATGAAATAAGGCAAACTGCAGAACAAGCCAAGGAACACACCGATAAAACTGTTGAAGAACTCAAAAAGATTATCCAAGAACATAGTGGAAAAATTAATAAGTTGCAAGAATCCATAGAGAGACAGCATGTAGAAATCCAAAAGATTAACAATAAAATTACAGAATTAGACAACGCAATAGGAAGTCAGAGGAGCAGACTCAAGCAATTAGAATGCAGACTGGGACATCTGGAGGACCAGGGAATCAACACCAACATAGCTGAAAAAAAATCAGATAAAAGAATTAAAAAAAATGAAGAAACCCTAAGAATCATGTGGGACTCTATAAAGAAGGATAACCTGCGGGTGATTGGAGTCCCAGAACAGGGAGGGGGGACAGAAAACACAGAGAAAATAGTTGAAGAACTCCTGACACAAAACTTCCCTGACATCATGAAAGACGAAAGGATATCTATCCAAGATGCTCATCAAACCCCATTTAAGATTGATCCAAAAAGAAAAACACCAAGACATATTATCATCAAACTCGCCAAAACCAAAGATAAACAGAAAATTTTAAAAGCAGCCAGGGAGAAAAGAAAGGTTTCCTTCAAGGGAGAATCAATAAGAATAAGTTCAGACTACTCAGCAGAAACCATGCAGGCAAGAAGGGAATGGGACGACATATACAGAACACTGAAGGAGAAAAACTGCCAGCCAAGGATCGTATATCCAGCAAAACTCTCTCTGAAATATGAAGGCAAAATTAAGATATTTACAGATAAACACAAGTTTAGAGAATTTGCAAAAACCAAACCAAAGCTACAAGAAATACTAAAGGATATTGTTTGGTCAGAGAACCAATAATATCAGATACCAGCACAACACAAGGTCACAAAACAGAACGTCCTGATATCAACTCAAATAGGGAAATCACAAAAACAAACAAATTAAGAGTAATTAAAAAAAAAAATACACATAACAGGGAATCATGGAAGTCAATAGGTAAAAGATCTCAATAATCAAAAAGAGGGACTAAATACAGGAGGCATTGAACTGCCATATGGAGAGTGATACAAGGCGATATAGAACAATACAAGTTAGGTTTTTACTTAGAAAAATAGGGGTAAATAATAAGGTAACCACAAAAAGATATAACAACTCTATAACTCAAGATAAAAGCCAAGAAAAAAGTAACGACTCAAGTAACATAAAGTCAAACACTAAGAAAATGAGGATCTCACAATATACTAAGAAAAACGCCTCAGCAAAAAAAGTGTGGAAAAATGAAATTGTCAACAACACACATAAAAAGGCATCAAAATGACAGCACTAAAAACTTATTTATCTATAATTACCCTGAATGTAAATGGACTAAATGCACCAATAAAGAGACAGAGAGTCACAGACTGGATAAAGAAACACGATCCATCTATATGTTGCCTACAAGAGACACACCTCAGACTTAGAGACACAAACAAACTAAAACTCAAAGGATGGAAAAAAATATATCAAGCAAACAATAAGCAAAAAAGAAGAGGAGTAGCAATATTAATTTCTGACAAAATAGACTTTAGACTTAAATCCACCACAAAGGATAAAGAAGGACACTATATAATGACAAAAGGGACAATTGATCAGGAAGACATAACCATATTAAATATTTATGCACCCAATGACAGGGCCGCAAGTGACATAAACCAAATTTTAACAGAATTGAAAAGTGAGATAGATACCTCCACAATTATAGCAGGAGACTTCAACACACCACTTTCGGAGAAGGACAGGACATCCAGTAAGAAGCTCAATAGAGACACGGAAAACCTACTTACAACAATCAACCAACTTGACCTCATTGACTTATACAGAACTCTCCACCCAACTGCTGCAAAATATACTTTTTTTTCTAGCGCACATGGAACATTCTCTAGAATAGACCACATATTAGGTCATAAAACAAACCTTTGCAGAGTCCAAAACATCGAAATATTACAAAGCATCTTCTCAGACCACAAGGCAATAAAACTAGAGATCAATAACAGAAAAACTAGGGAAGAGAAATCAAATACTTGGAAAATGAACAATACCCTCCTGAAAAAAGACTGGGTTATAGAAGACATCAAGGAGGGAATAAGGAAATTCTTAGAAAGCAACGAGAATGAAAATACTTCCTATCAAAACCTCTGGGACACAACAAAAGCAGTGCTCAGAGGCCAATTTATATCGATAAATGCACACATACAAAAAGACGAAAGAGCCAAAATCAGAGAACTGTCCCGACAACTTGAACAAATAGAAAGTGAGCAACAAAAGAATCCATCAGGCACCAGAAGAAAACAAATAATAAATATTAGAGCTGAACTAAATGAATTAGAGAACAGAAAAACAATTGAAAGAATTAACAAAGCCAAAAGCTGGTTCTTTGAAAAAATTAACAAAATTGATAAACCATTGGCTAGACTGACTAAAGAAATACAGGAAAGGAAACAAATAACCCGAATAAGAAATGAGAAGGACCACATCACAACAGAACCAAATGAAATTAAAAGAATCATTTCAGATTATTATGAAAAATTGTACTCTAACAAATTGAAAACCTAGAAGAAATGGATGAATTCCTAGAAAAACACTACCTACCTAAACTAACACATTCAGAAGTAGAACAACTAAATAGACCCATAACAAAAACAGAGATTGAAACGGTAATCAAAAAACTCCCAACAAAAAAAAGCCCTGGCCCGGACGGCTTCACTGCAGAGTTCTACCAAACTTGCAGAGAAGAGTTAACACCACTACTTCTGAAGGTATTCCAAAGCATAGAAAATGACGGAATACTACCCAACTCATTCTATGAAGCCACCATCTCCCTGATACCAAAACCAGGTAAAGACATTACAAAAAAAGAAAATTATAGACCTATATCCCTCATGAACATAGATGCAAAAATCCTCAACAAAATTCTAGCCAATAGAATCCAACAACACATCAAAAAAATAATTCACCCTGATCAAGTGGGATTTATACCAGGTATGCAAGGCTGGTTTAATATCAGAAAAACCATTAATGTAATCCATCACATAAATAAAACAAAAGATAAAAACCACATGATCTTATCAATAGATGCAGAAAAGGCATTTGACAAAGTTCAACACCCATTTATGATAAAAATTCTCACCAAAATAGGAATTGAAGGAAAATTCCTCAACATAATAAAGGGCATCTAGGCAAAGCCAACAGCCAATATCACTCTAAATGGAGAGAACCTGAAAGCATTACCCTTGAGAACGGGAACCAGACAAGGATGCCCTTTATCACCGCTCTTATTCAACATTGTGCTGGAAGTCCTAGCCAGGGCAATTAGGCTAGACAAAGAAATAAAAGGTATCCGGATTGGCAAGGAAGAAGTAAAGTTATCACTATTTGCAGATGACATTATATACACAGAAAACCCTAAGGAATCCTCCAGAAAACTACTGAAACTAATAGAAGAGTTTGGCAGAGTCTCAGGTTATAAAATAAACATACAAAAATCACTTGGATTCCTCTACATCAACAAAAAGAACACCGAAGAAGAAATAACCAAATCAATACCATTCACAGTAGCCCCCAAGAAGATAAGATACTTAGGAATAAATCTTACCAAGGATGTAAAAGACCTATACAAAGAAAACTACAAAGCTCTACTACAAGAAATTCAAAAGGACATACTTAAGTGGAAAAACATACCTTGCTCATGGATAGGAAGACTTAACATAGTAAAAATGTCTATTCTACCAAAAGCCATCTATACATTTAACGCACTTCCGATCCAAATTCCAATGTCATATTTTAAGGGGATAGAGAAACAAATCACCAATTTCATATGGAAGGGAAAGAAGCCCCGGATAAGCAAAGCACTACTGAAAAAGAAGAAGAAAGTGGGAGGCCTCACTTTACCTGACTTCAGAACCTGTTATACAGCCACAGTAGTCAAAACAGCCTGGTACTGGTACAACAACAGGCACATAGACCAATGGAACAGAATTGAGAACCCAGACATAGATCCATCCACGTATGAGCAGCTGATATTTGACAAAGGACCAGTGTCAATTAATTGGGGAAAGGAGAGCCTTTTTAACAAATGGTGCTGGCATAACTGGATATTCATTTGCAAAAAAATGAAACAGGACCTATACCTTACACCATGCACAAAAACTAACTCCAAGTGGATCAAAGACCTAAACATAAAGACTAAAACGATAAAGATCATGGAAGAAAAAATTGGGAAAACCCTAGGAGCCCTAATACAAGGCATAAACAGAATACAAAACATTACCAAAAATGATGAAGAGAAACCAGATAACTGGGAGCTCCTAAAAATCAAACACCTATGCTCATCTAAAGACTTCATCAAAAGAGTAAAAAGACCACCTACAGACTGGGAAAGAATTTTCAGCTATGACATCTCCGACCAGCATCTGATCTCTAAAATCTACATGATTCTGTCAAAACTCAACCACAAAAAGACAAACAACCCAATCAAAAAGTGGGCAAAGGATATGAACACACATTTCACTAAAGAAAATATTCAGGCAGCCAACAGATACATGAGAAAATGCTCATGATCATTAGCCATTAGAGAAATGCAAATTAAAACTACGATGAGATTCCATCTCACACCACCAAGGCTGGCATTAATCCAAAAAACACAAAATAATAAATGTTGGAGAGGCTGCGGAGAGATTGGAACTCTTATACACTGCTGGTGGGAATGTAAAATGGTACAACCACTTTGGAAATCTATCTGGCGTTATCTTAAACAGTTAAAAATAGATCTACCATACAACCCAGAAATCCCACTCCTGGGAATATACCCTAGAGATACAAGAGCCTTCATACAAACAGATATATGCACACCCATGTTTATTGCAGCTCTGTTTACAATAGCAAAAAGTTGGAAGCAACCAAGGTGTCCATCAACAGATGAATGGGTAAATAAATTGTGGTATATTCACACAATGGAGTACTACGCATCCATAAAGAACAGTGACGAATCTGTGAAACATTTCATAACATGGAGGAACCTGGAAGGCATTATGCTGAGCGAAATTAGTCAGAGGCAAAAGGACAAATATTGTATAAGACCACTATTATAAGATCTTGAGTAATAGTAAACCTGAGAAGAACACATACTTTTGTGGTTACGAGGGGGGGAGGGAGGGAGGGTGGGAGAGGGTTTTTTATTGATTAATCAGTAGATAAGAACTGCTTTAGGTGAAGGGAAAGACAACACTCAATACATGGAAGGTCAGCTCAATTGGACTGGACCAAAAGCAAAGAAGTTTCCGGGATAAAATGAATGCTTCAAAGGTCAGCGGAGCAAGGGCAGGGGTCTGGGGAACATGGTTTGCAGGGACTTCTAAGTCAATTGGCAAAATAATTCTATTATGAAATCATTCTGCATCCCACTTTGAAATGTGGCGTCTGGGGTCTTAAATGCTAACAAGCGGCCATCTAAGATGCGTCAATTGGTCTCAACGCACCTGGAGCAAAGGAAAATGAAGAACACCAAGGCCACACGACAACTAAGAGCCCAAGAGACAGAAAGGGCCACATGAACCAGAGACCTACATCATCCTGAGACCAGAAGAACTAGTTGGTGCCCGGCCACAATCGATGACTGCCCTGAGAGGGAGCACAGCAGAGGACCCCTGAGGGAGCAGGAGATCAGTGGGATACAGACCCCAAATTCTCATAAAAAGACCAAACTTAATGGTCTGACTGAGACTAGAGGAATCCCGGAAGCCATGGTCCCCAGACCTTCTGTTGGCAGAGGACAGGAACCATCCCCGAAGACAACTCATCAGACATGAAAGGGACTGGTCAGCAGGTGGGAGAGAGACGCTGATGAAGAGTGAGCTAATTATATCAGGTGGACACTTGAGATTGTGTTGGCATCTTCTGTCTGGAGGGGGGATGGGAGGATAGAGAGAGAGAGAAGCCGGCAAAATTGTCACGAAAGGAGAGACTGAAAGGGCTGACTCAAGAAGGGGAGAGCAAGTGGGAGTAGGGAGTGAGATATATGTAAACATATTTGTGACAGACTGATTGGATTTGTAAACGTTCACTTGAAGCTTAATAAAAAAAAAAAAAAAACACAGGATACCCAGGGCTGAGGGGAGATATACCGAATGAGGTGAACATAAAGGTAAGGCTGTTTACAAAAATGAATATGATGTTAAAAGTTACTCCATGGTGAGTGCATCAGTTGTAATATTTCATTTAATTATACATATGTGAACCGAAATTCTCAAGTAATATGAACATATATCAAAAAATGGAGAAAATGTTGGTAGGAAGAATAAAAATGTCCCAAATCCCTCGTCTTAAAACAACCTTGAGCTCTTGTCTTTTACATGGAGAGAAAAAATTTGACAAATGCTTTGGAAAAATATTTAAAGACATTAAAAATGGGATATAAGTCTTCCCCTTTTTCCCACCCTCACTTGTGTACTTCAGCTGTAACTTAAGTACCTTCTCAGTCACTAATTTCAGAGTTTATTCTGTGATCAAGATCCTTATTCTCTGAGCTATTTACAATAATGGGTACAAACAGCAACAATTGTGAAGATGGAGCAGAACCGGGCAGTGTTTCATTCTATTGTTGCTATGAGTTGGAAGCAACTCAAGGGCACCTATCAACAACAATTTCAAGAGCTCCCAACTTTCTTTCACACTCTGGGTCATACTCACTTGATGTTCTGACATCTCCAACCTTCTCTGGCTCCCTTCCCAGTTTTTTCTCATACAGACAGTTCTCCTAATAAAATCCTTTCATATTTATCTCTCTTGATGTTTATTTCTTAGAGAATCTGGACTAGCACACAGGAGTCCTGTTCATGGTTCAACTTAATTAAAATAACAATAAGAAAATGAATAAAATGGCTACATTTCACTTGATGAAAATATTTTCAGTGGGAAGGTATATCCAGACTTAACTGAGGTGATGGTTGATGCCACCTTAGAAAGGATGAAACTGCCCTCATTTCCTAAAACTTTGGTAGGAAAGGGGGTGGCATAGTTCAGTGACTAGATACAGAGTTAAAGAGGGCCTTATATTTTTAATTATATAAATGTCACATGGTTTTTCTCCAAAGTCACTGAGCTTCACTTTCTTGGGGAGAAGAAATAGTTGAATAAATCTTAGTTTGGAGAGTCACAGGACAAAAGATTGAGGCAAGTAAGAGCACTGCACCCTGCGTTATAGAATGTAGACAGGATCAGAGCTGACTGGGTGATAGGGTACTCAGTGTCTAGACGGAGGTCATGTGCAGAGAACATTCAGATAGTCCTAGGTGGCAGCAAAGTCTCAACTCTAGTGATGGGCATAGGTTTCAGAGGCAAGCCAAGATGGGGGTCTTGGTAGAAAAGATTAAGGACATGAGGGGCGTGCAAGAGGAGCTAAGTCTTGAAGAATGGGTCATATTCGTCAGCCAACTATGTAGCAGCAGCTCTCCCATGGAGAAGGAAGAGTGTAACCTCAAAATTGTAGTCAGATTGACTAATGTGTGAAGAAAAAGTTCTACCCTCGCACACTGGCTGTAATTATTTGCCTATTGCTTTTTAGTGATGATATATAATGAAAGTAACGTAAGTCCTGTGAATCAATTCTCATAGAAAATCACTCCTGGAAGTCTGGAGAAGATTTTTAATTCAATACTCAAAATAACTGCATAAGTTCTCATCAAAAATTCTCATACAGTTGAGATTCTCACATCTTCCTTTGTAAGTCAGGTCAGACGTAAGAGTGAAATAGAATTCTTCACAAAATAGGTCTTGGCAACATTTCTAAATGGTATATAAGGGGAAAATACATTTCAATGACATAATTTTATTAATTAGATTTTTGTAAGCACACAATTTATGAAAAACAAGCATACTAAGTCCTTCTAAAATACCAAGAAAATATCAACCTTTCTATTTTCTTTCAAAGGTATCTAAATAATTCTTAAAACAGGCACAACATTATGAATTTGATATTTTCTACTTAGACAACATTAAAATGCAAGGAATTCAAGTTCCCTGCTGAAGGGAGTTTCTAGAGGCAAAACTTAGAAACACTTGTGCTAAAACACAATTACAAATTGTATATGTTTACATGAAAATTTCAGTAATCTTGTTATTTGTCTATAATCTCCATATCATGAAATTCAACTGGAAACAAGTGGTATTAAAGAGTAGCGTGTTGCCCAGTTTGTCATCAGTTAAATCCTCCTCAGAGGAAGGCCCATAATTTCAGGAGTAGTGGAGTGTCAGGAGCAGATGAAGCAGGAGGAGTGAGGGAGTAAACCCCTCTGTCTTAGGCTGGGTTCTCTAGAGAAGCAAAACCAATAAAGCATATAAATATATATAGAGAGAGATTTATATCAAGGAAATAGCTCACATGATTGTAGAGGCTAAAACGTCCCAAGTCCACGTATCAGGATAGAGGCTTCTCCTAATTCACATAGCCACAGTGGTTTGGAAACCCAGAATCAGCAGGTTGGAGAGCAGTGTTCTTCTTCAAAGGCTGTAAAGATTGATGAATCCCAAGATTGCCAGATAAGCTGCTAGCTGAAGTCCCAAGGACCAGAGATCAGATGAACAGGAGCCAGCTGCAGGATCCAGAGAGGCCAAAAACCAGAACATCTGCTTATATTTGGATGCAGGTCACACACCCAAGGAAATTCCCTTTCAACTGACTGGCTACTCATAGCAGATCCCATCATGGGGGTGATCACATATAAACACTGAGAGTCATGGCCTAACCAGGTTGACACAGTGTCTTAACCATCACACCCTCTCATTGCTCAGATGTTGGAAAAGGAAGCTAGTCTTCACCTCCTCTCAGCAAATGAATTGATAAGTAACTCTGTGTTTTCTTCCAAGGTGAAGAGCCTCTCAGAGCTTTTAGTATTCCCTGCAGATTGAATTGCCTGCTCAGCCTCTAATTTTGCTTTGCGAAAGTGTGGGTTTTGTCCAGCAAAGTCACTGTTTTTATTTTTACCAGATCATTATTTTCATGTTTTCAACTTTCAAGGACAAAGTAAGGACTGGTGAGGGGACTGTGATGGCCACTGGTCCTGAGCAAGTCAGACTTAGAGGATGTGGTCAGGGGGAAGGGGTGTGTTTTGAGGATGTCTGACAAGTAGATAATCGTTTAAGCCTCTGGAGGATTAGGAGCTATTTTAGAAGGAGTAACATAATTCCCTAGAAAGTGTTTATTTTCTCAAAAGGACACGTTGACGGCAACGTCTTGATTTCAAAAGTCAGTTCCTGCCAGAGGTATAAAACCAAAACCAAACCCAGTGCCATCGAGTCGATTCCGACTCATAGCGACCCTATAGGACAGAGTAGAACTGCCCCATAGAGTTTCCAAGGAGCTCCTGGTGGATTCAAAGTGCCGACCCTTTGGTTAGCAGCTGTAACACTTAACCACTATGCCACCAGGGTTTCCTACCAGAGGTATAGTGATTCATTATTTGATATAGAAAGATAACCTCATGCACTATTTGGCAAGAATGCTACGTGCTGGCCAATAAGGCCAGAAAGGTCTGAGCTTTTTATTGTCAGACAATTTCTTATCAGGATGATAGGTGAGGAATATCTGGATGAAAGCTGCAAAAAAGGTGTCAGAGTACACTAACTGCCTCTCAACCTTCCTTCCCAGAGGCTGTTGTGATCATAAAAGCCCCACTAGGAATAGTGGCTAGTTTTTTTCTTAGTTCATTTCTGAGACACATTCTGGATCTGTATGGTGTGAGGAAAGGATCCACTTGTATCTGATGCACCAATGCCATTTGTTGTTAATGCCATCTATCTACATAATACATTCATTTTTCTTCTTGGTACTCTTTTAAATTTTCCTTAGATCCGTAACATATAAAAACACACAGCACCTGATATTATTTTTTACTTAAAGAATTCCTGAGCTTTCTCTGAATAAGGCAAGAATGTACAGATTATGCTGGTCATAAATCTCCATGACTTCCTGTTCTCTTCTGGACTGCGTGCTATTTGGTACATTCAAGTCACCTATTTCCTATTTGGCCAAACCCACCTCCCCAGCCTCATCTTCAACTACTATCCAACACAAACCATTTTTCATCTTAAGAAGATAAGACAGTGTTTCAAACTGCACTTAAGTATGCCTCTTTCCATCAATGCTCCCCTTAAGGGTTCCTTCCACCCCTCCCCCCAAAACAAATCAGTTGCCATCAAGTCGATTTTGACTCATGGCAACCCCTTATGCATTAGAGTATAATTGCTCCATAAGGTTTTCATTGTTGATCTTTTGGAGATATATTTCTAGGCCTTTCTTTTCAGGCATTTCTGGGTGAATTTGAACTGTCTCTAATGTTCCCACAACCCCCACTTCCTATCCTCTTTCCCACTTCATTGTTCTCTTTAGCATTTGTTATTAACATACAAAACCAAAACCAAACCCATTGCCCTTGAGTCGATTCTGACTCATAGCTACCCTATAGGACAGAGTAGAACTGCCCCATAGAGTTTCCAAGGAGCATCTGGTAGATTCAAACTGCCAACTTTTTGGTTAACAGCTGTAGCTCTTAACCACTATGCCACCAGAGTTTCCTACTAACATATATGTTGCACCTTATTTATCTTATTTATTGTCTGTCTAACCAATACAATGTAAGTTCAAAAAAAGTTTTTTTTTTTTCTGTTTTGTTCATTGTTGTATGTCCAGCACCTTGAATATTGCCAGGCGCTTAGTGGGGATTCAGAAAATATTTATTGCACGACACTATCTCTGCCTATATCTGCTGCCATTCTTCTTTTCCACACCCCACCACCTATCCTTTCAACCTTCACTCCATACACACACAGAATCAAACATGAAGGCAATTCTGGCAGGAACACACCTTTCCCTATATGCTTAAAAACTTCACTAGCAATAGCCTTCACTGTTATTGGGAAAATAAGAAGAAATAACTCAACACAAAGTGGTTGGAAACCCATGGTTTTCTGAAAATCCGGAAGGTGCCCTATTTACTGAATGGAATGTTTGTAACACACTAATTTTTCAGTGGCTAGACTAACAACTATGTATTAGAGGTCACAGTCCTAGGTCTGAAGTTAAAGGTGTTCAGCAAGGTATTATCTTAAGTCCCTCTTGTGTAAAAGAAACGGTTTACTAATCTTGAAGTTGACAGCCTTCTTAGACTGAGTCATTCATGAACACACCAGGCTGTTTGCCTCGTCTTTAGAACTGCCATTGCATTATATGGGAGCTTGGAGGCTGGTTTAATTAAACTTATCTGAATAGAGTACAGTATGCCAGATGTTCATAATAAATATAATGTAGCTTATGTAATGTTATGCTTTCACGGAATATACTGGAATGGTAGTGATTATCCGTTATAACCTGTAATAAATCTAAATTTATTTCACTGCTTTTAGGCATTAAGCTTTTCTCAACGACTATAAATTAGCTTAGTATTTGAACTTTGCCTTTTGCTGAAGTTTTTCCAATTGAGATAATTAAAGAGCTCTTATGGCAAAATTAGTCCATATTATTTCCATTAGAATTAAACAGACACTTGGGATATTATAGTCTATGATATTGATGCATAAAGACCAAAAACCCAGTGCCGTCGAATTGATTCATATGACTGATATTTTACAATGAAAATATCAATTAGACAATTTTCCTACTTTCTTTCTTTTTTTGTAATGTACAAAGGTACAAACTCTATTTTCATAAACTCATTATCTCAATAGTGAAAAGATATTTTAACATGTTCTTAGATGTAGGGTACTGGATAAAACCAAAAAAATCAAACCTAGTGCCATCAAGTCGATTCTGACTCATAGTGACCCTATTGGACAGAGTAGAACTGCCCCATAGAGTTTCCAAGGAGGACCTGGAGGATTCGAACTGCCTACCCTTTGGTTAGCAGCCATAGCACTTAAGCACTACACCACCAGGGTTTCCAGTATAGATAGTATTTGCTAAATTAAGAGACACTGTCTTAATGAACACTTAGCATCTGGATCACACTGAGCTTTTCTCCTGTATGTACCAACATCCTCCATATAAGCTTGAGCAGGAAACACTCAAAATGAAGGTGCAGAATTTTTTTATGGCAAATACTTGGTGTCATAGTCATCTGGTTCTGCTATAACAGAAACACGACAAGTGAATGGCTTTATGGTATGGGGCCTCCAACTCTCTGCTTCCTTCTCTTTCCTTTCATCTCTTGAGAGATAAAGGGTGATGCAGGCCACACCACAGGAAAACTCCCTTTAACTTGGATCAGGGAGGTGACCAGAGTAAGGGTGGTATTACAATCCCACCCTAATCCTCTCAACATAAAATTGCAATCACAAAATGGAGGACAACCACACAATACTGGGAATCAAGTTGACAAACACATTTTTGGGGAGACTTGATTCAGTCCATGACACTTGGGTATGAGGCAGTAGAATTCTCTTAAAAAATTATTTTCATAAGAAGGGAATGATGGCCATTATGGTGTGAAGACTTAAATCTCCCAATTCTATTTACATTCACACTCTTTATCTCTGATGGGAGCTCTCTGATTCATAATTTGATAGCCTCGCTTCCCTGACTCTGGGTTGGACCAGGGCTAAATCTGCTGTCTTCCGGCTCAGAATGGTTTAAATAATTAATTGGTTTAATTGTTAATTCTTAGATGCCAAGTAGACATTCACATGTAGATGCGAGGTGTTTAGATATAAGGGTCTGAAGTTCAGAGATATATATTTGAGAATTGTCAGCACAGAGATTGCTTGTAAAACTATGAGCTGGATGAGATTATCATGGTAGTGAGTATATGGGAGGTCAAGATTTCCAGGAGGATCAAGTTCTGAGACTGGATAAATCCATCATGTAGAGATTAGGGTATAAGAAGATGACTGAGAAATGGTGGACCATAAGTGAGGAAGAAAATGAGAAATGAAGAGATAGATACAGAAAGAGACAGAGAAAGAAAGAGACAGATACAGAGAGACAAAGATTAAGAGACCTTCATCCACATTTAGAAGTGAAAAGTGGAAGTTAACACATAACTTAAAGTGCACCCTTCCCCAGGCATATACACTGGCTCAGGTGTGCATCTTAGTCAAGTGATCAAGCCATTCTGCTTTTCAAATTTCTGCTATGACCCTCTGAATCTCTAACCCAAGATGGAAAGGGCTCACAGATATACTGTGCTTTTCTCTTTTTGGAGAGCATGATTTGACTATACTGTACTTCACAATGGCAAAGAATATTAAATATACCTTGGACTGCCAGAAGAATGAACATATCTGTCTTGGTAGAAGTACAGCCAGAATGATTCTTGGACGTGAGGATAGTGAGATTTCCCCTCACAGAGTTTGGACATGTTATCAGGAGGCGGCCATATCATGCTAGGTAAAGTAGATGGTCAGCAAAAATGAGGAAGACCCTCAAGAGATGGGTTGATGCAGTGGCTACAAAAATGGGCTCAAGCATAGCAATGACTGTAAGGATGGTACATGACTAGGCAATGTTTCATCCTGTTGTGCATAGGGAAGCTATAAGTCAGAACTGACTTGACTATCTCTAACAACAACATACTTCAAAATGACTGTTTTTGTTTTGTTTTTGTTTCTCTTAAACATCTAGATGTGTTAACTGGAAGACTTCTTTATTAACTACCAGAAATTATGAATCTTAAATAATATAATCCATACTAACTTTGAATTCAGAGGCATTTAATGGTAGTTATGAGTCAAAAAAAAAATTTTTTTTTTTTTTATGAGTCATGTTCTGAATGAATGAATCCCCAAAGAGAACTTAACTCCTCCTTTGACCAAGCAGCAGATTACACTTGTTGTATACAATAATGGGTCCCAAATTATGTTCATCAGTGGGCTTGTCTGACTGCAATCTAGTCAGTCTTTCTGGCCCACATGGAAGAAAACTGTAGAAGACTTTCCAAGGAAACTGAATTGTGGACTTACTTTGATACAAATCACTTGGCTGTGTGAAAAGACATTTGCTATGGGAAGAATAAAGTAATAGGAAATTCCTTTTGAATCTAATTCTGACACTCTGGTTTTAGAATACTGTCATTTGATGAGTAAGAAGGGCAGCTGAACAACTTGCTCTGAAACAAGGCCACTTATTCTGCTTATCTAAATCAAAGAAAAAATAGCCAAATCATTTTGAAAGTCTAGGTTATTGCAAAATGGGACATTTTTGTTCCAGAAATAAACTCTGACAGTTATTTCCCAGTTTAAAAATGGATAGAGTAGCAGAAGATAAGTATAATCATAAAGCAATTATTTGGAACTAAATATAATGGACACATTGTTGAAAATGCATGGATGGGTCCACAAAATGTTTACAGATAGAATTTCAATGCTTTTTATTTCTAAAATTAGATAGCAATATTACAGCTATCAGTGTCCTTTATTTCTAAAACTAAAATTATTTATACAGCTATGTGTTCATAGTAATAAATGCTAATGATTAATTGTTCTTTGTTGGAAACCAAGAAGGATCAGTTGTTGGAAAATATGGCCTTGGTGATACAAACAATACTGGAGTTCACTTAATAGAACTTCCCAAGACCAACAACTTCTTCATTAGAAACACCTTTTTTCAGCAACATAAACAAGAACTATACACATGAAGCTTGCCAGGTGGAATACACAGGAATCAAATCGACTATACATGTGGAAAGAGATGATGGAAAACTCAATATCATCAGTCAGAACAAGGCCAGGAGCGGACTGCAGAACAGACCATTAATTGTTCATATACTAGTTCAAGCTGAAGTTGAAGAAAATTAGGCCAAGTCCAGAAGAGGCAAAATAAGATCTTGAGTGCATCCCATCTGAATTTAAAGACCTTCTGAAGAATAGATTTGAGTCACTGAACACTAATGATCAAAGATCAGACTAGTTGTGGAATGACATCATACATGAAGAAAGCAAAAAGTAACTGAAAGGCCGGAAAGAAAGAAAAGGTCAAAATAGATGTCAGAAGAGACTCTGAATTTTGTTTTTGAAGGTCGAGTAGCTAAGGCATAAGGAAGAAATGATAAAGTAAAAGAGCTGAACAGAATATTTCAAAGGGCATCTTGAGAGGACAAAGTATTATAATGAATATGCAAAGACCTGGAGTTAGAAAACCAAAAGGGAAGAACATGCTTGGCATTTTTGAAGCTGAAAGAACTGGTGAAAATATTTAGGACTCGAGTTGCAATATTAAAGGATTCTATGGGCAAAATATTGAATGACACAGGAAGCATCAGAAGAAGATGGGAGGAACATATAGAATCACTGTATCAAAACTAATTGATTGACATTCAGACATTTCAGAAGGCATCATATGATTGAGAACAGATGTTATTGACGGAAAAAATCCATGCTGCACTGAAGGTATTGGTGAAAAACAAGGCTACAGGGATTGATAAAATTCCAATTGAGATGTTTCAACAAAAGGATGCAACACTGGAAGTGCTCACTTGTCTATGCCCAAAATTTGAAATATAGCTACCTGGCCACCCAACTAGAAGAGATCCATATTTTTCCCATTCCAAAGAAAAATGATCCAACAGAATGTGGAAATTATTGGACATCATTAATATAACACACGAACAAAATTTTGCTGAAGGTATTTTAAAAAGTGTTGCAGCAGGGAACTGTCAGAAATTCAAGCCAGATTCAAAAGATGACATGGAATGAGGGATATCTTCGATGATTTCAGACATATCTTGGCTGAAAGTAGAGTATACCAGAAAGATATTTCCATGTGTATTATTGACTATGAAATAGTGTTTGACTATGTGGATCACACTAAATTATGAATAACGTTACAAAAATAGGAGTTCCAGAATACTTAATTGTGCTCGTGTGGAACCTGCACATAGACCAATAGCCAGTCCTTTGAACACAAGAGGGGGATACAGCATGGTTTAAAGTCAGAAAAGGTGTGCATCAGAGGTGTATCCTTTCACCATACATATTCAATCTGTATGCTGAAGAAATAATCCAAGAAGTTGGACTGTATGAAAAAGAATGTGGCATCAGGATTAGAGGAAGGCTCATTATCAACCTGCATTATGCAGATGACACAACAGTGTTTGCTGAAAGTGAAGAGGACTTGAAGCACTTACTAAAAATGAAAGACTACAACCCTGAGTATGGGTTACACCTCAACAGGAAGAAAACAATAACCCTCACACCTGGACCAATAAGCAACATCATGATAAATGGAGACAAAATTGAAGTTGTAAAGGATTTCATTTACTTGGATCTGCAATCAACTCCCATGGAAACAAAAGTGAAGAAAACAAACAATACATTGCACTTGGCAAATCTGTTGGAAAAGACCTCTTCCAAGTGTTAAAAAGCAAAGATGTCACTTTGAACACTAAGGTGTACCTGACCCAAGCCATGGTGTTTTAGTCATCTTTATGCATTCAAAAGCCAGACAATGAATAAAGAAGACTGAAGAAGAATTGATATCTTTGAATTATGATATTGGCAAAGCCTATTGAATATACCATGGACTACCAGAGGAATGAACAAATCAGTCTTGGAAGTACAGCCGAAATGCCTTAGAAGTGAGGAATGTGAGACTTTGCCTCGAGTGCTTTGGACAGGTTATCAGCAGGGAACAGCCCATGGAGGACATTATGCTTTGTAAAGTAGGGGGTCAACGAAAAAGAGGAAGACCCTCAAGGAGATGGATTGACACCGTGGCTGCAATAATGTGCTCTAACATAACGATGATCGTGAAGATGAAGCAGTGTTTCCTCGTGTTACATGTAGGTTCACTATGAGTCGGAATTGACTTGATGGCACCTGAAAACAACAATATATTCATAGATATCCTGGATTAGCACATAGACAACTTTGAGGGGGCATTATTCTGATTACTATCCCTCTCTTACTCATTTTGTAATTTTAATATTAAAATTTATTATAGCCCTTTGGCTCTTTATTCCAGTGAAGTTCACTATTTATTTACAAAATTACCTAAAAATTTAGAGGGAAATAAAATGATTACCTTCCAATTATTTATAGTGCAACTGGAGACACGTGTGCTCTCATTCTACTGAAAAGACAAAAACACTTGCTCTTGAGCCAGCTCTGACTCATGGCAACCCCATACCTTTCAGAGTAGATACCTTTTAGGGTTTTAATGGCTGACTTTTTTCAGAGGTGGGTCACCAAGACTTTCTTCCAAGATGCCTCTGGGTGGATACGAACTTTCAATCTTTCAGTTATCAGTGGACTGTGTTGACAGTTCGTACCACCCAGGGACTCAGATTCTATATGGGATTTTTGTATATTAGTAAGTCACCTGAGAGCATACCTTATTGTCTTCCCTATATTCCCAAGGAAGAGTCTAAGTCATTTATGCTTTTTCATTTATACACTCAGTATTTATTGAGGATCTACTCTATGGCAGGGAAAACTGGTTGCACTGTGGTTGAGAGTACAGGCTAACCAAAATGTCAGCAGTAAGAATCCACCAACCCGCTCCTTGAAAACCCTATGGGGTAGTTCTCCTCTGTCCTAGAGGGTCACTATGAGTTGGAGTTGACTCGACAGCAACGGGTTTGGTTTGATTTGACTCTGTGACAGATCCTGAACACAGGCACTTAGTATTCATCTATGTAAAAACTCTTGCAAAGCTGATAATAAACAACAAACCTCATCAGAAAGTTCACTGTATAGTGTTTTAGGGGCCAATAAGAGCTCTAGAAAAAAGCAAACAAAACACAAAACAGAGTATATTAAGAAGGACGGAGAATGGGCAGATTGGGAAGGGAAGGAAATTTGCAGCTTAAATAGAGTGCACAAGGTATCCTTCTTGAGAAGGTGACAGGCAGGCAAACACTTGACCCTGAAGACGTCAGGAGATAGCAGTTCAGGTCCAGGCAACTGCCAATGCAAAGGCCCCTAGGCAGGTGTCACAGCAAATCTGGGAGTGGGCGCAGGTGCTGAACATTGAATGGGGGTGTGGAGGAGCTGAGGGCAGGAAGATACAGGAAGTGTCCTCCCCTGCTAATCTAGATCTGCTCTCCACCCTTCCCGCTTGCTGGCTGCCCCACTAGGCTGTCTCACGTGGTCTACTCAATGCTCCTCTGCCCTCTGCCTTCCTTTCCAGTCTCCTAGTCCCCAGCGCCTGCCCTGCAGGGTGCTGCGGCCTGCCTACCTCCCCATTCTTTCACCGTGGGCTTTCAAAGCAGCCCCTGCACAAGAACCTCTCCTCCCTGAAGAGCTAACAGCCTTCTGCCCCTAACCCAAGACATTAGCACATCCCTTGGGGATTTCCTACACTCCCTGGTCACACTTTTGTAAACAGTCCTTTATTAAGTCCCCCTCAAATTAGACTAGTCTGAGTGGGGTATGCTCATACTGTGGGGACCTTGAACAGCACAGAAGGAAGATCACGCAGGGCCCGAAGGTCATTATGGAACTCTGCTTCACTCTGAGGGAAACGGAGCCACACCCCTGTGAGCAGAGACTTGACATGATCTAACTTGCATTTAGAAAGGATGCTCTCTGAGAAAAGGCTCTCGTGGGATTGGGCTGCGGCCTCTACGCAGTTAGAGGAGGCGGTAGAAGTGGCCAAGCTTGTGGCGTGAGGGACGAGGAGCAACCAGATTCTGGATGTGTTTCGAAGGTCAAGCTAGCAGAATTCCCTGATGGATTTAGATGTTGGGTATGAGGGAAAGAGAAGATCCTGCCAAGATTTTTCACCTGGGCAGGTAGAAGAGTTAGATCCTCATCAAATGACATGTGAAGGTTGAGGGTAGAGCTGGTTTTGTTGGCAGGACCAGGGGTTCAGGTTTGAACATGTTGGGTTGAGATATCAAGAATCTGAGACTTATCTGACCTCCCCAGGCCTTCTCTGATCGCAGCACTGCTGCTTTCAGCTTAGAGCTCTGTGACCACTGTAGCCTGGAGCTTCCATGAGCCTACAGGTGATGTGAGCCCAGAACCTGGCCTTTGGGTGTGTCATTCCTTCTGCCTGAGAGATTCCTTGTCAAGTGGCTGTCTTCCTTTCTACCATTCAATTGTTGCTTACACATCATCTTCTCACTGAGAGAGCATTGGAGCCCTGGTGGTGCAATGGTTAAGAACTTGGCTGCTAACCAAAAGATTGGCAGTTTGAATCTACCAGCAGCTCCTTGGAAACACTATGGGGCAATTCTACTCTGTTCTAGGTGATCTCTATGAGTCAGAATCAACTTGACAGCAATTTTTTTTTTTTTTTAATTGAGAGATCACCTCACATCCGTCAGCCTTTTCTACTGTGGTAGCTTTTGTGTTGCTGTGATGCTGGAAGCTGTGTCACCAGTATTCCAATTACCAGCAGGGTCACCTATGGTAGACAGGTTTCAGTGGAGCTCCCAGACTAACATACACTAGGAGGAAAGGCCTGGCTATCTACTTCCAAAAATCAGCCTGTGGGAACTGTAGTACCACAACAGAACATTGTCCAGTATAGTGCTGAAAAATGAGCCTCTTAGGTTAGAAAAAAGAAAAAAAGGAACTCAAAATTCACAAGGGCCTCAACAATGGACTTGAGCATACCAATGATTGTAAACTGGCACAGGACCAGGCAACATTTTATTCTATTGCTTATGGGGTCTCCATGAGTCCAAAGCTGACTGGACTGTAACTAACAACAATATTGAAACAGCATTGAGGCTTTTCCTGCTCAACTGATTTCAAATTATATCATCTCTAAAGAGCTCCCTGATGCCACCCCTACTCAAGTTGTCATTGTAACACCTAAACCAAAAAGAAACAAACCTGTTGCCATTGAGTCCATTCAGGCTCATAGCAACCCTATAGGACAGAGTAAAACTGTCTCACAGGGTTCCCAAGGAGTAGCTGGTGGATTATAACACTTAATACCTCCTAGTATCTGACATATATTTAATTGATTTACTCTGTTTATTCTCTGCCTCTCTCCTCTTAAAGATAATCTGCATGGAAATATTTTGAAATTTTGTTGTTTTCCTTCACTCTTTAGCTCTAATGGGTAAACTAAGGGTCAGGCACACAATAGATGCTTAATGGATATCTGTTGAATGGATGAACAAATGAAAGTTGTTGCTCTCTCATTATTCAGAGTCTTCTGAATATTTGGCATTGTTGTCGTAGCTGCTGTCAAGCTGTCCTCCAACTCATGGTGACCCGGTGCACAATGAAATAAAATGCTGCCGGATCCTGTACTATCCTCATGATCAGCTGTAGATTGGGCCATTGCGACCCGCAGGATTTTTATTGGCAGATTTTTGGAAGTCGATGGACAGGCCTTTCTTCCTAGTCTGGAAGCTGTGCAAAAACCTGTTCAGCATCATAACAACACATGGGCCTCCACTGACAGACAGGTAGAGGCTGCACGGGAGGTGCGTTAGCCAGAAGTTGAATTCTGGTCTCTTTCAGGGAAAGTGGGAATTCTACCACTGTATGCCAATGATCTCTTCTGAAAATTCAGGTACCTGGTAATTCCCTCAGTTAAACAACCATGAATTGAGTCTCACCTGAGTCTCCTGTCCTAGACTAGGTGTGAGGGATTCCAAAATATGCAAGACTGGATCTCTGCCTTCAAAGATTTTGGGTTCAGCCCAAACATGTTAGAGAAAACTTACTCAGTGGGAATGCCTTTAATTTTTCTCCATCCCTTTGATTTTTTCCAGCCTCATCTGCCTGCTAATATTGAAGCCATGTGCCCTCAGGAGAGAACTCAAACCTCTCCAGATGTTCTTGTCAATGTTGGCAGCAATCATATTTTTATCCAATTTATACATATTTTTCTTTATTAATACAAGAAGCCCTAAGTAGAGGTTCTTAAAATTTACTTAACAGCTGTGCAGTCTTGTCAGATAAGGTCATGTACAGAATATGCTCATTTCTGATGGAAAGATTATATAACCTTCTTTGCTATTCACCTCTTGTATCATTTTTGTTCAGGTTCAAAAATTTGGATTTTAAATTCTTAGTTTCCCGCATCACTCCTTGGGCTAGAATGCAGTCAGAAACATACTAAATACACTTGAAAATCTGAGAAGCAAGAGGAGCAAAACACTTTCTCAATAATTTTGTATGGGTTTTATTTCAGATACCCAGAAAAGCCAAATCAGTTGCCATCAAGTCAATTCCAACTCACAGAGACACTATAGGGCAGAGTAGAACTGCCCCACAGGATTTCCATAATCTTTATGGAAGAAGCTGCCACATCTTTCTCCCGCGGAGCAGCTGGTGGTTTCTAACCGCCCATCTTTAGGTTTCCACCTGAGCACTTAGCCACTGTGCCGCTAGGGCTCCTTCATTTCAGGTAAGCGGGTATATAAAGCTGGAGCTTGCAGTAAGTGGATACCAGCTGGAGATTAGAGAGCATGGCCCCTCTCTGGCCTAGTATGAAGCTTCCCTTAAAACACCCCAGCATCGTTGAGCAATGTCTACAAAAACATGACAACTCTGAGGCACATGCTCCCCAAGAAAGTACCCAGACATCATGGAATTGTTTACAGACATTAAAATGTAAGTTTAATCTAAATTATTTAACATGATATTTGTCTGCTTTATAATCAATTCTTCAACCAATGATATGTTATTTTTTTATTAGCAAAAATGAGCCCATTTGTTAGTAATTTGGCATAAAACCAAGCACAGGAGAATGGGCTGAGAGGAAAGACGGGTGGATACATTCAGGGCTGAGTTATGAGGCTGGCTGTCTCATCTCATGATTAAAAAAGAACATTGTGTGAACTTCTAGAAAATTATTTTCAGAAATAACAATATTGATATTTAACTTGTACCTCTTGGACTCTTCCATTCTTTGAGGGGTGACGCTCTAGAGTGGTGAATTTTTTCTTACACCAATCTACATATGAAGTAGCTACTTTTTTCCATAAGATTAATGAGGTAAGTTCATATAAAGGTTATGTATTCAGCAAAAACTTAGCTGGAGAATTAGAAACATATTTAACATAATTTTTCATTAAAAATTGCACCCTGTCCGTTTCTTTTTTTTTTTTTACTTTTTTTTAAAATTGTGCTTTAGATGAAGGTTTGCAGAACAAACTGACTTCTTAAGCAATGAGTCTACATTTTACTTTGTGACATTGATTGCCAGCCTCACGATATGTCAACACTCTCCCTTTCTCCACCTTGCTTTCCCCCATCTTACCTTTATATTGCTGAATTTTGATTGCTGAATTGTTTGCCAATGAACTAAACTCAAATACTATGAGGATTTTTTTTTTTAATGAAATCTGGATAGAAGGAAAAGAGAAATAATAAAACATAACACCTTTAGTAGATACTTTAAATACAAAAAAAAATTATTTAAAGTAATTGTATGAGGCTATGATTGTCATTGAAATAAAAGTGATATATGTAAATAAACCATTTCAAAAAGGTACATTACTGCACCAATAGTGAGTGGAGCTTAAAGAACTGCACAGTAAAAATCTGATGTCGTTAGGTGCCTTGAGTTGTTTCCGACTCATAGTGACTTTGTGTACAACAGAGTGAAACACTGCGCCATCCTGTGCCATCCCCACAATTGTTGTCGTGCTTGAGCCCATTGTTGCAGCCACTGTGTCAATCCATCTCGTTGAAGATTTCCCTCTTTTTTCACTGACCTTTTATTTACCAAGCATGACGTCCTTCTCCAGGGACTGGCCCCTCCTGATAACACTTCCAAAGTATGTGAGACGAAGTCTGTACATTCTTGCTTCTAATGAGCATTCTGGCTGTACTTCTTCTAAGACAGATTTGTTCATTCTTCTGGTAGTCCAAAAAAAAAAAAAAAAGTGATGGCATGCAAAATTAATGTACTGCTAATGAGTCATATTTGTATTTCAAATTTTGCAGTTAATTCAATAAAAATAATATTAAACATTTTTTTAACTGGGGCAGAACTCAAAAGTAAGAGACTGACTTAAATTGCTGAAGTCTGTGTTGTCAGATTGTTACCCAAAATACTGAGTATGCCAGAGGGAGTCCAAGGGGTGGGGAAGGGCAAGGATGGACTACAGCTATTAGCATTTCCTCCCAAGCTTTTGCTTAAAGACAAAGGGGATATGAAAATTCACCAGTTGCTGAAAGTAGCAGTCTCCTGGTCATTTAGAGGCACTATCGGGGGTAACCCAAGATAGCGCAATTTAGGGTTAAACGTTGAAAACCACCACATCATAAAGAGTGAAGATGGACTCAATTTTCATTTCAGTGATATCCAAAACCATTTTCTGATTCTTAAAGAAAAAAATGAAAAAGTAATCTATGCTAGTTTTTATAGTAGTTGAGAAAACATTTGGTAGCTTATGAAAACAAAAATGTGATCAAAGCTACAGTAGGAATGGAGACTGTAAACAGCTAAGAGGTGTCCCGTTTAGTTTGCATTTATCAGAGCAATATTTTGTCACATAGTACCTTATTTCTCAAAGCTTCATGGACACATCAGAAGCTCTGGGCTCCACTTTCAGAGACACTTTCTTTTATATTTACTTCTGCAGCCCACCTGCATGGTTTTCTTCAGCATCTGCTCTGTTTCCATCATGGCCAAAGCTGGACTGTAGGGGTAGATTTGCCTCTTGGACCTGGTTTTAAAATATTTAGCTCAATCATAGAATGGCGCTCACGTTTTTTGTCTTCCACATATCATCAGCTAATTTGCTTTTGCATGCGAATATGATGGTTTCCCTCATTCTCTCTGTCGTGAGTTGAATTGTGTACTCTCTCTCTCTCTATATATATGTATAGTTACCTGCCTTGCAGTCGGTTCCAACTCATAGCAACCTTATAGGACAAAGTAGAATTGCTCCACATGGTTTCCAAGGAGCCACTAGTGGATACAAACTGCTGACATTTTGGTTAGCAGCCCATTGCTCCACCAGGGCCAGACAGACAGACAGACATACAGAGTTATGGATTGAGTTGTGTCCCCCCAAAAATCTGTCAACTTGGTTAGCCCATGCTTCCCAGTATTGTGTAGTTGTCCTCCATTTTGTGATTGATGAAATTTTCCTATGTGCTGTAAATCCTAAACTCTGCCTGTGGCTAATGAGGAAAGATTACATTATGTTAGAGAGGATTAGGGTGGGATGTAACACCCTTACTCAGGTCACAGCTCTGATCCAATGTAAAAGGAGTTTCCCTGGGGCGTGGCCTGCGATAGAAATCAAGAAGAACCGCGCGGAATCCTGCGGAATCGTGCCTTATCACGTCGGATCCCATCGAATTGAATTGAATCCCATCGATTCAAGTCAAGTCACATCCAATCGATTAGAATAGACTAGAGTAGATTAGAGTACAATACAATAGAATAGAGAAGGTTGGAGTAGAATGGTGTAGAATGGAGTTAATGGAGTAGAAAAGAGATATAGAGTTGAGTAGAGTCTAATAGAGCTGAATAGAGCCTATTAGAGCTGAATAGAGCTGACTAGAGCCGAATGGAGCCAATTAGAGCTGAACTGAACCAATTTGAGCTGAAGGGGGATGAATGGAGTGCAATGGAGCTGATTTGAGCCGAATCGCGTCTTGTAAGAGAAAAAAGGAAAGTGAAGCAAGTAGAGAGTGGGGGGACCTCACACCACCAAGAAACAAGATCCAGGAGAAGAAGGTGTCCTTTGGGCCTGGGGACCCTCCTCAGAGGAACTCCTAGTCCAGGGAAAGACTGACGACAAGAACCTCCCTCGAGAGCCAACAGAGATAGAAAGCCTTTCCTTGGAGCTGATGCCCTGAATTTGGACTTCTAACTTATTAGACTGTGAGAGAATAAATTTCTGTTTGTTGAAGCCATCCACTTGTGGTATTTCTGTTATAGCAGCACTAGATGACTAAGACAGACTGGTAGGTAGGTAGGTAGATAGAAATCCTAATCCCCTTTCTTGCGAATGTGACCGTATTTGGAAATAAGGCCTTTGCACATGTAATCAAATAAAGACAAGGTCCACTGGGTTAGGATGGACCTTACACCCAATGACTGGCGTTCTTGTAAGAAGACCATGTGAAGACACAGGGACACAGAGACAGGGAGAAGATAGCCCTGTGAGGATGGAGGCAGAGATTGGAGTGATGTGTCTGTAAGCCAAGAATCCAGTATAGACAGCAACCACCTGAAGCTGGGAGAAAGACATGGAAGGTATTCTCCCTCAGAGCCTCCACCAGGAAGCAGCCTTGCTGATACCTTGATTTTGGACTTGTGGCCTCCAAAACTGTGAGAGAATCAATTTCTGTTGTTTCAATCCACCCAGTTTGTGGTACTTTGTTATGACAGCCCTAGGAAACCCATATGATCTCTTTAGACTGCTACTCACTCTCACTACTTCCTAGAGAGGTCCCATGCCACCTGGACAGGGCACAGTAATCCACGGGGGGCCGAGCTGGAAAGGGCCCTCCCAGGCTGGAGGGTACAGACCCAAATGGAAGGATGAATTCTAGGAGGGAAAGGAGAAAAATATTTGATGAGAAGAAAAGAGAGGAAGGCTGCAATGTGTAGATGTGTGCAAGTAGGAAAACCCTGTTGCCATTGAGTCCATTTTGACTCATAGCAACTGTATAGTACAGGGTAGAATTGTCCCACAGGGTTTCCAAGGAGCAGCGGATGGATTTGAACTGCCGACCTTTTGGTTGTCAGTAGAACTCTTAACCATTGTGCCAGAGAGAAAACTTAAAAAAGTCATAAAACTTATAAAAACTTATAAACTTATAAAACTTAAAACCTTGTAAAAGTTTAGCTTAAAGTAAAAAAATAAGTTAAAAAAATTGTATGTTACATAAGATTCATAGTTTTTTTTTTTTTTTTTAATTTTCAACAACCAAAGGGGAAGTGGGGTAAATTAGAGTTGTTCTTGAATTAAATTGTGGCTGTTTTCTTATTTCTATATGCTTTTCTTTTTATATATATATATATAGGAGGACAAAATGTCTAGAAATTGTACCTGGTGGATTATATTTTAAAGCCCTGTTATAATGAAAGTACAATTAATCTGAAACCAGTGACTAAAAGATGAAAAGTAAGGAACATGTCAAATGTCTTTGGAGACTAAAGCAATTGAATGTAACAGCAGATTATACTCATGCTGTTAAAATATTATCAAATATTGAGCAAGTCTCTTAGTATTTCACAATGCTTTTATATTTTAGAAATTAATGTCATATGAAATGATATCAATGACAGCCTCTTTGGTTTGAACTTGTAGCCAGACATCTCTTTCCTAATTCTGATCTCCCCCCACTAATGTGCAAAGTGCAGAGATTCGCCAGCCTTCCCTTTCCTCAAATTTCATCTCTGTCAAAGAGGGAAAATAAACTTGCACTGTATTATCTGCTTTCTGTTTCTGATTTTGACAGAGATGTTGAGAGGATAAAGCTATCACGTATGTGAAATTCCTGGGCTCCTCAGCAGTAATCTAATTTGCCTTCTTAGAAGGTTTATTGAGCAGATAAAGGCAGCTCAAACTCCTGTGAAGTGTTGTGAGACTCTTGGAAGAAAGGAAGCGTGTATATTCACCTACTCTCATCGTGGGTATCAATATGCAGAAGATTTAATCCCAGTCTATCTCTCCTGATTTTAAAAGTCCTCCCTCATTAAAATGTACAGTCTGCTTTGCAATTGTACCAAGTAAGTTAATCCCCTGGTTACTGCTGTCATTAAATTTCAGTTGGGGAGAGAGATATTAAGACAGGCTTTAGCTCTGGATTTTACAGCTCTGCTATCAGCTTTTTTGTGTGTGCGATAACAATCTAAAAACCGAAACAGGCAGGAGCAGATGCTCATTTTTTTTTTTTTTTTTTGCTGGGTTGGTATTAAAATATCACCCATGTGCCTACAGAGCCCTTTTCTGTGCACTATGGGCCAGAAAATTGGCATTGGACTGGACATCAGGATACATTCAGGCAACATGGACAC
Source organism: Elephas maximus indicus (assembly GCF_024166365.1). Lineage (NCBI taxonomy): Eukaryota > Metazoa > Chordata > Mammalia > Proboscidea > Elephantidae > Elephas > Elephas maximus. The sequence continues at coordinate 8,105,270 of NC_064820.1, read as the reverse complement.
CCACCTGGCCAGTAGGAAGCACCAACCATGTTTTCTGCATGCCAGCACTAGTCTTGCTAATGCTACTTATATTGAGGCCTTTAGTCCTTGCAACAAACCTCTATTCTAGAGGTTATTACAAATGAGAAGACAGGGGATGGAAAGGTGAACTACTTTGCCCAAGGTCACACAGATAGCCAGATGCAGAGCCCAGAGTTTATTTACAGAAAGCCTCCGTATGTGCTCTACTATCTCACAATGAACAACACAGAGCTTGGCCACATCATTTTGCTTCTCTGGTCTCCAGTGCCTAAAAAAAAAAAAAAGTACCAATATTAGATTTTTTTTTTAATTGCGCTTTAAGTGAAAGTTCACAATTCAAGTCACTTTCTCATACAAAACCTTATACACATATTGCAATGTGATCCTAGTTACTCTCCCTACAATGTGACAGCACAGTCCTTCTCTCCACCCTGTATTTACAGTGTCCATTCAACCAGCTGCTGTCTGCCTCTGCCTTCTCATCTCACCTCCACACAGGGGCTGCCCACATAGTCTCATGTGTCTACTTGAGGCAAGAAGCACACTCCTCACCAGTATCATTTTATGTTTTATAGTCCAGTCTAATCTTTGTCTGAAAAGTTGGATTGAGAATGGTTTTAGCCTTGGGCTAAAGGAGAGTCCAGGGTCCATGACCTCTGAGGTCCCTCCAGTCTCAGTCAGACCATTAAGTCTGGTCTTTACATTAAAATTTAAGGGCCACATCCCACTTTTCTCCTGCTTCATTGGAGATTCTCTGTTGTGTTCCCTGTCAGGGTAGTCATTGGTTGTAGCTGGGCACCATCTAGTTCTTCCAATCTCAGGTTGATGTAGTCTCTGGTTTATGTGGCCTTTTCTTTCTCTTGGGCTCATATTTTCCTTGTGTTTTTGGTATTCTTCATTCTCCTTTGTTACAAGTGGGTTGAGACCAATTGGTGCGTCTTAGATGGCCACTTACTAATTTTTAAGGCCCCAGATACCACCCACCAAAGTGGGATGCAGAATATTTTCTTAATACACTTTGTTATGCCAGTTGACTTAGATGTTCCCTGAAACTATGGTCCCCAGACCACCACCCCCGCCCTGCTACTTTGTCCCTCAAAGTGTTTAGTTGTATTCAGGAAACTTCTTAGCTTTTGGAGTAGTCCAGTTGTGCTGATTTCCACTGTACTGTATGTTGTCCTTCCCTTAACCTAAAATAAATCTTGTCTACTATCTAATTAGTGAATACCTGTCTCCTCCCTCCCTCCCACCCTCATAACCATCAAAGAGTGTTTTCTTCTAGGTTTAAACCTTTCCTTGCATTCTTATAATAGTGGTCTCATACAATATTTGTCCTTTTCCAACTGACTGATTTCACTCAGCATAATGCCTTATATTATGCATAATATAATCCTACATATTATGAGATTTTTCATGGATTCATCATTGATCTTTATCATTGTATAGTATTCCATTGTGTGAATATACAATAATTTGTTTATCCATTCATCCATTGATTGGCATCTTGGTTGTTTCCAACTTTTAGGTAAACAGAGCTGCAAGGAACATGGGTGTGCATATATCTGTTCATGTAAAGGCTCTTATTTCTCTAGGATATATTCCAAGGAGCAGGATTGCTGGATTGTATGGTAGTTCTATGTCTAGCTTTTTAGCTTTTTAAGGAAACACCAAATCAAATTCCAAAGTGTTTGTACCATTTGACATTCCCACCAGCAGTGTGTAAGTGTTCCAGTCTCTCCACAACCTCTCCAACATTTATCATTTTATGTTTTTTGGATTAATGCCAGCCTTGTTGGGGTGAAATGGTATCTCTCTGTAGTTTTCACTTGCATTTCTCTAATGGCTAATGATCGTGAGCATTTCCTCATGTATCTGTTAGCCACCTGAATGTCTTCTTTGGTGAAGTGCCTGTTCATATCCTTTACCCATTTTTAATTGGGTTATTTGTCTTTTTGCTGTTGAGGTTTTGCAGTATCTAGTAGATTTTAGAGATTAGACACTGATCAGATTTATTGCAGTCAAAGCTTTTTTTCCCAGTCTATAGGTAATTTTTTTAGTCTTTTGGTGAGCAAAGGGTTTGATTTTTAGGAACTCCCAGTTATCCTAGTTTCTCTTCTGGTGTTTGTGCATCATTAGTAGTGTTTTGTATACTGTTTATGCCATGTATTAGGGCTCCTACCATTGTCCCTATTTTTTCTTCCATGATCTTTATTGTTTCAGATTTTATGTTTAGGCCTTTAATCCATTTTGAGTTAGTTTTCGTGCATGGTGTGAGGTATGTGCCTTGTTTCATTGTTTTGCAGATGGATATCAAGTTATGCCAGCACCATTTGTTAAAGAGACTGTCTTTTCCTCATTTAATGGACTTTGAGCCTTTGTCAAATATCAGCTCCTCAAAGATGGATGGATTTATATCTGGATTCTCAATTCTGTTCCATTGATCTATGTATCTGTTGTTGTACAAGTGCCACGCTGTTTGGATACTGTGGTGGTATAATAGGTTCTAAAATCAGGTAGTTTGAAGCCTCCCATTTTGTTCTTCTTTTTCAGTAATGCTTTACTTATCTGGGGTCTTTTCCCCTTCCATATGAAGTTGGTGGTTTGTTTCTCCATCTCATAAAAAATGCCATTGGAATTTGGATCAGTATTGCATTGTATCTAAGATTGCTTTGGATAGAATAGATATTTTCACAATGTTGAGTCTTCCTATCCATGAGCAAGGTGTGTTTTTCCACTTATGCAGGTTTCTTTTGGTTTCTTGGGGTAGCGCCTTGTAGTTTTCTTTGTATAGGTCTTTTATGTCTTTGGTTAGGTTTATTCCTAAGTATTTAATCTTCTTGGGAGCTATTGTAAATGTATTTGTTTTGGTGATTTCTTCTTCTATGTTCTCTTTGTTGGTGTAGAGGAATCCAGCTGATTTTTGTATATTTATCTTGTGTCCTGATACTTTGCTGAAATCGTGTATTAATTCTAGTAGTTTTCTTGTGGATTCTTTAGGGTTTTCTGTGTATAAGATCATATCATATGCAAATAGATTTACCGTTACTTCTTCCTTACCAATTTGGATGTCCTTTATTTCTTTTTCTAGCCTAATTGCAAAATTAGATAATCTTGAAGAATCCTGTTAGGTATCATAGGACAGAGTGGTGTAAGAAACCTGAAATTGCATTTCCTTAGGAACCCTGGTGTCACAATGGTTTTCAGCAGTCCAAAAAGGTTGGCATTTCTAATACACTTAGCAGTTCTGCTGGAGAACAATCTGACAATCTCCTCCAGTAAAGGTTATAGCCTAGACAACACTGTGGGGAACTTCTACTCTTTCACATGGGGTCATGATGAATTGGAATTTATTTCCACGGCACCTAACAACAAGGCTACATTTTTTACATTCCAAACAATGATTCTTTGTATACAATGCAAAATGATTTATGTTTCCTTCTTATTGCTCATCCCGTAATTAAATTTCAAGTTATCAAGATAATTTTGGAATCTGTCCATTATCCCTTTAGCTAAACACATGCAGTCAACTAAAATGGGTCACCAATTTTAAATTAATGCTTGTTGGTTTTAACTTTTTTTTTTTTTGTACTTTAGATGACAGTTTACAGAGCAAACTAGCTTCTCATTAAACAATTAGTGCACTTATTATTTTGTGACATTGGTTGCCAACCCCATGGCATGTCAACACTCTTCCCTTCTTGACCCCGGGTTCCCTATTGCCAGCTTTCCTGTGCCCTGATTTTAAACTTTTTAGAGAGTAAATAATAATCAATGGCAATTCAGAAAATATATTGCTATACTTAAAAAAAAAACCTTGGTTTTAGTAGAAAGGGGAGCAGGTGTGCTTTACATTGTCTTATGTGACTAAGCTGGATGTGGGTAATAGAAAGGAAATATGTGATTTATGGTGGATTAAAGATGGCTATATATTCTCCGTTGCTCTTTCCATCAAGAAGTTGAGCCTATGCCCTTTGAATATGGGTGGGCCTGTTCCATGCTTTGACAACAGAATGTGACAGAAGTGACTCTGCAAAGTCAGACCTGAAGAGATCTGAAGCTTCTGCCTTGCTTTTTGAATATTTTCTCTCAGAATCTAGTTGCTATGTAAGGAGGCCAATTACACTTAGACCACCATGGTGCAAGGAGATCCAAGCTAATCTCATGGGGAGAGAAATTCAGAGAAGGTATGTGAAGGAGCACTGAGATCCAAGACATTGAACGAAGATTTCACCCATGTTCTGTTGAAGCCAATATCTGAATATAGCTACTTAAATGTCCCCAAAGATGCCTTATGGAGCATAAAGGCTCCCAATTGAGTCATGCTTGAATTTTTGACTCAAAGAATTATGAAAAGTAATTTATTTTTAATATTTTAATCCACTAGGTTTTTTTTTTTTTTTGAAGTTTTGGGTGCAAAACAATAGAGCAATGGATAATTGAAACAAGATTATTAAAACAATCAGTGTGGATTACATTCATTTTTATTTTGACGAGAATATACACATTCAAAGATACACCATTTTATCAATTTCTACATGTACAATTCAGTGACATTGGTTACAATCTTCAAGTTGTGCAACCATGCTATGTTCTTCCAAATTATTCTAACACTGTTATCTTAAACTCATTGCATCTTAAACTTACCATCCAATTTTTTGAGTTGCTGTTGTCAATTTGATGTCACATCGATAATTCTTTAAAAGAACACAATGCTCAAGGCAGACATACTTTATTAATTAAGATAAATAATTCATTGACTCAAAGATGACTCTAGGAATAAATTGTCTTTTTAAGTGAGTCAATACTACCATCATTTAACTTAACTTCATGGAAGAAGAGTTGTCAGTAGGCAAACAACTCTGTGAAGTAATTCAGTCAAAGAAGCACTAAAAAAGCAAAACTGAAAATAAATATATTGATTTGTAGGTAAACTCTTACGTGTCAAAATATGTAGAAAATTCATCCCATCGCAAAGATTATCCAAGAAAAATTTTCTGATATTCAGACAGCAAATCCTTGGAACGCTTAGCACACTCGGATCACAGATGTAACACAGTAAAGACTCCCCTTTTCCTAAGGAAGCCACATTTGAAAAAATTCTAGACCAGAAGATAAATTTCTTTTGTCCATAAGACCTGGCCAGTTCTGAGTACTGCACCAGTTTACACCCCCGCAATGGGTTTTTGAGCCTTCATGTTAAAATAGCACCTCCATTAAGGAAATTCTGTGGAGAAACCACCCGGAGCTCTGGTGGTGCAGTGGTTAAGAGATCAGCTCCTAACCAAAAGGTCATCAGTTTGAATCCACTAGCCACTCCTTGGAAATCCTATGGTGCAGTCCTACTCTATCTGTATCCTCAATTGTAAAACAGAGATGATAACAATATTAATGTCCTTTTAAATGGAATCGACACGAAGGCAATGGCACTGGTTTGGAGGTAACGACAATCCCATTTAAAGGACATCAATATTGAATAATGTGAATTATGAGTGTGAGATATATATACTGCACTTTTTCATACATTAGATTACTTAATCCTCACAATCAACGTTCTGTGAAAACAATTTTGTTATCACCCCCATTCTACCATTGAGAATGCAGAGTCTAAAAGAGATAAAATATATGCCCAAGGTTATACTAAGTGGGTTTTGTAGTCAGTCACTTCTGGTTCAATCCCAGCTCTGCCAAATTTGGTTGCATTATTTACCACTGTGAGCCTTGGTTTTCCAATCTGTGAACAATAAAGATAGCAAATACCTACACTGCTTAAAAGAACAATCATTGTATCTCACTCACATGTCTATGTGTAGCTAGGTGTGGCTGATACTGGCTGGGCTCAGCTGCGTAAGCCTTCTGTGGATTAAATGAGTATGGCATTTCCAAGTAGCAGACTTAGGTCTGCTCCAGTTATGTTTATCCTGGGCACAGCTGATGGAATAGCAAATATTTTTTTTCTTTTAATGAAAATATCATCTTCTTAACTCGTGTTTACTAATATCCCATTGACTCAAATGAGTCACAGGGCTGAGCATGAGATCAAGCAGTGGGGAAACATTGTCCACCATGAGCCCAACATAAGGCAAATGGCAAAGCTCAATATAAATGGAACATTGACATTGGTATGGTTAAAAAATGTGACTATTTCTGAACAATAATCTATCTAACACATGTCCAAAGATTCTACTGAGCTTTCAAATACCAAACCATACCATTTTTGAAAAAGGAAGGCCAAAAACTTGACATCTTGACATGTTCAAATTGTGGTGTTGATGAAGAATATTGAATATACCACAGATGGCCAGGAAAAACAGAAACAAATCCGTCTTGGAAGAAGTACACCCAGCATGTTCCTTAGAAGTGAGGATGGTGAGACTTTATCTCTCTTACTTTGGATACGTTATCAGAAGGGGCAAATCCCTAAAGTAGAGGGTCAGCAAAAAAGAAAGATCTTCAACAAGATGTATTGACACAGTGGCTGCAACAATGGGCTCAAACATAGCAAAGATTGTGAAGATGGTGCAAGACCAGGCACTTTTTCATTCTGTTATAGACAGGTTCACTACGAGTCAGAACTGACTCAATGACATCTAACAACAAAACCATCTTTGAAAATCAAGGAGATGCAAGAAAACTACTTGTCAACCAAATGGCTACTTTCATTAGTAGGAGAAAAAATGTCTATGATTAATTTAGACCTCAAACTTCCCCATTTTGTTTATTTATTTTTGTATGTATATGTCTTTAAGATATTCTGCATTCTGTTCTTCAGGATATAAAGAAGCTATAATTTAAAATGGTCCCTATTCTTTTCTGGAAACCCTGGTGGTGTAGTGGTTAAGAGCTACAGCTGCTAACCAAGAGGTCAGCAGTTCTAATCCACCAGGCGCTCCTTGGAAACTCTATGGGGGCAGTTCTAGTCTGCCCTATAGGATTGCTATGAGTCAGAATCAACTCGATCGCAGTGGGTTTGGTTTTGGTTTTTTATATTCTTTTCCATTTAGATTTCTATATCTATTTTTTTTTTGAACAGCATATAATGTTCAATGGACTTGAGTTTTAGTAAGGAGATTAAGTTCTTTCATAGCTAGATATTAAAGCAAATTCATTTGAATCTTGATTGAGACATTTTAAAGGAGAGTAGAGAGTTGTATACCACAAGGTTGAATTAATGTCAATTGATTTGTCCAAGGTTATTTGTTTAGATAATGGAGGTAATAGCAGAGAGGTCCAAGGTCTCAGGGAAGTGATGCTCTGAGACATCCCATCCTGTCATCATGTTCAAACTAAGTTCACATCAGGGCAGACTCCATTTAGTCAGGGAAAATTCAATTAGGATCATCCTGTGGATGGAAGACTCCCGGTGGGGATCACGGCAGAAATATGGAAATCTCGTTGTCTTAACAAAATACATGTAAAAAAAAAAAAACAACTCTTTTGGCCCTATCTTAGGCTCCCTCTTGTGTGCGTGTTTCTTTGTATAAAGATAAAAATAAAAATACTGTTTATTAATCAAAGGAAGTCATTTTTTTATCTTCTATCTTATTCATATTTTTTAAACGCATCTCTTTCTACTTAGAAAATGTGAGTTATGTAAGTTATGTGATTTCCTTTTAGCATCTTTTAGCACACATACACAGGGAAAGACAGATGACATATGAGGATCATCCACAAGCCAAGGAAGGCCAAAAAACAAGGATTCCTGGCAGATATCAGAACTAGGAGAGAGGCTCCCAGAGGGAAGTGACAAGGGCAAGAACCCGATTTGGATTTTTAGCCTCCAGGACTACATAAAAGACTAGAAAAATGCAAGAAATATGTCCAGGTACTGTGTTTTCAGCTCTGGAACATACTCTATATTTGAAAGATGGAGAAGGGTAGAGTATCATGAGAATCAAAGAGGTAATGAATAGTCTATCAGTTTTTATTCTTTAAGTTGCAAGAAACGAAGATGAACACAAATAGATTAAATGCCATTCTTTGATTAACAATATAAAAGAAGGAACATTTGAAACCATATAGTAATCATCTATGAATGTTCTTAACATGATTTATAAAATAAAGGAAGGATTCTAATACCGGGAACTTGATGAAGAACTCTGTCTTCTCCAGATGAATGTAGTTCCTCTGCATTTGTGAAAGTCACTGATGCTCCTAAACCCAACTGGCCACCATTCGTCTGACAGTTTGTTTTACTGTGATGGCATGTGTGTTGCTCTGATGCTGGAAGCTATGCCGCTGGTATTTCTAACATGATCAGGGTCACCCATGGTGGACAGGTTTCAGTGGAGCTTCCAGACTAACAGACTAGGAATAAAGACATGGTGATCTACTTCCAAAAAAAATTGGCAAGTGAAAATCTTATAAAAAACAATGAAACACTGTTTGATACAGTGCCATAAGATGAGGCCCTCAGGTTGGAAGTCACTCGAAACATGACTGGGGAAGAGCAACCTTCTAAAAGTAGAGTTGATCTTAGTGACAGGGTTGGGTTAAAGCTTTTGGGATCTTCATTTACTGATGTGGCATGACCCACGACGAGAAGAAATGACTGCAAACAACCATTAATTATTGGAACTTATAATGTGTGAAGTATGAATCTAGGAAAATTGGAAGTCATCAAAAATGAAATGCATAAAGACTGATATCCAAGGCATTAGTGAGCTGAAATGGACTGGTATGGGCCATTTTTAATCAATCATGTGGTCTACTATGCTGGCATTGACAAATTGAAGAGAAATCGCATTACATTCATTGTCAAAAATAACTTTTTAGGCTCTATCCTGGATTACAATGTCATCAATGATAGGAAAATATTCATACGCCTACAAGGAAGGCCAGTTAATATGACTATTATTCCAATTTATGCACCAGCTGCTAAGGCTAAAAAAGAAGAAATTAAAGATTTTAACTAACTTCTGCAGTCTGAAATTAATCAAACATGTGAACAAGATACATTGATAATTACTTGTGATTAGAAAGCAAAAGTTGGAAACAAAGGAGAAGGATCAATAGTTGGAAAATATGACCTTGGTGATAGAAACAATACTGGAGATCCCGTGATTGAATTTTGCAAGACCAAAGACTGCTTCATTGGAAATACATTTTTACAACAACAAAAATGGTGACTATACTTGTGGACCTCGCCAGATGGGCTACCAAGGAATCAAATTAACTACAACTGTGAAAAGAAACAATAGAGAAGCTCAATATGATCAGTCAGAACTTGGCCAGGGGCTGACTGTGGAACAGACCATCAACTGCTCGTGTGCAAGTTCAAGTTGAAGGTGAAAAAATTAAAACAAGTCCACAAGAACCAAAATATACCTTGAGTATTAATAAAAAAAAGCCCATTGCAGTCGAGTCAATTCTGCCTCGTAGTGATCCTACAGGACAGAGTAGAACTGCCCCATAGGGAGTTTCCAAGGAGCAGCTGGTGGATTCAAACTGCCAACCTTTTGTTAGTAGCCAAATTCTTAACCACTATGCAACCAGAAATCTGACCTTGAGTATATCCCATCTGAATTTAGAGACCATCTCAAGAACAGATTTGATGCATTGAACACCAGTTAGACAAGTTGTGGAATGACATCAAAGACATCATACAGGAAGAAAGCGAAAGGTCATTAAAAAGACAGGAAAGAAAGAAAAGACCAAAATGTATGTCAGAAGAGTAGCTAAAGAGGATGTGGAATGAGGGATATTATTACTGATGTCAGATGGAAGGATCTTGACTGAAAGCAGAGAAAACCAGAAAGATGTCTATCATCGATCAATCTATCTATCTATCTGTCTGTCTATCTATCATCTCTCATCCATCATCTATCATCTATCTATCTCTCTATCTATCTAATCTATCTATCATCTATGTATCTATATCTATTATCTATCTATCTAATCTACCTATCTATCATCATCTATCACCTATCTATCCTTCTGTTAATCCAAAAGCAATAAATAAATAAATAAATATTTTTATGCTTCAAAGTGAGTGTTTTCTTGATAATGGTAACCAGTACCCTGAAATTTAAAATAGTTTCAGAAAGTAGATAAAAGAATACATTAAACCTTCAAGAGTGCTATTTATTTTATATGTAATCTTTGGTTTCAGAGAGCACAGAAGTTTTATTTTTTGTGTGTGTTTTTCCTTCTCTTCAGAGTCACAAATAGATGCACTGATTAAAACCTCAAAAATTAATAAAATTTTTAACAAATAGTATTCTAGAGACTTTTCAGTTTGTTACTAACCATAAGTCACAATGAGATAATACTAAGTGATTATCTGATACTGACTCTAACATAAATAAATAACATAGAAGGTTAAAATGATTTCAACATAATTATTGAAGCATGGCCATTATTTTGCAATGGCGGGACATGAGTGAACATTGCCTCATATGGCTGTAATGCCAGGCAACCCTCCTTGCCAAGAGCACCACGGTTATACCCAACGATGGTTCCATTAACCATGGTGATTCTTGGTATTTCCACTGGGCTACTATCAAGGATAACGTAGTCCTTTCCTACACACATCACCCTTTATGTTCAGGTGGATTAAAATCCAAGCTCAGATGGTAATCTTGAGGTTAAGTTTAAGCAAGAGCCAAAGTGCACAACCCATCTTGAATATTTATAAGGCATTTCTTGAGACTAGAAGCAAAAAAATGCATTCATATCTAGATTAAATTTACAAAACTGTTCAAAAATGATCAGAAATGTCAACATTGCTCGAGATGGTACCTTGTCGACATTCCTCATATGCCAGAAACTTTTCTCTCTTTTCAGGTTCTTTTCCTAGTGGGCAGGGAAACAATGGTTCTGAGTTCAAAGGCTGCAGCATTGAGTGGCCATATTTTTACCAAGATCAAGAAAAAAAAAATGCCCTTCAGCCACTTACCATGTGCTATAGTTTACCATCAACTGTCGTACACAAATATCTGTTGATCCTTCCTAAAACATTTGTTGTTGTTAGTTGTCATTGAGTCTGTTCTGACTCATGGAGACCTTACGTGTAACAGAAGGAAATGCTGCCTGATTCTGTGCTATCCTCACAATTGCTATGTTTCAGTCCATCGTTGCATCCCCTGTGTCAGTCCATCTCATGGAGGGTTTTTCACTGACCTTCTACTCTACCAAACAGGATGGGCTTTTCTAGCAACTGGATGAAAACATTGGTGTGATGATTAAGATTGTGTGTCAACTTGACTGGCCCATAATTCTCAGTGTTTTGGCACTTGTATAATGTTGTGATCACTTCCTTGTTGAAATTTGATATGTGATCACCCCCATGACGGCATCTGCTGAGTGGTACAGGGGTGGGTGGGGCCTGTGGTGGCTCACCACCCTCTCAGCCTTCATCTCTCTACTTTCCACTGCCTACTTCCTTCTAGCTTGTTCTAGATCCAGCAGCTGTCTGACCTCTGGTTTTTGGGACTTGAGCTAGCAGCTTACCTGTCCATCTTGGGATTCATGGATCTTCACAACCTGTGAGCAGGAGCCCTGCTCTCCAACCTACTCATCTTGGGTTTGCCAGCTTCTGAGGCCTTGTGAGTTGGAAAAGGCCTCTACCCTGATCTAAAGACTAGGGACGTTCCAACCCCTACAATGGTGTGAGCTGTTTCCTTGATATAAATCTCTCTGTATGTATTTATATGCTTTACTTCTCTAGAGAGCCCAGCTTAAGACAATTGGTAACAGGAAAATCCACCTGGTCACACTGAGCAACATGTACACTTCTCTGCTGTGTGTGTGTGTGTGTGTGTGTGTGTGTGAGTGTTTGCAGGTGGCTGTCTCACCTCTGCTCCTGAGTCCTCCATCCAGCCACTCCCACATTATCTGCGCTCCTCTATCACTTGAAGCTGCTTATCTGTACCAGGTATTCTTGGTGACACCCTCCCGGATGTGTTACTGCTGTCTTTCCATGACATTGAGGAGAAGGAATTTGCCAGACCACCCTGTCTCTAACCATCTCCCCTAATTCCTTACAGCACCACTTACAAAGCTTTAGCCATGGGTGTTGCCAATGGTTAAGCACTTGACTACTAGCTGAAATGTGGGTGATTGAAACCCACCCAATGATGCCTCAGGAAAAAGAATGGGTGATCCTCTTTCAAAAGGTAATGGCCTTAAAAACCCTACGGAACAGTTTTACTCTGTACACACGGGGCTGACCTGAGTTGGAGGTGACTCTACAACTAACAACAACCAAAACATCTCAGTGTTCAGTGTTATACTAACTTACTCAAGGCTCACACTGACTCTGTGAGGTAGATATAACTTCATTCCAATTTTCCGAGAGAGAAAACTCAGTGCAGAGAATGGGTAATTTGTCCAAAGCCATGCCATGTGTTTTGAAGTTATGAGTTGAACTCTGGTGATTTGGCTCCAGAATCTGTGCACTTAATGTCTTTAGCATTAACACTAAATCTATAAAAAAAAAAAAATTAGTGGTGTCAAAATTAGCCAGTCTTCAGGAAATGAAGAAAGCATTCTGAAGTCAAAAAATACTTTTATTTATTATGTCCATACAGATAATAACGGAAAATTAGCTTTCGCATAATAGTCATATTTATTATCCTTATAATTTTAGATGAAATCACAAATTTTGTAAGTTTATAACGCCAGTATGCAGACTGCATCACATACTGAATGTATCTAGATAATAATTGATTAGAGTAACATGAGACATTTGAGTGTGACCCTTGGTCCAAGTAAGTGATTGGACAGCAGCCAAAATTGCTTCCAAATTTCAGAACCTTTTAAACAGGCAAGTGTTGGCTGTCATAGTAAGACTTTCTAGGTCATTTCATAAATACTTGTTGGGAAAATTACAGAGGAGTAGAAAAATAATTAAAATCCAATTCATTACTAGGTTTAATAAGCAGCATTGTCAATGAATATTAGCCCTATGAAATTGCCATAAAGGATATGAAAATGCATTACTCTGACCATACAATGCGTGTGTTAATATTCTGTGATTTGAAGAATGTCATGATGGTGCTTCATTTAGAATCAGAACGTCCAGGTAATGAAACACTGTGATGGTCATAAAGTGTGAAGGTTAAGATGATTGGACTTCTGGTGTGTAGGCTGATTTAACAGGTTTCATTAGCATTTCCCAGGAGTAGTGCTAATTTAAGTTATCATCTTTTTACCAGCTGTCGGAATATTTCCTTGCAAGTTGTTGTATGGAGCGTCCTCACTATGTTCCTTTCTTTAGCTTTTTCTCATAACTAGCTGAGCCCAACCTTTACCGATCCCAGTGTTCTGTTTCAGCCATTGGCATGAAGACACGTGAGAGAGCGCCACAGTTACACTCGGCTTTCAGCTTCAAATGTATACTCCCAACCAGCTACAGCCTTTTTTACAGATTGTGCATGTTTATTCAAAATAAATGCATTCTTCCTCTCTTTGTGAACCCAATTATAGGATGAGCAGTTAGGAGCTAGACCTCCAAGGAACTTATATGACCTGCTTAAATAGAACTATTTAAATACTCAAATCACTTAATAGTTTAAAAAGCAACAAGATGAGCTTATAGAGAAATGAGTTTATACACTCATATATACTCACAGGCACACATTTTCTCACATGCACTCTTACACACTTATACACATGCTCACACTCGCACACACACTCATTCATCCAGAGAATACAGGGAGCTGTCCTGTTCTATCCCTTTACTCTTTGAATACACTGGGACTCGGCTGAGGCTCCTTGATTGAGTTATAGCCATCACCCATATATTAGATTCCAGTCAAAGCCTTGGCAAGTCTAAGTAATAGATTGAAAAATACAATTATTGCTTACCTACAGAATTCCTTTGCTTGGAAGGTAAGGCATATATATCAGAAAAGTTGTTGTATTTTTTTTTCCCCAGGCCTATTCAATAAATGAACATTACACCAGGATTCCTGCACAGAGTATCTCTGAAATGGGTTTTGTATTGATTTTTGTAACTACCCTGTTAGATGACGTTATCCCTTAGTGTGTCAGGTTTAGGCCGGTCCGCCCGGAGCAGGTCATTGAGGTGATAACTGTCATTTGAAGGGACAGAAAAGCAATCATAGCTTTTTCATTACTTACTGTTTTCCCCCTGCGAGTGTGGGATCATTTGACATATTATGGCTTCTGTGATTTAAGCTGCATTCCGAAATTAAGTGCTAGAATATCACGCTGCAGGTTTAGAAAAATCAACTTGATGTCAAAGAACCGCAGGCCCTGTGGGTCACTCATATCCATGATCCCCTGGTAATATTCCTTAACATTTTTAACAAAGATGGGTTGTGTTAACTCTATAAATAACACATACCTCTACCTGAACAGTGTTGTATACAAAGCAGAACAAACTCAGTAAATTAGAGTTACTTCAGTTTTCCTTTTTTTATTTTTTAAATTTTCTAACAGTTGTTAGAGAAAATAATAGAAACAACAATATCAGTTTTATCACAGATATTTACTGGAAGACACATTCATTTTAAAAATGCTAATATGCAATGATAACATTAATTTATAAATTGCCTAAATGTCGTGCCACATATTTGCTTTTTTTTTTTTTCTAGCAATCATAGTTGGCAGGTCCAACATAAAGGCATGAGGGCAGCCACAGAACACAGCCAACAACAATTTCTAAGAACAACCAAGAAGCATCAATGACTAAACATGGAGTATATAAAAGGGTAAATTCATGCATATTGTTAGCAAACTGCTCATTTAATGTCCATATCTGATCGTTATGAGTGTTCATCTCAGCCCCACACACCATAATGTTGCTGGGGAATCAGGCTGATGGCCGGTGGACACCATCATGGTAAAGGTGCTTCCCCTGGAATAGGTTCTCAAGGCCCAGAACATGTTATTAGTTTGGAACTCTTCAAGGTTCATTTCTCCAGAAATCTGTGCATGGATGTCCCATCCGCTGCGAAAGACTTCTTTAAAGTGTTGAAAAGAAAAGATGTCACCTTGAAGACTAAAGTGCACCTGACGCAAGCCATGGTGTTTTCAATTGCCTCATATGTATGCAAAAGCTGGACAATGAATAAGGAAGACAAAGGAAGAATTGGCAACTTTGAATTGTGGTGTTAGTGGGGAATACTGAATATACCATGGACTGCCAAAAGAATGAACAAATACGTCTGGGAAGAAGTGCGGCCAGAATGCCCCTTAGAAGTAAGGATGGTGAGACTATGTCTTACATACTTTGGACATGTTATCAAGGAGGGATCCATCCCTGGAGAAGGACATCACCCCTGGTAAAGTAGAGGGCCAGCAAAAAGAGGAAGACACTTAGCAAGTTGGATTAACACAGTGGCTGGAGCAATGGGCTCAAGTATAACAATGATTGTCAGAATGGCGCGGGACCAGCCTGTGTTTCGTTCTGTTGTACATAGGGTTGCTACGAGTCAGAACTGACTCCACAGCGTCTAACGACAACAACGTATACCCAGGAGTAAATTTGATGGGTCGTATTTACATTCACAATGAAAAAGCAAGACAGAAAAATAATCGATGTCTTTGAGTTTTGGTGTTTGTGAAGAATATTAAATATACCATGGACTGCCAAAAGAACCAACAAATCTGTCTTGGAAGAGGTACAGCCAAAATACTCCTTAGAAGCAGGGGTGATGAGACTTCGTCTCACATACTTTGGACATGTCATCAGGAGGGACCAGTCCTGGAATAGGACGTCATGCTTGGTAAAGTGGAGGGTCGATGAAAAAGAGGAAGACCCTCAAGGAGATGTATTGACACAGTGACAGCAACAATGGGCTCAGGAATAACAAAGATCATGGGAATGCTGCAGGACTGGGCAGAGTTTTGTTCTCTTGTACGTAGGGCTCCTGTAAGTTGGAACCAACAAGACAGCACTTAACAACAAGAACAACATGGTAGCTGTACATTTAATCATTTGAGGAAATGCCAGACCCTTTTTATCCAAAGCAGCTGCACCATTTTGCATTACCACCAAAAGCTTAAGAGTCCTTCCATTTTTCCACCTCCTTTATACATTTGTTATTATCTGACTTTTTTCTTGTAGCCATCCTAGTAAATTGAGATTTGGCATCTAGCAGTGGTTTGATTTGCATTTTTGTGATGACTAAGTATATTGAGCATCTTTTCATGTGATTATTAGCCATTCCTATACATTCCTTTTTTTGCATTGTGCTTTAAGTGAAAGTTTACAGATCAAGTTAGTCTCTCATACAAAAATTTACATATACCTTGCTATATACTCCTAATTACCCTCCCCATAATGAGACAGCCCGCTGCTTCCCTCCACTCTCTCTTTTTGTGTCCATTCCGCCAGCTTCTGACTCCCTCTGCCCTCTCATCTCCCCTCCAGATAGGAGATGTCAACATAGTCACTAGCATCTACTTGATCCAAGAAGCTCATTCTTCACCAGCATCTTTTTCTATCCCATTGTCCAGTCCAATCCCTGTCTGAAGAGTTGGCTTTGGGAATGGTTCCTGTCTTGGGCTAAGAGAAGGTCTGGGGGCCATAACTAACAGGGTCCTTCTAGTCTCAGACAGACCATTAAGTCTGGTCTTTTTACAAAAATTTGAGATCTGCATCCCACTGCTCTCCTGCTCTCTCAGGGGTTCTCTGCTGTGTTCCCTGTCAGGGCAGTCACCACTTGTAGCTGGGCACCATCTACTTCTTGCAGTCTCAGGTTGATGTAGTCTCTGGTTTATGTGGTCCTTTCTGTCTCTTGGGCTCATAATTACCTTGTGTCCTTAGTATTCTTCTTTCTCCTTTGCTCCAGGTGGATAGAGACCAATTGATGAATCAGATGGCAGCTTGCTAGCTTTTAAGACCCCAGAAGCCACTCTGCAAAGTGGGATACAGAATGTTTTCTTAATAGATTTTAATATGCCAATTGACTTAGATGTCCCTTGAAACAATGGTCCCCAAACCCCCACCCCTGCTATGCTGGCCTTCGAAACATTCAGTTTATTCAGGAAAATTATTTGCTTTTGGTTTAGTCCAGATGTGTTTACCTTGCCTGTATTGTGTGTTGTCTTTCCTTTCACCGAAAATAGTTCCTAACTACTAATTATTGAATACTCCTCTCCCTCTTTCCCTCCCTCCCCCTCTCATAACCATCAAAGAATATTTTCTTCTCTGTTTAAACTGTTTCTCCAGTTCTTATAATAGTGTTCTTATAATATATTCGTCCTTTTGCAACTGACTAATTTCACTCAGTATAATGCCTTCCAGATTCCTCCAAGTTATAAAATGTTTCACAGATTCCTCACTGTTCTTTACCAATGTGCAATAACCCATTGTGTGAATATACCATAATTTATTTATCCATTCATCCAAACCACCACGTGTCTGACAGTTTGTCATACTGTTGCTGTGATTCTGTGTGGCTGTGATGCTGAAAGTTATGCCACCAGTATTTGGATACCAGCAGGGTCATCCATGGAGGACAGGTTTCAGCTGAGCTTCCAGACTAAGACAGACTAGGAAGAAGGACCCAGCAGTCTTCTTCTGAAAAGCATTAGCCAGTGAAAACCTTATGAATAGCAGCAGAACATTGTCTGAATCAGTACTGGAAGATGGGCCCCCAGGATGGAAGGCACTCAAAACTTGACTTCAGTAGAGCTGCCTCCTCAAAGTAGAGTCGATCTTAATGACGTGGATGGGGTAAAGCTCTCAGGGCCTTCATTTGCTGATGTGGTACTACTCAGAATGAGAAGAAACAGCTGCAAACATCCATTAATAATTGGAACCTGGAATGTACAAAGTATGAATCTAGGAAAATTGAAAAATGAAGTGGAAGGCATAAACATTGGTATCCTAGGCACTAGTGAGCTAAAATGGACTGGTATTGGCCATTCTGAATTGGACAATCATATAGTCTACTATGCTGGGAATTACAACTTGAAGAGGAATGGTGTTGCATTCATCATCAAAAAGAACATTTCAAGATCTATCCTGATGTACACTGCTGTCAGTGATAGGATAATATCCATATGCCTACAAAGAAGACCAGTTAATACAACTATTATTCAAATTTACACACCAACCACTAGGGCCAAAGATGAAGAAATAGAAGATTTTTATCAGCTGCTGTAGTCTGAAATTGATCGAACATGCAATCAAGATGCACTGATAATTACTGGTGATTGGAATGGGGAAGCTGGAAACAAAGAAGAAGGATCACTAGTTGGACAATATGGCCTTGGTGTTAGAAACAATGTCAGAGATAGAATGATAAAATTTTGCAAGACCAACAACTTCTTCATTGCAAATACCTTCTTTCACCAATAGAAGCGGTGACTATACACGTAGACCTCACCAGATGGAACACGGAGAAGTCAAA
Organism: Elephas maximus indicus; assembly: GCF_024166365.1. NCBI lineage: Eukaryota > Metazoa > Chordata > Mammalia > Proboscidea > Elephantidae > Elephas > Elephas maximus. The sequence continues at coordinate 8,086,923 of NC_064820.1, read as the reverse complement.
TAGACTACATCTGTGGAAAGAGACAATGGAAAAGCTCAATACCATCAGTCAGAAGAAGGCCAGGGGCTGACTGTAGAACAGACCATCAACTGCTCAGATAAAAGTTCAATCTGAAACTGAAGAAAATCAGAGCCAGTCCACGAGAGCCAAAATATGACCTTGATTATATCACACCTGAATTTAGACTCCATCTCAAGAACAGATTTAAGCATTGAACACTAGCGACCAAAGACCAGATGAGTTATGGAATGACATCAAGGACATCATACATGAGGAAAGCAAAAGGTCATTGAAAGACAGGAAAGAAAGAAAAGACCAAGATAGATGTCAGAAGAGACTCTGAAACTTGCTCTCAAATATAGAGCAGCTAAAGCAAAAGGAAGAACTGATGAGGTAATAGAACTGAACAGAAGATTTAAAAGGGTGCCTTAAGAAGACAAAGGAAAGTATTATAACGGCATGTGCACAGAGCTGGAGATAGAAAACCAAAAGGGAAGAACACACTCGACTTTTCTCAAGCTGAAAGAAATGAAGGAAAAACTCAAGCCTTGAGTTGCAATAAAAAAAACAATAGTGAAGGATTATATGGGGAAAATACTAAACGATGCAGGAAGCATCAAAAGAAGATGGAAGGAATACACAGTCATCATACCAAAAAGAATTAGTCGATGTTCAAACATTTCCAGAGGTGGCATACGATCAGGAATGAATGGTTCTGAAGGAAGAAGTCCAAGCTGCTCTGAAGGCACTGGCAAAAAACAAATCTCCAGGAATTGATGGAATATCAATTGAGATGTTTCAACAAACAGATGCAGCACTGGAGGTGCTCACTCATCTAAGCCAGGAAATATGGAAGACAGCTTCCTGGACAACTGACTGGAAGAGATCCATGTTTATGCCTACTCCCAAGAAAGGTGATCCAACTGAATGTGGAAATTAAAGAACAATATCATTAATATCACATGCAAGCAAAATTTTGCTGAAGATCATTTAAAAACGGCTGCAGCGGTATATCGACAGGGAACTTCCAGAAATTCAGGCCGGATTCAGAAGAGGATGTGGAACCAGGGATATCATTGCTGATGTCAGTTGGATCCTGGCTGAAAGCAGACAGTACCAGAAGGACCTGTGTCTTATTGACTACGCAAACGTACTTTCATCTAGAAGATCCCTTGATTCTTTCCTTTCAAAGCTTGTAGAGGCATTCATGATCTGTTTATATGACTTGATATCGACTGTTGTCTCCAAGACATCTATAAGTTATTATATTAGTTTATTTTATGTTTGCTTACTGTGTTGTAGCTTCTTGTTTTGTTTTGATATGCCCAAATGGGTTGCTTGAGTGAGCTAGCTTGATTATTTTTGCCTTTGGCATTCTTTCATCCTTTTCCCAGATGGCTAGAACTGTTATCAGGTATATCAGTGTAGGAGTTCATTCTCTTTTCTTATATGAATTCAGCTCAGGTGTCCAAGTAGCTTACCATCAAGTGTGTGGTACAGGCTCTGTCCTACAGTTTTAGAGGGGCAGGGGTGATTGGTGTAGGTACCAGTATCTGGTTGCAGCAGGGAGTCACACTCTGAACAAGGCAGAGGGCTGAGAATCATCCCCTAAGAGTCTCTGAGGAAAACCTGTCCCTGTTCCCTAGAGCTTACAGGTGGGTTGGCTCTGCAGACAGACCATGGGCACCCGATGTTTTTGGTTGTAAGGACTGGGAGGTACCACTTATCCTTGGAACACTGTCATGGGTGGCTGAGTGACCTGAGTGGAGCCACCAGTCCTTAGGTCCCTGATGTGGGTAGGTGAGAACCCTGTTTAATAGGCCAAGTGGTGTCAAACATCAAACACTCACCAACTCCACCACACAGCTGAAACAGTTGTAGTCTTCCAACAAGGGCTTTTTCTCCTGAAATAGGCCCACATAGGTCCATGCAGGGGGGAAAGGTACTTAAAGTCCATGGACCATTTATGCCTGGACAGGAACTGCTTCTGTCCTGAGCTCCCTCGGTTAGTGGAGCTGGCAAATTATTTTTTCCCCAAATTGCAAATTTATTCCTTCTTCAGGGCCTGAAGGATGGCTCTAGGAGCTCAACAGAGACTATCTCAGGCCCAGGAAAATCAACAGCCACTGAAGCTGGCTTGGGGGTGGAGGTCACAGTAAAATATACGCAAGTACTTAGCTTTTGCTGAGAGCGCCGTTCTTCTCTGGTTCCGGAGGTGTGAGTAGGCTGTGTGGCTGACTGCTTCTCCCTGAGGAAACTGTGACAGAACGCTAGTATCAGCCTGCCACAGCTGCTCCCAGGAATGGAGCCTGAGGGCCCCCCGCAATTCAGGTCTGGGAACTCCTCTCTGCTCCTGAACTGTCTCTTCCACACCCTGCTGCTCAGTTTGTTTTCTAACTCTGCCTTTAATGTTCAGGGCTCCTAGCTTGTCATAAATATACGTTTCACTTGTTTTTTCAGAAGTATCTGTCTATTCTGCCATTGCGGCCCCTCCTCCATTTGTATATATTCTTAAGAGAAAGGTCTATTTGCATATTTGCCTATTGTAACTGGGTTATTTTTCTTTTATTATTGAGTTGTTAGAGTTCTTCATATATTTTAGATATAAGCCCCTTATCAGACACATGGTTTGCAAATGTTTTCTTCCATTCTATAAGTTGCTTTTTGGTTTTCTTGATATTGACCTTCTAAGCAGAAATTTTTCATTTTAATTAAGTCTAATTTATCAATTTTTTTCTTTTATACCTTGTACCTTTGGTGTCATATCTCAGAATCCTTTGCCACATCCAAGGTTATGAAGACTTACCAGTATGCTTTCTTCCAAGAGTTTTAAGTTTGCTCTTACCTTTAGATCTTTGATCCATTTTGAGTTAATGTTTGTTTATGTTACCAGGAAAATGGAGAAAAAAAGCAACTTTACAGTGGAGAAATCTGATAACACTACTTTAGCCAGGTGATGAAGATTAACTCAGCATTAATAAGTCATGTAGATTGCATGTACCTTTGATGTGCTTTGTTGAAAATGGCACTTTACTTTTGTGGTCATCCTTCCCAAAACACATGATCACAATCTAATAATGGAAAAAAATGAGGGAAATTTCAATTTAGGTCTTTCTACAAAATATCTGACCAGTATTCCTCAAAACACTCAAGGTCATCAAAAACAACAAAAATCTGAGTAACTGTCAGGACCGAGAGGAGCCTAAGTAGACATACTGACTAAATGTAATGTGGAATTTTGTGTGGGATTCTAGAACAGAAAGAATACTTTTTTCTATCTTTGTTTTCTTTTTTTTTTTTTAAGTGCCTTTGGTAGGTGGTTAAGAGAAATGTGCATGTGTGTTGGAAGATGAGGACAGGTTCATTTTTGTGGGTAGGTTGAGCAATAAAAGATAAACATTTAAATGGCCCTGTTGCAAATTAGTTGAACTCTCACAGGCATTTTATTATAAAAATGTATGTATCTATTGTTTAGTACAGGGTTCTTCATTTGTCATAAATTGTATTAGTTTTTATTGTTATCTTTGTTATGAAAACCATATTACTGGACATCTAAGCTTTGCTCATGCATAGTATGAATAATTTACATGTTGTAAAGTCAAAGGAGTCTGCCTTTATGTTTTGACATTTTAACCTTAGCTCTGGATTCTTTCTGACTATGGATAAGAAAGAAAAGTTTATGAAATATGAATGTGCATTAAAATATCGTCCTTCCAGGTCTCATTCACCTGCACCTTTACTTCCATGTTGATGTCATTCCAATCTTTACTCATAGTCCCAAATACCAAGAATGTTGGCAACGCCGTTTAGTTATTTAACATCTACTAAGGATTAGAACTGTGATTTTGGGTTTTCATCCAGTCAGGGGTAGTGAGGGGGGCCAGTACATTTAAAATAACATTTGTGGGGTCCCTATTGTGTGTCAGGCTTTCTGCTGGGTTTTGGTAATTCAAAGACGCATAAGAGTTGGCCCCTTTCTTGAAGGAGTAACCGCTACTGTAGGTGAATTACTTGTGTGTCCATGAGTCTATGAATAATTAAACAAAGCGACACATAAGACCCAAAATGAGGAGATATGGACCAAGGGACAGAGAGGCATACGAGTCCAGGTGATAGAAGGGCCACATGACATGTTAGGGAAATGGAATTTACCCCGTTGACAGAGGAAAACATAGTTTGCAAATATGCATTGTGACTTCATCAAACTTTTATTTTTGTTATAGCACTTTGGTGGTGAAGTAAAGAATACATTTTGCTTTTTTTTTTTTTTTTTCCAGCTAGAGTAGGAAGAGGGAAAAAGAGACACAGATACTAGTTAGAAAGCCATATGTATTGTCTAGGCAAAAAGTAATGAAGATCAGCGATAAGGTAGGGGAAAAGGATGTCATTGTTTGTAATGAGTTGTCGACTGTTATTGCTGTTGTTAGGTGCCCTTGAGTCAGTTCCAACTCATAGTGGCCCTATGCTCCGACTCACAGTGAGTCCATTATTTCACTCACCATGTCAGTCAATCTCCTTGAGGGTCTTCCTCTTTTTTGATGACCCTCTACACCATCAAGTATGATGTCCTTCTCCAGGACTGGTCCTTTCTGATGACGTGTCCAAAGTACACAAGGCAAAGACTCGTCATCCTTGCTTCCAATGAGGATTCTGGCCGTACTTCTTCAAGATACATGTAATCATTCTTCTGGCAGTCCATAATATATTCAACATTGTTCTCCAACACCAAAATTGAAAGGCATCAATTTTTCTTTGGTCTTCTTTTTTCATTGTCTATCTTTCACATGCATATGAGTCCATTGAAAACACCATGGCTTTGGTCAGGCACATCTTAGTCCTCAAAGTGACATCTTTGTTTTTCAACACTTCAAAGAGGTCTTTTGCAGCAGATTTGCCCAATGCAATGTGTCATTTGATTTCTTGAATACTGCTTCCATGGGTGTTGATTGCGGATTCAAGTAAAATGAAACCCTTGACAACTTCAGTCTTTTCTCCATTTATCATGATGTTGCTTATTGGTCCAGTTGTGAGGATTTTTTTTTTTTTTATGTTGAGATGAAATCCATACTGAAGGCTGTGGTCTGATTTTCATCAGTAAGTGCTTCAAATCCTCTTCCTTTTCAGCAAGCAAGATTGTATCATCTACATATCACAGGCTGTTAAAGAGATTTCCTCCAATCCTGATGCCCCATTCTTCTTCATATAGTCAAGCTTCTCTTATTATTTGCTCAGCATACAGATTGGATAGGTATCGTGAAAGGATACAACCCCAACACACACCTTTGCTGACTTTAAACCATGCAGTATCCCCTTGTTCTGTTGAAATGGCTGCCTCTTGTTCTATGTACCAGTTCGTCATGTGCACATTTAAGTGTCTTGGAATTCCATTCTTCTTAATGTTATCCATAATTTGTTATAAAACACAGAGTTGAATGCCTTTGCACAGTCAGTAAACCACAGGTAAAAATCTTCCTGTTATTGTGTGATTTCAGCCAGGATCCATCAAACATCAGCAATGATATCCCTGGTTCCATGTTCTCTTCTGAATCCAGCTTGAATTTCTGGCTGCTCCCTGTCTATATACTGCTGCAGCTACTTTTGAAATATCTTCGGCAAAATTTTACCTATATGTGATATTTATGATATTATCTGATGATTTCCACATTCAGTTGGATCACCTTTCTTTGGAATGTGTAGATCTGTTCCAGTCGGTTGGCCAGGTAGCCATTTTCCAAATTTCTTGGCATAGATGAGTGAGCACTTCCAGCTCTGCATCCACTTGTTGAAACATCTCAATTAGTATTCCATCAACTCTTGGAGCCCTGTTTTTCACTAATCCCTTCAGTGCAGCTTGGACTTCTTCCTTCAGTGCCATTCGTTCTTGATCATGTGCTACCTCCTGAAGTGGTAGAATGTTGACCGATTATTTTTGATACAGTGATTCTGTGTATTCCTTCCATTTTTTTTTTTTTGGATAAATTCTTTGTCATTTAATACTTATTTTCCTCTTAGAATTCTTCAATATTGCATCTGGAGGCTTGAATTTTCCCTTCAGTTCTTTCGGCTTCAGAATTGTCCAGCATGTTCTTCCCTTTTGATTTCCTATCTCCAGGTCTTTGCACGTATCATTATAACACTTTACTTTGTCTTCTTGAGCCACTCTTTGAAATGTTCTCTCTTTTATTTCATCATTTTTTTCCCTTTGCTTTAGCTGCTCTATGTTCAAGAGAAATATTCAGAGTCTCTTCTGGCATTCATTTTTGTCTTTTCTTTCTTTCCATTTTTTTTTTTAAATGACCTCTTGCTTTCTTCATTTATGATGTCCTTCCACAACTTATCTGGTGTTCCGTCATTAGTGCTCAATGGGTCAAATCTAGTCTTGAGTTGGTCTCTAAATTCAGGTGGGATATTCTGCAGTTCATACTTTCACTCCCATGGACTTGTTCTAATTTTCTTCAGCTTCAACTTGAACTTGCATATGAGCATTTCATGGTCTGTTCAGTGGTCGACCCTTGTCCTTTTTCCAATTGATGTTATTGAGCTTTTCCATCATCTCTTTTCACAGATGTAGTCCATTTGAATCCTGTGTATTCCATCTGGTGAAGTCCAGCTGTACAAGCACCATTTATTTTGTAGGAAAAAAGGGTATTTTCAATGAGTAAGTCACCAGTCTTGCAAAATTTTATCATGTGATCTCCAGGATCGTTTCTACCACAGACACCATATTTTCCAATTACCAATCCTTCTCCTTTGTTTCCAACTTTTGCATTCCAATCACCACTAATTATCAAAGAGTTTTGATTGCATGTTTGATCAATTTCAAACTGCAGAAGTTCATAAAAGTCTTCAATTTCTTCATCTTTGGCCTTAGTGGTTGGTGCATAAGTTTAAATAATAGTCATACTAACTGGTCTTCCTTATAGGCGTATGGATATTATTCTATCACTGACAGTGTTGTACGACAGGATAGATCTTGAAATGTTCTTTTTGACAATGTGCAGGATGCCATTTCTCTTCAATTTGTCATTCCCAACATAGTAGACCATATGACTGTCTGTTTCAGAATGGACACTACCAGTCCATTTTAGTTCACTAATGCCTAGGATATCGATGTTTATGTGTTTCATTTCATTTTTTATGATTTCCAATTTTCTTAGATTCATACTTCATACATATCACGTTCTGGCTATTAAGGGATGTTTGCAGCTGTTTCTTCTCATTTTGAATCATGCCACATCAGCAAATGAAGGTCTTGAAAGCTTGACTCCATCCATGTCATTAAGTTCAACTCTACTTTGAAGAGACATCTCTTCCCCCAGATGTCTTCTGTGTGCCTTCCAACCTGAGGTGCTCTTCTTCTGGCACTATATCAGACAATGTTCCTCTGCTATTCAAAAGGTTTTCACTGGCCAATTTTTTTCAGAAGTAGACTTCCAAGTCCTTCTTCCTAGTCTGTCTTATTCTGGAAGCTCTGTTTAAACCTGTCCACCAAGGATGCCCTTGCTGGTATTTGTAGTATTGGTGATAAAGTTTCCAGTTTCACAGCAGCACAGAAGCGACCCAGTATGATAAACCGATGGACATTAGTAGTATTGCCTTCTAGTCAGTTCCAACCCATGGTGACCCCACGTTTGCGGAGAAGCTCTGTGTTCCATATGGTTTTAAATGTTGTGACTTTTCAGAAGTAGATCACCAGGCTTGTCTTCTGAGGCACCTATAAGTGGGTTGAAACCCCCAGCTTTTTGGCTAATAGTCCAATGCTTAAACATTTGTATGATTCAGGGATTCCATTGGGGCAAAGGGGCTGGGGAAGAACTTAAAATTGTGAAATATTTTTGAGGCAATGCCAAAGGTCCTTGGTAAGAGGGAGTAAGATTGAAATTGAAGATAAGGTCAAGGGTCCATATTACTGGAGAGGGAGATTAGGATAGTGCTGGATATATTGTAAGATAATCAACTGTTGGAGAAAATGGGGGTGATTGGTTGGCAAGCTGGAGAAAGAGGACAAGTTCATTTTAAGGCAAGATTAGTTGTGAGAGATTGTCAAACTCTTAGTTCATGCTTCTCTGTAGCACCATTTAAATTTATTGAAAACTTTGTAGTTAACAAAATTTGAAAACACATATAGTAACATGAAAATGACAGATTATAGATTCATCAAAAACTGAATGTTGGAGATCAGAATAAGATATCTGATTACTATTTTATTGGCTGCAGGCTGAGTATATGTGCTTCTAGGGATCAGTTCCATTATTTGAGATTCCTAAGTTAGAAAGTAAAAGCTTGTGCTTAGAGCTTACTTATTTTGTTGTTGGGAAAATATACATAACAAAGCACGTCATCTCAACAATTTCTACACATGTAATTCAGTGACATTGCTTACATTCTTCATGTTGTACAACCATACTGGCTAGCCTTTTCCAGGTTATTTTACCACCATTAATGTAAGCTTAATGTCCCTTATGCTTCTCATATAGCATTTCAAGTCGCTGTTGTCAGTTTGATCTCACATTTTGGAATAGTCATATGTGATTGAAATCTTAGTCAAATATGTATCTAAAAAACATTATATTGTCATGTGCCTTCAAGTTAATTCTGACCCAGAGAAACCCTGTATGACAGAGTTGAACTGCCCCATAGAATGTTCTAGTCTGTAATCTTTACAGGAGCAGATCATCAGTTCTTTCTTCAAAAGAGCTGCTGGTGGGTTCAAACCACAGACTTTGGGTTAGCAAACAAGTGCTTAACCATTGTAGTTAGCAGCCAAGTGCTTAGCCATTGCCTCACCACGGCTACTTAAAAATGCATAATATATATGCTTATATGTAAAGTATAGCTAAACATCTCTCTCTCTTGCTCTTTTTTTTAATAGTCAACAAATGTTTATTGAATACTTGCAGAGCAGAAACATGATGAGGGATATTACTACTTCTTTGTGGTTTTTTGACACGCCTTCTGCTCTTTCTTTTTTTATTGTACTTTAGGTGAAAATTTACAGCTCAAGTTAATCTCTCATACAAAATTTTATACACTTATTGTCATGTGACACTAGTTGCAATCCATACAATGTGACAGTACACTCGCCTTTTCCATCCGGGGTTTGCCATGTCCATCCAACTAGCTCCTGTCCTTTCTTGCCTTCTCATCCTGCCTCCGGACAGGGGCTACTCATTTGGTCTCATGTATCTGCTTGAAATAAGGAGCACACTCTTCAAGAGTATTATTTTACATTTTATAGTCCAATCTAATCTTTGTCTGAAGAGTGGTCTTCAGGAATGGTTTTAGTTACAGGTTAACATAGCGTTCGGAGGCCATAGTTTCAGAGGTTCCTCCAGTCTCAGTCAGATGATTAAGTTCTGTTCTTTATATATATATATATATATATTTAATTTATGTACTTATTTTTCCTGTTCTTTTTTTTTTTTAATTTGACTTTAAGTGAAAGTTTACAGCTCAAGTTAGTTTTTCATGCAAAAATTTGTACACATATTGTTAAGTGACATTAGTTGCGATTCCTATAATGTGACAGCACACTCCCCCTTTCCATCCCAGGTTTCTGTGTTCATTCAACCAGTTCCTTTCCTTCCTGCCTTCTCATCTTGCCTCTAGCCAGGAGCCACTCTTTTGGTCTTGTGTATCTGATTGAACTAAGAACCACACTCTTCACAAGTATTATTTTATGTTTTGAAGTCCAGTCTAATCTTCGTCTGATGAGTGGGCATCAGGAATGGTTTTAGTTCTGGGTAAACAGAGCATCTGGGGGCCATGGATTTGGGGGTTCCTCCAGTCTCAGTCAAACCATTAAGTCTGATCTTTTTAAGTGAATTTGTGTTCTGCTCAGCATTTTTCTCCCACTCTGTCAAGGACTGCCTGTTATGTTCCCTGTCAGGGCAGCCATTGATGGTAGCCTTGCACCATCTAGTTTTTCTGGTCTCAGGCTGATGGAGTCACTGGTTTATGTGGGCCTTTTGTCTCTCCAGCTAATATTTTCCTTGTGTCTTTGGTATTCTTCATTCTTCTTTGCTCCAAGTTGTTTGTGACCTGTTGGCATATCTTAGATGCCCACTTACAAGCTTTAAGACCCTAGACACCACTCACCAAAGTGTGATACAGAACATTTTCTTATTAAACTTTGTTATGCCAATTGACCTAGATGTCCCCTGAAATCACAGTCCCCAGACTCCAGCCCCAGCTACTCTGTCCCTCAAATTGTTTAGTTCAGGAAACTTCTTAGCTTTTGCTTCAGTCCAGTTGTGCTGAGTTCCCCTGTAGTACGTGTTGGCCTTCTCTTCCCCAAAGATGATCCTTATCTACTGCCTAGTTAGTAAATTCCCATTCTCTCCCTGATAAGCATCAAAGAATTATACATTTCTTTTTAAAAACAACTGATCACGAAGCGTTTAAGAGGACCCCTGCATCTGCAATAAAAAAACAAGTTACATTCATAGCCAAGAAGTTTACTACGTAAATAAAACCTCATTTTCAGACCTTTGCTATTCCTCTATCAGCCTTTACACTGTTTACCTAAATACCAAAATCAAAAATAGGGAAAAATATAATAATCTTTAGAAATAAACTCTTGTCTATCCTTTACCATGTTTTTGTTTCCTAGGATGTTGTTTCCTTGCAATATGTCTGTTCCATTCAAAGACTTTTAATTTCCCCCCAAATCCCAATGAAAACAACAATGACACTCAGCTATTACAAATCAAGTTTGTTCACGCACAAGAAGAGCTTGGTTTAATGCTGAGGTTATTGATTTTTATAAATCAAATCAGTCTTAATAGTTTATTGAGGTTATTCATTTAATGTAGTATTGGTTTATCAATGCCAATATTTCAGTTTATCCACATCAAGCCCTGAATAGGGAGGTCAGTAATAACGTCTTCTGTTACTCTCTCCTTTGGAAGCGCAGTTATAAAAAACCCCAATGACCTGATGTTACCTCCCATGGCCTTTCAGAGTGGCTGAACCACTTTACCTGTCACTAGCCCTGCACTCAGCTGGATGAACGGAAGATGGCCGGCAAAAGGACACCTCACCATCTCAAACAGACCTGAGACCATCAGTCTTCTTTTAAAGGAAGCTCTATTTCAATATTTTTATAAAGCAAATGAAAAAATCACCTGTATATTTGCTACAGCACTCTAAAGAAATGAGGAGCAGAAAGAAACTAAGCTCTGGAGTCTAGGGATTCAGACAACTGAGCATCGGAGACCCCCAGGCCCGCTGTGCAGGGACAGGTTTGATTGTTTGAATTCTGAATAACTTATTTTCCTCTTTTCTAAAGTTTCAGATTTTAATCTAAGGAACATATCTTACTTCGTAGTGGAGAAACAATAAAAGAAAAGAAAAAATAATGTATACAAAAAATATTTCTAGAATATATCTTTACTCTTTGGTTTATACTGTTCTCCTTTGTTCAGATGTTTTTCCTCTCTCACCTATTTAATTTTACATGTATCCCTTTCTCTCTTGCCCTCGACCCACCTTCACCCCACAAAAAGAACCAATGCCAAAATATTTCTGTTTGGGGAATGCATGTTTTCATTTAGTAATCAGCTCAAACTTTACCTAAAAACTGAAAAGGAAGATATACCAAATTATGTATTCTGACCTCTTCACTCCTAAGAGTGCTTACAACATCAAATCACAAGTATTTGCTTGGGCACCTTCCCCATACTGTGATAGCTTCCAGAGCTGGGACCTTGTATTTTCCACATATATACAATGTTCCACCTATGCTGTCAACATTTCCATAGATTTACAACTATCATGGAAACCCTGGTGGCATAGTGGTTAAGAGCTACTCTTACTACCTGTATATGAAGTTTCACTTTAAGTAACATGTATGTGTGCATGTGTAAATGCATGTACACCAAAAGAACAACCAGCTACCACCCAGGTACAAGTATTTTGTTTTATGGATAGTCATTTAACTTCCTACCTGTCCTACAGACATAAAGTCCTGCATACTCTTTTGAAAACATATCCATACAGATATTACTTAGTCAATGGGAAGTTAGTCAACTTTTTTTTTTTTCTTCTAGCCATATTGGAACAACTGGCTTGACACTAGCCCTCCTAATCTAGAAAACCATAAAACTAGAAAAATATATGGAACAACTAATTTTAGAAATGGGCAACTAGGCAACGCAGGGCTGTGATCCTTGAGAGAAGAGACAAAATGCCAAGGAAAGTCCAATAGTCACATTGGGTTTCCGATCAGAGGCTCTTTTCCAACTGCAATACAAGGAGGAGGAACCCAATTAAAACACAGGGTCTTACAAAACAGAGGAGACAGGGATAAGACTAGGGAGCCTGATGTAACTGGAAATTGTAAGGAAGAGTAAGAAAGAAGAGGAAGGTAGGTATAAACATCTCCAGGAATCTGCATGGGATTTCCTTACATCTGTTGCTGTTTGTGAGGTAGGTAAAACTAAATGAGTTCAAGAAGAGAATGCCTGAATTGTTGTAACCAGAAAAATTCCCCCAAATTACAGAGAGCTGGGAGACATTGTGTTCAGACTATCCAGACAAGAGGAGCCTTGATGCAAACTCTGGTCATTCAGTAAGAGACCCAGAAAAGTTCCTCCTAGTGTTAGATATAATAATGGGCACCCAAAGATATTCGCACTCTAATCCATGGAAACTGTGAATATGTTTTGTAACATGGTAATACATTCCATCGGATGAAATTAAGGTTGCTGACCTTGATATGTGGAGATTATTCTGGATTGCCTGGTGTGCCCAATGTAATAACTAGGGCCCTTTTGTTTTGGTGTGGGTAAAGTGAAAGAAGAAGGCAGCAGTGTCAGTGTCAAAGTGACAAAATGTAAGAAAGACTGGACTAGATATTGCTGGATTTGAAGACGGAAAGGGGCCCAGGAAGGCAAACACCATCTACATAATGGAAAAGGCAAGGAAATAGATTCTCCCCTAGAGGCCCCCCCTTTTTTTTGTTGTTGTTGTTTTTGTTTTTTTTAGTCCAGTGAGACCCATTTCAGAATTCTGACCCACAGAACTACAAGAGGGCATTTTTTTTTTCAGTCAACAAGCATGTGATTTTTTTTTTTTATAACAGTAATAGGAAACAAACATATGCCTTAAAAGTAGGGTTAAACAATTCCAGGAATAATCTAATCTAGATGCCTAAAAGAAAAACAAAAACAAAAGCCTAAAAGAGATCAAGCTAATATATAATTTACCTTAAAGCCTGACAAGACAAACTTCAACAGTCTTTAATGGAAAGCAACAAAATTCAGACACTTGACATCCTAAAATGTAGTAAAAACTGTACAATATCTAGCAAAAACTGACTAGATGTAAAAAGAAATAGGCAAATGTAACTATAACAAAGAAAAAAGTCAATAGAAAAAGAATCGGAAATGATGGAATTATCTAAGAATTATTTTAAAACAGATATTAAAAAGACTCTGGGAGTTGAAGAAAATCCGAGGCACAATGATGAGAGATAACCAACAGAAATTAACATATAGTATTAGAATAAGTGTAGTTATAAATCCCAAAGGAAGAGAATTCAGGAATGAAAAACCAAACTAAACCTGTTGCTGTCGAGTCAATTCTGACTCATAGTGACCCTATAGGACAGAGATGAACTGCCCCATAGAGTTTTCAAAGGATCACCTGGTGGATTCAAACTGCCAACATTTTGGTTAGCAGCCGTAGCTCTTAACCACTATGCCACCAGAGTTTCCAGCACAGGAATAGACACCCTCTTATATGCCCAAATGATTCTCAACAAAGGCGTCCAATGATTCCATGGGTAACGAATAATCTTTTCAACAAATAGTTCTTAAACAAATGACCATCCATATGAAAAAAAAAAATCATTGAATCTAAACTCAAAAGATACTTTAAAGTCAATATCATATTGAATATATACATAAATATAACAGCTGGACATTTAATATTTTCAGAAAAAAAAAATCTTCAAGTTCTTGAGGCAGGTAAAGATTTCCTAAACAGGTCACGAGACACAAAGGATATAAAAAAAAAAAAAAATCCACTGCTCCAAAGGCACCATTAAGAGAATAAAGAGTTAATATATAGATCAGATAATACAATTTTCTTCATAATATATAAGTAATTATCATATCCCAATTGTGCTCATGAAGAATCTGTACATAGATCAAGAGAAAGTCATGCAAACACAACAACGGGATACTGTGTGGTTTAAAGTCAGAAAAGGTGTGTGTCAGGGTTGTATCCTTTCACTACTTATTCAATCTGTATTCTGAGCAAATATTCTGAGAAGCTGGACTGTATGAAGAAGAACGGGCATCAGGTTTGGAGGAAGACTCATCAACGGCCTGTGTTTTACAGATGACACAATCTTGCTTGCTGCAAGTGAAGAAGACTTGAAGTACTTACTGACGGAGATCAAAGACCACAGCCTTCAGTATGGATTACACCTCAACACAAAGAAACCAAAAATCCATGCAACTGGACCAATAAGTAACATCATGATAAAGGAGAAAATATTGATGTTGTGAAGAATTTTATTTTACTTGGATCTACAATCAACACTTATGGAAACGGCTGTCAAGAAATCAATGGATGTATTGCACTGGGCAAATCTGCTGCAATAGACCTCTTTGAAGTGTTAAAAAGCAAAGATGTCACCTTAAAGACTAAGATGTGCCTGACCCAAGCCATGGTGATTTCAATCACCTTGTATGTATATGAAAGCTGGACAATTAATAAGGCAGGCCTAAGAAGAATTCATGCCTTTGAATTGTGGTGTTGGAGAAGAATATTGACTGTATCATGGACTACCAAAAAAAGAACAAATCTGTTAGAAGAAATACAAGCAGAATGCTCCTTAGAAGCAAGGATGGGGAGAATTTATCTCACATATTTTGTATGTATTGTCAGTAGGGATCAGTCCCTGAAGAAGGACATCAAGCTTGGTGGCATAAAGCATCAGCTAAAAAGAGATATACCTAAGAAGGTAAAAAGAGACTGACACGGTAGCTGTCACAATGGGCTCAAGCATATCAATTGCGGCGATGACACATGACCGGGCAGTGTTTCATTCTGTTGTACGTAGGTTAGCTTTGAGCTGTAGCCTACTCAGCAGCACCTGACTACAACTACTACAACAACAATAAATAAATAAATAATGCGGAAAAAATTAAATAGACGTTAAGACATACATATGGCCAGCATGCTGCTGAAAGAATAATCAATAGTCACAGGTAAAATGCCAATTAAAACTAGAATGAGATCCAACTAGATACATTGCTGTTACTAGGTGCCGTCGAGTCAGTTCTGACTCATAGCGACCCTATGCAGAACATATTAAGATGGTTAAAATGTGAAAGATAACAAAACCAAGTGTAGGTGAGGATTTGGACATACTGGAACAATGTGGAGCATTGCTGGATGGGATGCAAAAGAATACAGTCAGTTTGAAAAATTGTTTTACAATTCCTTATATGGCTAAACAAACATTTACTATATGACCCAGCAATCTTACTCCTAGATATTTCCCTGAAAGATATGAAAATGCATACCCAAATAAAGACCTATACGCAAACGCTCGACAACTTTATTTGTAATATTCCCGGAATTCTAAGAATCCAAAAATGCATCAAGAGTTAAATCAATAAACAAATTGTTATGTTCATACAATAAAAGACTCCTCAGTAATAATAATAATGATAATAAAAGAATGTACCACTGATTTATGCAATAAAATGGATTACTTTTTTTTTTTTTTTTAATTATCTTGAGCAAAATCAGCCAGGGACAAAAGAGTACATACTGTTTGTTTCCATCTATGTAAAATTATAAAGCAAACAAACAAAAAAATAGCTAATACTAGGGGAAAGAAAGATGATTGTCATTTCCTATGATCAGGATTTTGAGTAGGCATTAACTCCAAAAGGGTAGAAGAGAACTCTCTGAGGTATTAGGAATGTTCACTGCTTGTTTGGATGTGCACCTGGATGCATACAACTGTTGAAACTCGTTGAACTGCACCCTTAAAAAGGGTGGATAGATTATGCCTTAATAAACCTGATTACATTAAAAATAGCCAGTCCTCTTCTAAAGGCCAAACAGAGTGTTTACAGAAGGGGCATTATGGTACAACCGTTATCACTCTTTGAAGCTGCTGAACATTATTTGGGACAAATGCAAATAGAAATTTGGAAAAAAAAAAAAAAAAGAGTTTCTTGGCTGCCTCACTGAGACTCTACGTTGGGTGGCAAGTGGCAAAACAAGTGCTTCCTCTCGCATTCCGCTGCTCCTCGGCTGAGTGTGTTCAACAGCCAGACAGTGCTGCCCTCCTAGGTAGTTCTCCTTCTGTGGCCATTTGTCATGGGAAATTAGCCCACTTAGTCCAGTATATTCAACTACATCCCTTTGGTAGGACAAACATGACTGCGTTACACTCTGATACATGGCTACATATGTCTACACACTAAAGGGATTCATCAGGAAACACGTGTCAACCTTGAGGGAACCTGCAGGGTTGACACAATCTTGCCCATTTAATGTCTTCCTTAAAGTATTTGTCCTTATGTACGTTTGTATGCATGCATACGTGGGCTATAGTGCCACGAGCATCTATTCTCTGTTCAGATGCTAGACTGAGAGCTAGGATTAGCATGTTGGGTAATATATGACGAGTTCCCCACTCTTGTGGAACACAGAATTTCAAAAAGAAAACAAACACTTAGTAATTTAAAACATATATAGTTTGCTAAGAAAGTAAGAGACATTGCACCAAACTCATACCTACACATCCATTTTCAGTCTTCTAATTCCTGTTTAGAAACTCTAGTGGCATAGTAGTAAAGCACTAAGGCTGCTAACCAAAAGGTCGGCAGTTTGAATCCACCAGGTGCTCCTTGGAAACCCTGTGGTGCCAGATCTTCTGTGTCCTATAGGGTTGCTGTGAGTGGGAAATCAACTCAATGTCGACGGGTTTTTTAATACCTGTTTATATTATCCCTTTAAACCTTTTGCTCTGCTTTGCTTTTTTGTATTGTTTTCTTTATCATTTTGTCCACATTTCTACAGTATCTGTCTTAGCTTTATGAGTGAGGGAATAAAGAGCATAAGGCGGTGTGCAGAGTAATTAAAGGAGATGTACTTTTGTATGTTACTTCCATTTTCCCCTAAATTGAAACCAAATGAAGCAAAAACAAATAAACAAAACACAAACCCAAAGCCTCCTTTTAATGACACTTAAATATTTTCTCACCATGTTCTGTCAAATTTCTTCTGTTTTCATCCTCCAGGAAAATCATTCAGAAAGTACTCATGATTTCACATTTAAAGTGTTTTTTTTTTTTTTTTTCTTTTTACAGCATATTACCCCAGGAAAGGTTTTTTTTTCTTTTCTTCTACCAGTGGACTGAAAAGGAATTGCCAATGACAGAAAACCACTCTTCAGTTAATTAGTTCAGGATTTTCCCTTGGTTTCTATACTGATAAACCTTTCAGGTATTTGGAAGTTTTTTTTAAAGCTAATGTCACCACTCTACTCTTAATGTGCTCCCAAATCCTTATTCAGACATGAATAATATTTATATTATTCATAATAAAGAAGCACTCTAGCCATGAAGACTGTTCAAAGAAGCCAACTGATATCTCTGTACTACCTAACTAGAAACAAATTGATAAACTTCTGAAACACGCTTTGAAAATGAATGCCTGCACGATTGACTTTCCAGCACTGTTTTTATGCCTCATCCAGGTACCCTAGGAACCTGCTGTCAAACTTTATTTTATTCTATGTGTGGCCTGACAGCTCTAAGGGGGAAGCATACCCTAATTCTTCCAAATAAATTAGATTTCAGCTATTTTTAAATGAAAACTCAGTCTCTGCTGAAGTTATAAACAGACCTATTGCATAAAGAATCAACAGAAACTCACACCGTTATCTCTGGTAAAGGTTCAGAACTGTAAGACAGCAATATGTTAATAATATCTTTGTAGTCCCAGTAATGGAAACTAATCAGCAGCTAAATAGAATGTGAAAGTGGATTTCTCCGCTCAAGAATATATCACATTTTCTACCCAAAAGAGAGGAGAGGGAAGAAATGGGAGAGAGGAAAAAAGGAGAAGACAAATAAAGCATATTTCTAATACAGATTTAAGGCACAAAGGAAATGTATTTTTAATAATTGACATACTCATATTTTGGTGCTATCTAATCACTTTGTTTCCTGACAATAGATGCACATTTTAACTCTCTCTTAATGTCTATATTTCAATGTACATAAATGTCAGGTGATCCAAATTTTGAAAGGTATAAGAAAAATAGAAGAGAAACATATGATTCCAGTAGGATTCGGGAATAAATGTATATTTAACAAAAATTAAATTACATTTGATCAAGAAAAATAAGAAATAATATAAGGTGAGTGCAGCAACCAATATCCAAATAATTATCTTAAAAAGCCCATAAAAAGAATTGCATTTTAAATAAAATGAATATGGACACCCTGAATTAAAAAAAAAAAAAAACTTGGTAAATTATGTTAAGGTAAGAGTTCGATGATTTGATTTTAATGCACTATCAGTAATTATTTCCCATGCTAGGGGAATATGATATTCTCTAATGCAAAAACAAAAAATCAAATCTCAGAATGCTTTTGAGTTTACTCATTAGCTTATCCTAAAGGTACGATATTTTGCTAGTAAGGCAAAACTCATATTTGCATGGAATTATACCTAAAATTACATACGTCTTGAATATTGTGTTATCTTAAAAGATTTTAAAGTTGAGTATAATAAATACATTAGGGATTTGATCTCACATTCAGCAAGTGATACCACACTAATATTCAAGGCCATTAAACAAGTTTGACAATAGGCAATATTCCCTACTATATTTCTTAAAGTTTTTATTTTTCTCAGTATGTGCTACATTAAGGAAATTCAAGGAAAAAGAAAGGCAATCCTAAAAAAAAAATAGGTACACATAAAATTTTGCTCTTTTTAGTGGTGACATATTTTATTTTAGTATTTTTTTAAATATAAAAATAGATTCTATTTAATAAACGAGGAAGAGGGGACTTAAGAATAAGAGAGGGAGAACATTAAAAAATCTGTTTTATTAAAGCAATGAAAAATACTGGGAAAATTGTCAGAATCAACTTTTTCAGAGCTCTGAAAATTAAGACAATGTTTATGACTATTTGAAAATCATTTACTCAAGATAAACAGTGATGATAAGAACAGTAGCATTTATGTTGCTTTAACTTCATCTACTCCCATCTCCTCCTCAGCCCTGCAGTAGCCTTAAAATCCAGCAGCCTAATTCACACTGGTGGCAGTGGCGGGGAGGGTGTTATTGTCACTACTTGACTGTTTAGGCAGATCCCTGGAAAAGCCCTACTTGCAGATTGTTTTTATTGTGTGACCTGAATCTGAGTTCATTGAAAAAGTCTTATCTCAGGGCATTTGTTAAAAAAAAAATCAGCTGCAATTGTTTAACACTGGAGCTGTCTGAGACTGCCATGCTATTTGAAATAAACAAGAGCTCATTCAAAAATTTAAACAGTATATCTGGGAAATGTGATGTCCATTTGTGGCTTTCAAAGCCACAACACAATCCTGGGGCTCTAGAAGTCCACATACATATGGAAATGTGTTGTAGTGCCTACAAAATTTTAGACCCCCCAAAAAAACCCACTGCCGTCAAGTAAATTCCGACGCATAGCAACCCTATAGGACAGAGTAGAACTGCCCCATAGAGTTTCCAAGGAGCGCCTGGGGTCCAGTAAACTTTTGTTGACCATGAGGCATTGTGCAAGCACTACATGAAGGCTAAAGTACACTTATAAAATGCCTGAAAGATGAGAATGTCTCCCAACACAGACAGTACCTCAGTAAAGGATGCAATATTTGGTAGCTCAGTGACTTAAAGAAATCTCGGACCAAACGTTAGCTGACCACTAAGCTAACCAAGGGGAGACTTCAGAGGCTGCACATAACAGAGAATACACAAGTTAGAGAATTAGTTGGGAAAGCCAGTAAACAAACAAAAAAAAAAAAAAAGAAAGGAAAAAAAATAATATCCTTAGTAGGGCAGAAATGGGTGAAGATCTGATTGCCAGAGTAGCCTCATTACATTTTCTAAAGTGTTTAGATTTCAGCAGAATATAACAAGACATGCAAAGAAACCAGAAGCATGAATCATACACAAAGGGACAAAACAAAACAAAAACAGTCATTGAGGGGGCTTATATGTTGGAAATACTGGACAAAGAGTTTGAATCAAGTATTATAGATATGTTTTCAGAACTAAAGGAAACTATGCTTAAAGGATTGAAAGGGAATATTGCAATGCTGTCCCACCAGTTAGGGAATATCAATAGAGACGGAAATTATAAAGAACCAACTAAAAATTCTGGAATTGAAAGATAAAGTAACAGAAATTAAAAAAAAAAAATCTTAATAGACATCTACAACCAATATGAGCTTGAATATAGGTCAATTGTGATCATCTAGTCTGTGAAAAAGTCTCAGAGATTTGTGAGACATTATCAAATACAAATCAAATGTGAATAACAGACCTCCCAGAAGAAAATGAGAGAGAAGAGGGGCAGAAAAAATATTTGAAAACAAAATGGCTGCAAACTTTGCAAATTTGATGAAAAACATTAGTATACACATCCAAAATGCTGAACAAACTCCATTCAGACAAAAACAAAGAATTTTAAAGATAAACACATCGAATTAAACTGTCAAAATACAAAGACAAGGAGAGAGTCTTGTAAACAGCAATAGAAAAATGTCTCAATGTCTCATACATAAAAGATCTTCATTAACAGCTGACTTCTTATAAAGGCCATGGGTGTGACAAGATAGGGGAACTGGATATTCAAAGTGCTGAAAGAAGAAGGATGTAAACCAATATTTCTACGTCAACTAAAGGATAAATTAAGACATTCCCAGATCAATGAAACTGAGAGAATGTGTCACCACTAGAGCTGCCCAATAAGAAACACTAAATGTCATCTTTCAGGCTGAAATAAATGGACACTAACTGATAATCGAATCCACATGAAGATATAAACAGCACTGGCAAAGACAACTTTGTAGGAAAATATAAAAGAGGGCATAAATTTATTTTAGAAACACTTTTCTTCTCCTATCTGATTTAATGTCATTTTGAGTGACATTAAATTTGAATGGCATGACTCAAAATGCGAGGGGAAACAGCTGCAAAATCCATTAATAATCAGAACATGGAATGTATGAAGTATGGATGTAGGAATATTGGAAATCATCAAAAATGAAACAGAACACATAAACATCAATATCTGAGGCATTAGTGAGCTGAAATGGACTGGCATTGGCCATTTTGATTTGGACAATCGTATGGTCTACTATTCTAGGAATGACAACTTGAGAAGGGATGACGTTGCATTCATCATCAAAAAAAAAAAAAAAAAAAACATCCCAAGACCTATCCAGAAATACAATGTTGGGATTTGCATTTATTGTCAAAAAGAACATTTCAAGATCTATCCTGAAGCACAACGTTGTCAGTGATAGGATAATACTCATATGTCTACAAGTAAGACCAGTAATACGACTATTACTCAAATTTACGCACCAACCACTAAGACCAAAGATGAAGAAATGGAGGGTTTTTACCAACTTCTGCACTCTGAAATTGATAGAACATGCACTCAGGATGGATGCATTGATAACTACTGATGATTGGAATGTCAAAACTGGAAACAAAGAAGAAGGCTCCATAGTTGGAAAATAAGGCTTTGGTGATAGAAACAATGCTAGAGATCACATGATGGGAGTTTGCAAGACCACTAACTTTTTCATTGCAAATAACTTTTTTCAACAACATAAATGGTGACTGTACACGTGGACCTCTCCAGATGTAATACACAGGAATCAAATCGACTACCCTTGTGGAAAGAGATGGTGGAGAAGTTCAATATCATCAGTCAGAATAAGGCCAGGAACAGACTTTAGAACAGACAGCCAATTACTCATATGTAAGTTCAAGCCGAAGCTGAAGAAAATTAGAACAAGTCCACGAGAGCCAAAGTACAACCTTGAGTATATCCCGCCTGAGTTTAGAGACCATCTCAAGAATAGACTTGATGTGTTGAATACCAATGAGCGAAGACAAGATGAGTTTTGGAATGACATCAAGGACATCACACATGAAGAAAGCAAGAGGTCATTAAAAAGAAAGAAAGCAAAGGCAAAAATGGATGTCAGAAGAGACTCTGAAACTTGCTCGTGATCTTCAAGTAGCTAAAGCAAATGGAAGAAATGATGAAAAGATGTGCCTGACCTAAGCCATGGTGTTTTCAATTACCTTATATTCATGTGACAGCAGGACAATGAATAAAGAAGACCAAGAAGAACTGATGCCTTTGAATCATGGTGTTGGCTAGGAATATTGAACATACTCTGAACTGCCAAAAGAATGAACAAATCTGACTTGGAAGGAGTACAGCCAGAATGCTCATTAAAAGTGAGAATGATGAGACTCACATCTTTTGGACAGGTTATCAGAACAGACCAATCCCTGGAGAAGGAGATCATGCTTAGTAAAATAGAGGGTCAGTGAAAAAGAGGAAGACCCTCACAAGATGAATTGACACAGTGGCTGCAATAATGGACTCAAGCATAACAAAGGTCGTGAGAGTGTCAAAGGACTAGGCAGTGTTTTGTTCTGTTGTACATAGGGCCACTATGAATTTGAACTAACTCAGCATCACCTAACAACATAGCAACAACACTTGATTTAAAAGACAACTGCATGAAGCAATACTTAAAAAAAAATGTATTGACATCTGTAATAAAGATTTGTTTTGTATGTCAATAATAGCTCAAAGGAGGGATAAATAATTGAAATATATTGGTATAAAATTTTTCGTGCTATTGAAAAAAAATAGTATTAACCCAAACAAGATTGTTTTATGATGCTAACTGAAATCCTTAAGGAAACCTCAAAGAAAATATCTCAAATAATATAACACAATAAAAAAGGGATTAAAAGAAATCAGTAAAGGAACAAAAAGTGAGTCAAGGTAAATTATGATGTATTTTAATCTGGATAAAAATAAAAACACAACATCTAAAAAGCATGAAATGCAGATACAGTGAAACTTTAAGAACATCTGTGAAAAATCTGCAATGAATATGATATTTAATATTGAAAAGATTGAATGTATTTCCCCTAAGACTAGGAGAAAGGCAAGGATATTTACCTTTGCCTCATCTATTCAACATCATACTAGTGGTTCTAGCCAATGTAACCAGGCAAGGAAAAAGAAAGAAAAAAATGAATATTAGAAAGGAACAAGTAAATGTGTTTGCAGATGACATGATCCTATAAATAGAAAATCATAAGAAATCCACACACACACGCAAAAATGATTAGAACTAATATACAAGTACAGTGAGGTCTCACGGTACAAGATCAATACAAAAAAAAGGATTATCAAATCATGCATACTGTAACTTTCACAGGGCCATAAATCATGCCTAGTCTCACCAGCCAGGCTAGAAAACCTCACATTTAGTGGAGTGTTGGGTAGAATACACAAAATAGTTATGCCTCAGTGTTGTTGTGTGCTATAGGGTCAATTCTGACTCACAGTGACCCCACAGGGTTTCCTAGGTTGTAATCTCTATGGGGACAAATTGCCAGGTCTTTTCTCCAGCACTTCAAAAGGTTCTAATCAGTTCAATAAAGCAACAGTGAAGAAATTAAAGACATCAAGATTGGAAAGAAGTAGCTTTCTTTACTTGCAGAAAACATGCTCATCTGTGCACAAACGTTGATTGAATCTACAAAAAAAGTTACTAGAACTAATACATGATTTCAGAAGAGTTACAAATCAATTTCATTGCTATGTAATAGCAATAATCAAACATACATGAAATACTTATTGGTGTATGGGCAAGACGTGTACTCTGAAAACTACAAAAACATTTCTTAGTGTATTTGAAGCGTACTTAAATAAATGGAAAGATATACTTTGTTTAGTATCTTGAAGATCCAATATTGCTAAGATGTCAATTTAATACATTAATTAACATCCTTGAGAAGTGAGCACCGTAGGCATCAACATGGAAACATCAGTGAGGGGATAAGAGAAAGAGGACATGGAGAAGACACATTCTTAACTCCCTTGACCAGCACTGACACAATATTTATATTCACATTTCATAGATGGGCACAAGTTACATGGCCCCACCTAGATGCAAAGAAGCTGGAAAATGAGGTTGAGTTGTGTGTCCACCAGGAATGGTTCAGTGAGCATCTCACCAACCTATGGCACAAGCACCCCGGCTTGAGCCACCAACGGTGTTCTGCAACAATATTATAATGGTTTCTCTGCTTCCACTCTGACCCTCTACAGTCTACTCCCCACACAGCAGTCTGAGTGAGTCTTGTTAAAATTAAGTCATATTATGTCTCTTCTCTACTGAAAACCATACAGTGGCTCCTTACATCACTCTGAGTAAAAGCCAAGCCAAGTGTCCTAAAGGATTTTATTCTATACAATCCCAACCTTTCTCTGCCAGCCTCGTGACTCAACAGTCTGCTCTCTCTAATTCTCTCCTGAGAGGGTGCAGAGCTAGCTCCCACCTCTGAGTCTTTGCACTTTCTGTATCCTCTGCCTGGGCATCTCTTCCTTCAGAAATAAACAGAGTTCATCAATTGCTTCCTTCAATTGTTTGTTCAATGTCATGTTCTCAGAGAGGCTTTCCCTGACCATACTATTCAAAACAGTGACTATCACAAAATTGCACTGCCCTGTCTTCCTCACTCTGTTTATATTTGCAAAAAACATTTCTCACCATTATATATACATATATATATATATTCTTTTATTTTGCTACTTTTTTTTTTGTCTGATTCCCCAACTAGAACATAAGTCTCATCAGAGCAGGAACTTTGTCTGTTTGGTTTGCAGCTTGAATCTCAGTGTCTAGATGAATGCCTGAGATATAAAAGGAGCTCACCCGATATCTCTGAGTGAATGAATGGATGAATAAATTACCTTTACATTAAATTAAATGTATTATATAATTTACTCTTAGTTGAGGTTAATATCTAGTTGAGATCAAACACTAGCATAAAACATTCTACGGATTAGCTGGAACCATCCTGAATCCCGGCAGAAAATTAAAGGCACATTCGAAATGAGATAATTTGAGAAGTGTTTAACACAGGGCTAGTTATAACAGTGTGGGTAGATACAGGGGAAATTCAGGGGTGACGCAGTGTCTGAAGCTGATAACAGCCAACTTAGTTCCACCCATGAAGACTAAAGAACCTCAAAGTGGGGTGTTATTGGAATGCAAACATATGAAGGATGGGATATAATGAGCTTCCTGTCAGGAGGTGTGCTCTGCACATCAGAGACACATCTATCCATGGAAGCACCACAAGCTCCCCTCCAAGTGTTGCTGAACCCTACAAGGTGAGTTCTATCCAGTGTGCTCAGACCTGCCTGTAATCTAGACACCAGCCCTTGAGAAAGAGAAAGTAACTGTTTTTGCAATGTGCAGAGCAAGGAGCCGGAAGGAAGTTCCTCGACTCCAAATCCCTGAGCTATGGGGATTTACGCACAAGATGGCAGCTGTGCAGGCATACTTGGAAGAGAAAATTCTAGAAGGAAGATGTTGCAGGAATTTTGGTGGCCAGGAAACAGGAGGTGAAGTGGATCTTGTCACACCTTTTGCTTCAGAACGGGGTCCAGGTAATGATTTTCTTTCTAATTTGTTCCTCCTATTGCTACAGCTTCTGTTGAGGTCAATTAATGGTCACAGCTGGCCCAAATCTGGCTTGGGTTGGTTTAAGATAGTCTTTTCTGACTAATAGAAATTTACTGGCATTCGTAGGGTCAGGTTACAAAAGTATCTGTTGGTTCTTGCCCCTGTCTGAATTCACTGGACACTGGATTAGTTGTGGATATGGATAAACGTAAGTTAGATATAGAAACAGATGCAAATGCAGATGTCCACAGAACTAGAGCTAGAAGTAGAGGTAGGATAGACGTATAGTCACAGACACAGACATATGCCAGGAGCAAGCACTGGTAGTTTTCCAGGTCAACACATAGGAGTTGTGTATATGTAAATAGCCATGCTTACTCCACCCTTTGCCTCTTCTCTTCTCATTAGTAGAAGTTATAATGGGTTAAGAGCAGCCTAGTCCTTTTTCCAGAATTATTCCATGCAGTTTGTTATTTGTGAGAATTAAAAGGAATGTTTCGTCGAAAGCTGTTAGAAACTGGCACCTTGTAGCTGCCCAGTAAATACCAAGTGAGAGCTCACTTCTAGCTCCCCACTAATTTCTGAACCCTGCCCTTCTGAGGCTGCATGTTGGGATGGTGACTGTATTAGTGAGGCTGGGAGGCACAGTAGCTCTTCTCCAATCTTTAACTTTACAACAGAAACATCGCTGTCCCTGCAGGAGTTTAAAAACATACAAGAGAGTTGGTGGCCTTCAAGAGTCAAAATAAACAAATACTCTTCCTTATTCTCATCTATAAATTTCCTTGCTTGAATTACAGTGAGGAGTAGCCTGTGTATTATAGACTCAGGATAAAAAAATTTCATAAAAATCTTAAGGACGCAATGAAACTGAAACAAACTGACATATCACATCTGAAGCCCTAACTAACAGAAGCAAGGGGTGAGTAGGGCCTTCTCAGGATAATAGTGTTGGAAAGAGAAACTAGACATCTAAGGCACAAGCCAAGGCCACACTGATTCAGGCTAGCCAATTTTTGTAACTGCGTATTCAAAACACATCATGCAGGAACACATACATATGTGCACACGTACTTCTGAGCACTAGAAATCCTTGAAATAGAGGCTTGGCACAATCGCATTAATTCCTTTGAAAATAGGGAAAACTGACGTAAGCCAACTTGCGCTTGTCTCAGACTCCTTAGTGGCAACAAAAACAGAATAGATACTTGTGAGGTCCTGTTTAAGAAGGAGAATTGCCAGAATATTTACACATACATGTGATAGGCTTACCCTCAACCCCGAAAAATAGATATTCTCCGATTGTGAAAACCCAGCAATATTGTTGTTGGCAATGATACTGTTCTCGAAATGCCTACATCTTGAAAAAACACAAATTTACATTGAAGGAGACAATTAGGAAAATCAGCAAGAGAAAGAATTGAAGTGTCTAAGGGAAACTATGGAGATGTAATTCCATATTCAACACTGTCCCTTTTAAGTGTCTCTGTGTTTGACATTAGTAACAGTGCTGAGGTCTGTTGCTT
Source organism: Elephas maximus indicus (assembly GCF_024166365.1). NCBI lineage: Eukaryota > Metazoa > Chordata > Mammalia > Proboscidea > Elephantidae > Elephas > Elephas maximus. Next base: position 8,059,642 of record NC_064820.1, on the reverse strand, counting down.
GCAAACTGTTTGACATTTACTGCACACATCTAATTTCTCATGACACGTACCCTTCTTCATAGGTATTAGGTGGTGTCAGCTGCTGTAACAGGTCAGCCCATTATCAGCTTTTGAAGATAGCTCTCCTTTAAACATTTTTACACTGCTTACATTTTTTATTTTAAAAAATAACCCATTTGGCAAGAAACAACCTATGAGCTTGCTTATTTTCTTACATTCTTTGCATTCCTGCCTTGATTGTTTTACTTTATTCTTCATTGTGGTGATATTGACCAGATTACTGAATGTCTATGTCAAAATAGTTTCTCATTTTCTAAATACTTTGATATAAGGTCATTTATTTGTGAGTTCAACAGGGAAGATACTGTTTTCCCCATTTTAGGGATGAGGAAACTGAAAATATAAAAAAAGTGATTTTTGTGTCCAGGTTCACATAGCTAAGAATCCTCATTTTCTTCAAGTTAATTCTGATACATTACCACCCTGTAGGACAGAGTAGAACTGCCCCATAGGGTTTCCAAGGCTGTAAATCTTTACGGAAGCAGACTGCCACATCTTTCTCCGTGGAGTGGCAGATGGATTTGAACCGAGGACCTTTTGGTTGTCACTCAATCACTTAGTGCTTAACCACTTTACCACCAGGTGTTCTTAGCTGAAAACAGAAAGTCTAAAAGTTCGGATTTTGAAATCTAACATTTTTATAGTTTATGTTATTCGTTTCTCTTCCTACTCTCTCTCTTCTTCCTTCTCCTTTTAATATGTCCTTTATATTAATATTAGAATTGCCAAAGAGATCACTGTCTAGAGTCTAAAGATCTTATTAAAATCTCACAATATAAATAGTCCTAATATTTGGGTCATAAATTCAGCATCTCTTTATAAACAAAGTCCAAATCCAACTTAAAAATAAAAAAAGTGTTTTGAAAAATAATCATGTCCTGAATATTCTCTCAATTACATTCTTTACAAAATATTGCCACATTGCTAATTGTTTTTAACTCAGCTAAGTATATCAAACTTAGGTAAAAAATTTACCTCCACCTCTCCCATGTTAAAAATAGCTAAAATGAAGTGAAGCAACTTTAAAATGGAAATCAATGTCTTTACAAACAGTATGATTTACTAACTACTAAAAGAGTGTCCCAGAACCTCTCCCCAGGGACCTTGAATTACATGAGTCAAGGAGATAGGACCTCTGGACTAACCATTTTCCTTCACCTCTAAAATTAATTTTTTTTATTGACAGTATTTTTACTACTTTCAATAAAACAGGCATTAAAATATGTTCGATAAAAAAGGGATGTTTTATAGAGAGAGAGAGAGAGTAATTTGGTTTTAGTTGCAGAAAATGAATCAAAGTGAGGTTTTTGCCTTCTTAACACAGTAATGTTATATCAAAAACACACGGAAGTACTAGGTGCAAATAGCTCCTTAAACTTTAGGGGTTTGCATGTTCTCTGGATCCATTTTCCCCAGTGGACAGTTCTGGAAAGTTCAGTGTGAGGTTGTGATGCTCCTTGCTCTCTCCTTCTCCTCTCTACCTTTTGGGGAAGCTGATGCAAAGACATCCTTTTTACCTTCTTTCACCTGCCTTTGCCTTATTCCTGATGTGTGTGGTGGAGACCTTAGAGTGTTTAACTTTTGGGTTGCAGTTTGGTTAGAACCGTATCCTCCAGAGGATTATTTATATTAAAATTAGATTATTGTAGAAAGGGTTCATCAGGGAGAATTTTTGTAAGAGAAGATGGTTTTAGTTCAGGAGATAAAATCCTTCCTTTCTCTCTCTCATACACACAAGATACCAGAGTTATTTTCCTGATCTGTGATCACTTATAATGAGTTACTGATATGCACACTTGAGTTTTTTTACACTATTTCCAACTCAGTAAAGATTTTATACAGGCAGTCACTGGATTACAAACAAGTTCTGTTTCAAAAACTGTCTTTAAGTCGAATTTGGAATAAGTCGGAACAGTTATCTCATGTCAATTAGTCAAATGTTTGTCTTAATATATATAGTATATAGTATATAGTGTACCTTTATATGCGTAAAAAACACTAAAGAAGCACTTCCAGACACACTGAAACATCTCTAACATAATAATAATGTTTTGATGTTTGTCACAAAGTAGCACCAGTTTGTTATTATGGAACATTGTACGTACCTTGAATATTTAATATAATAGGCTTTACAGGGGGTTGGTGTGTAAGTGCAGTTGTACGTAAGTTAGACACTCATAACCCAAGAACTGCCTGTAGTTAATTGGTCTCATAACTTTCCCCCTACAGTCTATTCTCAGCATAGCATCCAGAGTGACCCTTTAATAACATAAACCAGATTTAGTTGCCATCTGTCCAAAATCCTTCCCTGATCCAAAATTCTCTGTATCACACAGAGTAAAAGCCAAAGCTTTACAATGCATTATAATTATAATCATAATCCGTAAGCATTACGTCCCCTCATTCTGTCTTTCCCCTCATCTCCTACGTCTCCTAGGGCCTTCACACTTAATGATCTCTTGACCTGGAATGTTCTTCCCCCAGAAAACTGTAAGACTCACTCTGTCAAGTCTGCTTAAATGTCACCTTCAGTGAGGTCTATTTCACACATAGCATAAAAAATTGCAGTTTTAGCCCCCACGCTGCACTCCTGAGCCTTCTTGCTGTGCTCTGTGATTTCCATAACTCTTACCATCTTCAGACCCATTAGATGCTTTATCCACTGGAATGTATGCATATTGAGAGGAGGAACTCTTTTTGCTTTGATCGCTGATGCGCCCTCAGTACCTAGAACAGGGTTTGCCATGTAGTGGGAACTCAATAACTGTTGAATGAATGAATAAATTAATGACTAGGACTTTCCAGGCAAGGAGAAGAGCTGTGTTGATAGGGTGGGAGTTGAGAAGACACAATGAAGATGAAAGTAGAGAGGCAGGCATAGTGGACTCCTAACCCCTCTGTCCCTGTGTGCCCCATCCCAATTTCTGAGTTATCCTACTACATCTCTGTCTCCTTTGAGGAGCCTCTGTCCTCCATCCTTAAATGTTGACCAATATTTCCCAACTTCCTTTTCTCAACCCTATCCTCTTCATACTCTGTGACCTCCTGGGCTGGTGAGCTTTCCCATGGCTTTGCCTTCCACAGCTACTTCTACATTGAAGTCTCCCACATTTGTGTATAGATCCCACACCCCTCTCCTCAGCTACATACCCCCCTGGATACTGAACTCTTCTTCTGGATGTCCTGGAGGCATTTCAAACTCTTAAGTGCCTCCACCTGCAAAAGCTTCTTTTTCCTTTTGCATTTCTATACTCACAAGCTCCACTGTCATCACCTAAGCCAGAAACTTGGGCCTTCTATATGTCTTTCCCTCCACATTCAGTCAACCTGGGACCTGCTGGCTCTGCTTCCTTAAGCACTCTTGGACCCACCCTTCCCTTACTTCGATCCCCATAGCCACTGAGGTCCTGTTCAGGTTCTCACCCTTGCTTACCTGGACTTATTTAATAACCTCCTCAATGGTCCCTTGGAATCTACCAATCCATCTTTGACATGGCCACTACTGAGCTTTTCCAAACGCACACCCAATTCTGTTGTCTACTATGAACCCATTATTGACATCTTGTTCTCTGCAGGGTGGCCTCCAAGTCACTTCAGGACATGCCCTTACTTGTATCTCTTCTCTGCTCAGAGAAGAGATGGCTTCCAGTCTCACTCAGAGCCAGAGCTAAAGTGCTTACTATGCTCTTCATGCATAGTGTTTTTCAAACTCTCTATGACAAATGACCAGTTTCTTTTTTTCAAAGTTCCAATCCACTGCAGGTGTTATTTTCATAAAATACAATAAAAAATGTTACTGTGACGTGAAATTATTATAAAACTTTCTAAATAGTTATTTTGGACTTTGTGCTGACCTCATCATTGTGCAGCAATAAACAATTTGCAGACTGGTTTTGTCCTGAACCACACTTTGAGTAGCATTGCTTTGCAACGCACTTCATGGTCTGGCCCCTGCTACCTCTCTGACCTTATCTCCTACCTCTCTCTGCCTCTTTCTTACTCTGCTGCAACCACACTGGCACTGGCCTCCTTCCTGTTCCTCCAACAGCCCAAAGACCTCGAGATCATGACAGTCCCACTTCCCTCTCCCTGAAGTACTTTTTCCCCTGATATCTTCAAGCTTTCTTTCTCGATTCACTCAGTTCTCTGTTCAAATATCCCCTTATCAGAGAGGTCTTCTCTGAGCATCCTATGTAATGTCTTCATCCTCGATACGGTCTTTCCCCTTCCTCTGCTTCACTTTTCTTCACAGCATTGCACTTGTCACAATCTCAAATAATATGTGTCAGATTATATTATAATATGTTCATTTCCACCCTTCAACCAGAATCTGAACTCCGTAAGAGCAGGAACTTGTTGAGCTTTCACATTGCTTAATTCTCAGAGCTTAGCATAAAAAAAAAAAAAAAAATTTTTTTTTTTTTTTTTTAGCGCCTGACAAACAGTAGACACTTTAACGAGTGAACGAATGAATGCCTTCAGCCTTGTCTCACCACGTCTCTAACCATATCAAATCAGTCACAATTCCAGGTCTGGTCATACATCTACAGGGTTCTGAAACATTGAACATGTTGTCTCCCTTTTCCTAAGATGTCCTTTCTATAGAACTTAATATTTATCTTTCATGGACAAATTTAATGCCTCTTTTACTGTAAGACCTCCTTAGGTCCTCTCACCCATTAAATCACAACTACCTTTTATTTGTCTCCCCCCTTTACTGGATGAGAGTTCCCTGAGGGCACAGATGCTTCTGATTTATCTTGGCATACCAGGCTCCTAGCACAAGGTCTGATGCGGAGCAGGGCTTTGTAGCTGTGTGATGAAGAGTGGTCAGAATGTAAGAGTGTCCAATGTAAGACAATGCCTGGAGGTGGTTCATTTTTTGATACTAAACATATCCCAGTGGGCTGTATGAAGGCCCCCTTGGGGACACTTCAGTAGATTTCCTAACTCGTGTTGGAAATTAAATTAGCCGCCCTCTGAGATTCTTGAGTCTGTGGTCCGGTGACCTGTGTAACTTGCCCATTAATGTTTATACTGCATTCTCACCTGTGTGGCTCTGGATGGAGGAGGGAGGCAGGAAGTAGGGCTGGGCTTATGTGCTTCCTCCCATCCCCCTCCTGTGTCCTCTGTGAAGCAGGTGTTCGGTTTTCTGATGAGTGTGGCTGTCTCGTCAATAAGATGAAGAAGGGACTCACAGAAGGAACAGCACCTCTTGGCTGCTTTCCTGTGTCTCTGAGTTAATGAAGTTTATTACAGCCCAGACTGTTAAAGCTGAAGCTATGAAGGGTCTGAGATGTTACCCTATTTGCAAGTCAAAGAGACAGCCTGCCATAGTTATATACATATGTACTAACAGAATCAAAACGTCTCTGGCTCAGAGATGGTCTGTTTAATCCCAGAGCAGTTTGCATCATTTCCCCATGTCCCAATTTCCTATAGGGTGTCTTGGTGAGAGCTAGGATGCCTATGTGTGTGCAGAGGGTGTTTATGCCACAGGAGAGGATTTCTTGAACTTATGAGACTCAAAGCTTATATGACATAGGTGGTACAGCGGCTCTTCCTCCTTTGGAGGCTAGGGAAGAGAGTGAGAATGTGTCAATGTGTGTGTGTGTAAGCAAATGCCTCTGGGTTTTATTACCCTCAAATGGGAGTGGGTCATTCTGGGTGTGCACCGGAGAGACAACATTCTGTACCTTCCAGGAATGCTTGCCATTCCAACATCTATTAGTCCAGCTGCCAGTATTCTGCTCAGAAAGCCCTGACTGTACAGAAACTCATGAAGCATTGTTTCCCGCACACAGCCCTCTCCAGGTGAACTTACTCCTGGTCCACCTGCCCCTAGAGTCAGTCCTTTCCTTGGGGAACGGGGTTAGAGTAACTGTTGTTGTTAGGTGCCATCAAGTCGGTTTTGACTCACAGTGACCCTGTATGTACAACAGAGCGAAACATTGCCTGATTCTGCACCGTCCTGACAATTGTTGCTATGTTAGAGTCATTGTTGCAGTCACTGTGTCAATCCATCTCATCGAGGAACTTCCGTTTTTTCACTGACCCTCCACCTTACCAAGCATGATGTCCTTCTCCGTGTTCTGATAACATGTCCAAAGTAAGTGAGACAAAGTCTCGCCATCCTTGCTTCAAAGGAACATGCTGGCTGTACTTCTTCCAGGACAAATTTGTTTATTCTTCTGGCAGTCCATGGTATATTTAATATTCTTTGCCAACACCACAATTAATTCAAGGGTGTCAGTTCTTCTTCAGTCTTCCTTATTCATTGTCCACTGTTTGCATGCATATGAGGTGACTGAAAAATACCATGGCTTGGTTTAGGTGCCCCTTAGTCCTCAAAAATGACATCCATGCTTTTTAACACTTAAGAGGTCTTTTACAGCAGATCTGCCCAATGCAATACATCATTTAATTTTCTGACTGTTCAGTAACTAGGGAGTTAGAATGAAAGAAATCTAAGTTAGAATGAAGGAAATCTAGGACTCCATGCCTAGCCCATACCACACACCCAGTAAAGATCTACTGAATAAACAACACCAATTTGCTGTTTAAGATCTTAATAAAAGTGGGGCAGAAGCTTGTTTCGAAGAGACCTACTGAAACGGCTTCCGCGGAGGAGCCAGGGCAACATGAGCCCATTCAACATCTTTTTCCTCTGTGCGTTGGGTGAAGCCTTGGGACCTGGGAGCAGTACCAGGGCTGAGTATGCACAGACTCCAGGTGCTCCTGAGTTCTTTGGGCCCTCATGGGGCTTGGTGATTCCAGGGTCTAGGAAGCAGTTCCCATCTAGTGTCACATTTTCTACCTGGTGCAGCATCTTGGTATGGTGCCCTGTTCAGCTGGTTGCAGCTGAGATCTAGCACACTGAGCTTGGCCGGCAGTCCCTTAGGCACTTGCTCCAGCCCAGCCAAACAAGTGGAGGGAGCTCTATATGCTAGACCAGAAATACCCAGGTGCACCAGGGTTTGCAGCAGTGTGCAGGTGTTCTGGCTAAGGTCTGGGCGGTGGGGCTGCACAGTCCTCTGCCAGCACCATGCACATACTGGTAGGGGTCTCCATTCCCACCTTGCACAGCCTCAGGTCCTGGAAAGCCAGACCCTTGAGCGGACAGAAGGCGGCAGCCAGCAGGGCCTTGCCCAGCCCAGGGTTGTCAGGCAAGTCTAGGTTGGAGTGGGTCCAGAAGATGCGGAGCTGCTTGCAGGAAAAGGCAAGTGAGTGTATGCTTGCACAATGCTCAGTACCTTGAGTTTTCGCTTGAGCCACTGCTGCAGCTCGGTCAGCCAGGCACCCTCTGTGGCCCACAACACGTTTTGTCTTGGAAGGGGAGGATGAAGAGCGCAGGCCCAGTGGTTTCCAGAAGCAACAGCAGGGACGTGCTGGTTACCTCCATGTCCTCAAGGGTCACTGAGGCTTAAGTAACCGGGAGCACACAGGATGGCAATAGGAGCTGGGCAAGAACCAGGGCAGCACCCACTGTGAGCTGCCACCAGGGTAGAGCCTTTACCACATTAGCATACAGCTGAGGGTCAGTATAGGCCCTTCCTAGAAACTTCTCAAGATTGTGGCCACCACAACAGGCCTCCATCTTGACGGCGTCCATCCATTGGTAGCCGCTTGGCCAGGTTGGCCTGCGGTTCTGAGAATTTACAAGTGCGGTAGAAATGTTCATTGTCCAGCTTGCAGGGCTCCAGAGTGGCCTCCAAGACACACAGCAGCAGCAACAGGCAGGGCGAAAGCTCCTCGGGAGAGAGGGGAGGTCTGGGCGGCCGGAATCCACCTCTGAGGTTCAGGATTTGTCGGTTCATTCCAAGTCACACACTCACCATGGTTGATAGGCCTTGGGAGCCTCTAAATCTCTGCAGCACTTTGAAGGGCTTGGGCTTCTTTCCAAAGCAGGGACACCAGCTGACCTCCAGGTCCACAGTTGAGTCTGTCCCAACTCTTCTTCGGCCTCAAAAATTTATATAATCCTCCTGATAAATCACTTTATTCCCTCTGATCAACTTGGTCCCCTTCCACCTCTCTTCCTCCCAACCACCCATCTCACTTCCCTCAGGGAAATTTTACAGTGGAAGGGGAGCTACAACAGGAAGAATTCTGTAGGGCATCCAGGGCCTTTCCATCCAGCCAGTGCCAGAATGACTCATACATCCTGTGGGTACTAGGAAAGGCTTATCCCCAGTGCCTAAGGCCAGCTTCTCTGACCTCTGGCTCTTTCTCTGTGGATTTCAACCCAGGAAGGACTCTCCTCCCCTTTTCCCTAATCTTGGTTACCATTGTCCACCAGCCACCCAAATCTAATCCTAAATATCTTCAGGTATTTAATAGACTGTCTTTTCCAAGAGACTGAAAACTCTATTGACTCCAAACAAAAAACAAAACTAAACTAAACTAAACCAAATTCATTGCCATTGAGTCAATTCCAACTCATAGCAACCCTATAGGAGAGAGTAGACCTGCCCCAAAGGGTTTTCAAGAAGCAGGCTGGTGGATTCAAATTTCTGACTTTTGATTAGCAGCTGAGATCTTAACCACCGTGTTACCAGGGATCCCTTTTGACTCCAGTGGGGTAGAATTGTGTTCAAGAGAAGAAAGTTGGTTTGAAAAACACCTGTACCATTTTTTTTTTCCTTAACTTTTCCTTTAGTAGTAACTTTCTAAAGTAGAAGCAGTCAACTTTGACTAAGTTGCTCCATCCCTTACAGTCTCCATGTCCAGTCCTGAAATTGGAAAACAAGACATTTTAATTCTTATTTTCTCAGTTGCATTTCCTCCTCCCTCATCCTTCTCCCAATTCCTGTGTCTGGGAAGGAAATCTCTGAACAATGTTGAACGATGATTAGTTAGTGTCTTTGTTATCTAGTGCTGCTATAACAGAAATATCACAAGTGGATGGCTTTAACAAAGAGAAATTTATTTTCTCACAGTCTAATAGACTAGAAGTCCAAATTTAGGGCATCAGTTCCAGGGGAAGGCTTTCTCTGTCAGCTCTGGAGGAAGGTCCCTGTCATCAATCTTCCCTTGGCCTAGGAGATTCTCTGCACAGGAACCTCAGGTCCAAAGGACACGCTCTGCTAATGGCACTACTTTCTTGGTGGTATGAGATCCCCCGTCTCTCTGCTCCATTCTCTCTTTTATATCTCAAAAGAGATTGGTTTAAGACTTTATCTAATTTTGTAGATCTCATAAATATAACTGTCACTAAGCCATTTCATTAACATCATGTTAGGTGCCTTCCAGCTGGTTCCAACTTTTAGTGACCCAATGCACAACAGAAGGAAATACTGCTTAGTCCTGCACCATACTCGCAATTGTTGCTATGCTTGAGCCCATTGTTAAAACCACTGTGTCAATCCATCTTGTTGCAGGTCTTCCTCTTTTTCGCTGACCCTCTATTTTACCAAGCATGATGTCCTTCTCCAGGGACTGATCCCTCCTGACAGCACGTCCAAATCATGTAAGATGTAGTCTCACCATCCTTGCTTCTAACGGGAATTCTAGTTGTACTTCTTCCAAGACAGATTTATTCATTCTTTTGGCAGTCCATGGTATATTCGATATTCTTTGCCAACACCATAATTCAAAGGCATCAATTCTTCTCCGGTCTTCCTTACTCATTGTCCAGCTTTTGCAGGTGTATGATGCAATCGAAAACACCATGGCTTGGGTCAGGCGCACCTTAGTCCTCAAGGTGACATCTTTGCTTTTCAACACTTTAAAGAGGTCTTTTGCACCCAATATACCCAATGCAATGTGTCTTTTGTTTTCTTGACTTTTGCTTAAATGGGTGTTGATTGTGGATCCAAGTAAAATGAAATCCTTGACAACCTCAATCTTTTCTCCCTTTATCATGATGTTGTTTATTGGTCCAGTTGTGAGGATTTTTGTTTTCTTTATATTGAGGTGTAAAGCATACTGAAGGCTGTGGCCTTTGATCTTCATCAGCAAGTGCTTCAAGTCCTCTTCACTTTCAGAAAGCAAGGTTGTGTCATCTGCATAATGCAGGCTGTTAATGAGTCTTCCTCCTATCCTGATGCCCCGTTCTTCTTCATATAGTCCAACTTCTGGGATTTTTTTGCTCAGCGAGTTCTTTTCTTTTGGTTTTCTAATGCCAGGTCTGTGCACATTTCATTTTTTTTCTCAAGCAGCTCCTTGAAATCTTCTGTTCAGCTCTTTTACTTTATTATTTATTCCATTCCCTTTAGCTGCTCAACATTCAAGAGCAAGTTTCAGAGTCTCTTCTGATATCCATTTTGATCTTTTCTTTCTTTCTTGTCTTATCAATGATCTTTTAGTTTCTTCATGTATGATATCCTTGATGTCATCCCACAACTCATCTGGTCTTCAGTCATTAGTGTTTAATGCATCAAATATATTCTTGAGAATTCAGGTGGGATATACTCAAGGTTGTACTTTGGCTCAGTGGCCTTGTTCTAATTTTGTTCAGCTTCACCTTGAACTTGCATATGAGTAATTGATGGTTTCTTCTGTAGTTGGCTCCTGGACTTGTTATGACTAATGATATTGAACTTTTTCTTCACCTCTTTCCACAGATATACTCAATTTGATCCCCATGTATTTCATCGGGGAAGGTTCACATATGTAGTGATCATTTATGTCATTGAAAAAAGATATTTGCATTGAAGAAGTTGTTGGTCTTGCAAAGTTCTATCATGAGATCTCTGGCATCATCTCTATTACCAAGGCCATATTTTCCAACTACCAATCCTTCTTCTTTCTTTCCAACTTTCACATTCCAGTCACCTTGATTTCATGTTTGATCCATATCAGACTGCAGAAGGTGGTAGAGATCTTCAGTTTCTACATCTTTGGCCTTAGTGTTTTGTTCATAAATTTGAATAATAGTCCTGTTAACTGGTCTTCCTTGTTGGCTTATCAATAATATTCTGTCAAGATTCCAGAATCTTGAGAGCATTCTGGAAGACTCTGCTGTTGGAAAGATTACCTGGAAGTACAAATGCTTTTGAGATGTGACTTTAAGTTAGCTGTTTGTATTTCAGGATTGGTCTTGAAATGAACGTGACACCATTCCTCTTCAATCTGTCATTCCCAGCATAGTAGACCATATAATTTTCTAATTCAAAATGGCCAACACAAGTCCATTTCAATTCACTAATATCTAGGATGTTGATCTTCAAGTGTTCTGGTACATTTTTGACGACTTCCAATTTTCCTTGATTGATGCTTTGTACATTCCAAGTTGTGATTATTAATGGATGCTTGCAGCTGTTTCTTCTCATTTTCAGTTATGCCACATTAGCAAATGAGTGTCCTGAAAATTTTACTTCATTCACGTCATTATAGTCAACTCTACTTTGAGGGGGCAGCTCTTCCCCAATCATATTTTGAGTGCCTTCCAACCTGAGGACTCATCTTCCTGCACTATACCAGACGGTTTTCCACTGCTCTCCATAAGGGTTTCACTGGCCATATTTTTCAGAAGTAGATCTCCAGGTCCTTCTTCCCAGTCTTAGTCTGGAAAGTCCACTGAAACCTGTCCACCATGGATGACCCTACTGTTATTTGAAATACCAGTGGCATAGCATCTAGCATTACAGCAAGACACAAGCCACCATTCATCTGTCAGTTTGTGGTATATTCCAAACATAGGCTCTCAAATTATTAGAAAGCACGTCCATATATGTTTTAAAAATACATGAAATGAAACTTGGATATAGAAAAGCATTTTGAAATAATAAAAATATTCTAAAATGCTATGATAATATTTTATTGCATACACAAACAGTAGCAATATATGCCTCAACTTACATTTTCTGATGACACTAAAGATATTCAATACGAAAATAATTATTTCAACTGCATGGTTCAGAAATATTAGCTGTTAGTCATTGCTAACATGACACTGCTATTTTCTAAAACATTTCCGTGTTTTATTCTCAAAGCTATATATGCTGAAATGTGTTCACACACCCTTCACGTCATGCAAGAGGAGAGAAAAGGGCATTCTTCCTGCTTGGAGCACAGATCAACCCCAAAACCATTTTTCCTTTTTCCTTCCTTCCAGGAAGGATATTTGCAAATATGTCCATCCACCTGCAGTGCATCAAATACGGAGAACCTTGAGGGCATTCTGGAACATTGTGCTGATGGGAAGATTACCTGGAAGTACAAATGTTTTTGAGATGTGACTTTAAGTAAGCACATGGCTACCTGTGTTAACTCCCAAGAAATATTGTTGTTGTTTTTCTTAATACCAAGAGGCTCAAGTCACGACTGTATGACTGTATTTCTGAACAGTTGTGCTTGTTCTAGCAAGGATATAGCAATAATTCAAGGTAATCAGCAGAGTACATTACAGGAGAAAATCTGAACCAACAAGTTGTACAAACAGAATAGCAATCAGAAGATTTAATGCATTTTTGATGTACATTTAAGGCACTGACACTGGGCCACAGATGTACATGTGTTGTGCTTTATATTGCTGAGATATGGCCTGTGAGAACCTATTATAGCATATCATCATCCACAACTGGTGGGGCTGGGAAAGGAAAAATTCCATCTCACATTACTCCTGCAGATGTATTAGAGAAACAAATTGTACTCGGAATTGAAAAGTCACAGGCTTATTCTGTCTTAATAAATTCCTGCCAAAAGGCTAAGTGTAAGACTAGAAATACTTCCCAAATGTTGTTACTGTATTATCATCTTTGACATCTCAAGGGCTGTTCCAAGGATCATCAGTGGTGCAGGAGTCTCACAATAATTTTTATTTTTTCAACTCTCCCTTGATTTCATGTAGCCATTTTGAGTTGCCTGTATTTGATATATAAATATCCCTATTGATAAAAGATAAGAATTCTTTTAAGTAAGATGTTTGTCACTGTGCTATCCCCATTGGTTAATCTAGATAGATAGTTTCAAAATTGGAGATTCCAACCCTTAACTTAAATCTCCCATCAAGCTCTTTAGAGGGACTTCATGATCTGTTAGAACAGGTTAATAATAGAAAAGTAAAGAGCAAACTCTGATCTCTTTGAGGACAGATTCTGGGTCTTAATAATCTTTATGTCTGTAGTGCTGAACACCCAGTGGTGTGTTCAGCAAGTGCCTGTCAAATAATTAATAAATGATGATATGATCAAATGCAATGATATTACTTTAAAATGCCCTGATGTATTTTTTTTTTTATTAACCTAACTGCCATTATATAAGCCAAGAAGTTGTTGTTGTTGTTGTTAGTTGTCATCACATTGGCTCTGACTCATGGCAACCTTATGTATAACGGAACAAAACTTTGCTGAGTCCTGTGCCATCTTCCTAATTGTTAGTATGTCTGAGTCCGTTGCTGTGTCTATTGTGTCAATCCATCTAATGCAGGTTTTCCTAGACTCTCTGCTTTACCAAACATGGTGTCCTTTTCTAGAGATTGCTCTTTTCTGATGACATGTCCAAAGCAATCGAGTCAAAGCCTTATCATCCTCACTTCTAAGGAACATTCTGGTAGTTTTTCTTCTAAGGCTGATTTGGTTTTACTTTGGCAGTCCACAATATATTTAATATTCTTCACCAAAACCACAATTAAAAAACTTCAATTCTTCTTCTGTATTCCATTTTCATTATACACCTTTCACATGCACCATGGCTTGGATCAGGCACACCTTAGTCATCAAAGTAGCATAAACCAAGATATATGTTGTCAATTTTATCAAGCTAAATTCATGGAGTAAAATGTTCTTTTTAAGTTTTCATTATTGTTCTACTAACACTGTATTCTAGTTTTTAATGTAGACATCTCAGCATTTCAGCATGGTATGTATTGAAATTTGACTCTAATTCTAAAGCGAAATAAATGGTTAAGAACAAACTATAGAGGAATAAATGTCATCCACTCTACAGGTTTATAATTGGCTCTAAAACAAAACAAAAAAATCAAAATCCATTGCCCTTGAGTCAATTCTGACTCATGGCAACCCTATAGGACAGAG